>NC_051067.1:107947511-108267566 GCF_004664715.2 Peromyscus leucopus | reverse complement strand
GTGTCCCTTTGTGGCAACAGTAACCTTAACTAAGACAGTAACTGTGACAAGTGGTAAGTTTTATTTGATGTGTTGGAGAGGTAGCAGTGAATGGAGCTGAGAAAAATCCATGTTCTTACAGACTTTATCAGAGGAGACGGATGGAAAACGCAGTGAATGGGTAATATGGCAGACATGTCAGAAGGTGGCAATATTTTCTAATTTTTTTTTTTTTTTCTGTTTTGAGACAGAGACTGTGTTACCTTGGCTGGCCTTGAACTCACAGAGACCCACCTCTCTATGCCTCCTAAGTGATGGATTAAAGGTGAACGCTTGGTAAAGGCGACAATTTTTCTGGAGTAGAAATGTTGATGGAGGAATCAGCAGAGGTGGGCTTTGATGAAAAGCTGGTATTTAAACAAAGACTTGAAGATGAGGGAGGAAACCATCTTTGGGGAAGAATATTTCAGGTATAGAGAGCACCAAGTGCTAAGGACCTGTGGAGTGTGCCTCGATTTGTTTTTTCTATTGGGGGTGGTGAAGTTTGTGGCGCTCTTTATTGCTGGGTGCTGGGTTTCTTCCTCTCTGGCGTGGGACGGTAGGATGGGAGCTGCTGAGAGAGGCTCATCTCCTGAGGGTAGGTGAAGTTCCAGTATCATTTATAGGATGGGAAGAAAGAAAAAAAAAAAAAGAAATAAAATCCCGGAGGACGCTGGACAAAGCTCGGCTCTTGCTGCTGGACTCTCTGACTCTCCGGGAGGCTCCAGAGCCCTCAGCAGTGCGCCTGCGCCCCCTGGTGGTCATCAGGAAGGCGCACTTAGCTGCCGTCGGGAGTGGGTAAGTCGCTCCCAGAAAGTTCTGCGGGCCAGCACCTCCGAAGTTGTACCCTGTTCACTTGAGGTCCACACGTTTATTTAGGGTTTTTGTTTGCTTGTTTGTTTCGTTTGGGCCAAGCTGTCGTATCGGTTTGCCTCAAGCTCACTACCTCAACCTCAGCAGCCCTGGAATTACAGGTGTGTTCCACCATGCTTGACCTAGCCCTGGGCACTCTAAAATGCACTTTTATGTTCGAGGTGCAGTGCTAAGTTCTTTACAGGTACCCTCACTTAATCCTCTTGTCAAGCCCTGTGAGGTGGGGCTGTGGCAGCTCCCATTTTACAGGAAGAGGGTGGGCGGAGCTAGCACAGCGGGTGTCTTCTAACTCCAGGCCCACCTGTTTCTGAAAGGACAAAATCATGGCAAGAAGCATCTAAAAGTGCTGACCACAGCCACATGTCCTGCAACCGTTAGCCCCATGTGGGCGATTAATATGCCCATTTAACAGTAGGGGAAACTGATGTACAGAGAACGTAGGAATTTGCCTCAGATCATACAGAGAGCCAAGAGTACCAAACAAGAACTAGAAACACTGGGGGCTGAAGAGATGGGTCTGCAGTATTGACTTCCAGTGGACGGAGATCCCATTCCAAGCATGCACATAACTGTCTGTAATTCTAAAAGCGAGTGATCCGATGCCCTCTTCTAGCCTGTGTGGACACCAGGGGCACACATGTTGCACAGACATATGTACAGACCACGCACCTATACAAATAAAAATTTTAAAAAAAGACAATAAAAGAGAAGCAGGAAAGCACTGAGCAGCCTTGAACTTGTCCATTTGTTCTGTTCATCAATGCTAGGTGTACACCTAGGGGATGCTGAACCCTGTATGCAGGTCAGGCATGCAGTAGAGAGAAAGAAAGAAAGCGGTAATGCTGTGAACATGTAAGATGCACAACGAGAGAACCTCATCTGTTCACAAAATGAATTCCTGAAAGTAAGATCTTTAAGGAGCATGGCATGGTTCAAAATCAGCCCCAAACAGATGTAAATGTGAACAGGTGACCCCTTCCAGGGAAAGGAAGGAGACACCTTAAGTGAACACAAACATTTCCCAGTGAGACTCAGCAGCTGTAGCATACTGGTAAGTCCTGATTTAAGGCTTGGCTGAATAAACCACTTTCAAGGAAAGCAAGGGTGCTGCATTCTCCTGAGATATTTGGAGAGGAGCAGCTTTGGGGAAGTGTACTGAAATCCCTGTATGTGAAGAGGAATCTGGCAAGTTGGTATGACTTTGAGGGGATGCCCAGCAACAGTTACCTGCTGCCAGCTCTTCTTGCTCCAAACCTCTGGCCTGGCTGTGCAGCAGACTCCCAGGAGTGGCCATGCATGGCACTCGATCCCAGACACCACACTGGCCAGGCTGTTCCCTCTAACACAGGTTGTTAAGAAGCCCCAGGCTTGAGCCCTGCAGACCACTGTGGGAGAAGCCGCTACCCAGGAGGCCATGTGATGTGGTCTTCAAGGATGACCCTGCTGTGCTGAGGCTGAGACTGTATCCACTGTGGCAGAGCTCCATCACACACTTCCTCCCCCAACCTCCACTATTTTTTCAGCTTCTATAGGTAAATCAGCTTTTGATTACTAATGCCTGAGATAATGAACTTCAGGGGAGAAAAGCTTATTTCTGCTCACGGTTTCAGTGGTTTTAGTCTATGTTTCCTGTTCTGTTGCTTTGGGCCTGTGGCATCACAGTGCATCATGACAGGTGCATGTCACAGGGGACTGGTGGTCACTAGGAAGAGCTAGGAAGGGCTTGGGTCCCTCCAAAGGTATACTCCTAACGCTCCACTTCCTTCATTAAGCCCTGCTAACTAAAAGTTCCAGCACCTTCCAATACTGCCACAGGCCTTCAATGCAGAGGCCTTCATGAGGCAATAAATGGCCACATTATAGCAATAGCCAAATGAGATACAAAAGAAAGAAGCATAGAGAAATGAACTTAAGGTTTTTATTCTCTCAGTAATTATGTTTATTATTTGAACTACAGCCTCCAAGAAACATTGTCTGGATGTGTTTGAAGAAAGGATATAACTGGAAAAACAGAGTAAGAGTTTGGATAAACTAAAGGAGGTGATAGATTAGAAAAACAGTAGTACCCTGAGACAGTTTTTTTTTTTTTATTTTGGTATGGTATTTCAAGACAAGGTTTCTCTGTGTAGCCCTGAGTGACCTGGAACTCAGAGATCCGCTGCCTCTCGAGTGCTGAGACTAAAGGCATGTGCCACGATGCCTTGCCTGACAGTAGTTACTTTTCAATTAGTAATTACTATTATTTGTTTTGTTAAACTTCTCACTCTAGCCTAGGCTAACGTGGAAGTCATTTGTCGCCTGGGATGGCTTCTAGCTCATAGTTATTCTCCCACCTCAGCCTCTGGAGCAGTGGGACTCCAAGCATGAACTCAGTGGTGTTTTTCATTAGTTTCAGCTAACAGAGTAATGTTTTGAGACAGGGTCTCATGCAGCCTAGGCAGGCTTTGAGCTCAGTGTGTAGCCAAGGTTTACCTTGGGCTCCTCATCCTCCCATTTCTACCCCCAAGTGCTGGGATTACAGGTGTATCTCAACTCCCAGATGCAAAGGGTTGCAGTTTATTTATTTTAGTTTTAAGTGTATGGGTGTTTTGCTTGCATGTGTGTCTGTGCATCATTGTAAGCTCTCCTACATGAGTGCTTAGAACCAAACTTAGGTCTTCTGGAAGAGCAGCAAGTGTTCTTAACCATGGAGCCATCTTTCCAGCCCTTTTGGAAACTTTATTGAACTATAAATCTCACCAGGCATGGTGGGCCGTAACCTAAGCAGTGACAGGGTAGAGGCAGGAAAATAAGTAGTTCAAGGCCATTCTAAACTACGTAAGTTTGAGACTAGCCTGAGTTACGTAGGACCCTGTCTCCAAAAAAGGGTAGGGGGTGGGTCAGGGAAGACTGAGCAATTGGAAAAGTACTTGCCATGCAAGCATGAGGCCCTGATGCGGATGCTTCTGACAGAGCTGGAGAGCTGAGCATGGCGGCCCACACCTGTAAGTCCGCTGCCGGGGAGGCTGGTACAGGAGGCTGGCTCCTGGGGCTGACGCAGTTGGCTGAGCTGAATTAGTGAGTTCAATGAGACCCTGTACTGGCTGGTTGTGTGTCAACTTGACACAAGCTAGAGTCATCAGAGGAAGGAGCCTCAGTTGAGGAAATGCCTCCATGAGGTCCAGCTCTAAGGCATTTTCTCAGCGATTAATGGGGGAGGGCCCAGCCCATGGTGGGTGGTGCCATCCCTGGGCAGGTGGTCCTGGGCTCTGTAAAGTGAGCTGAGGAAGCCATGGGAAGCAGGCCAGTAAGCAGCTCCCCTCCATGGCCTCTGCATCAGCTCCTGCCTCCAGGATCCTGCCCTGTTTGAGTTCCTGTCCTGACTTCCTTCAGTGATGAACAGCAATGCTGAAGTGTAAGCCTAATGAACCCTTTCCTCCCCAATTTGCTGCTTGGTCATGGTGTTCACTGCAGTAATAGGAACCTAAGAGGGACTCTGTCTTTTAAAAAAAAAAAAAAGAGGCAGAGTGCCAGAGAGACGCCTCGATGGGTAATGGCGCTGCTGCCAACCCTGACAATCTTAAATCGCATCCCTGGGACCCACACATGGGGGCTCATAGAGAGCGGACTCCACAAGTTGTGGCATGTGAGCACTCAACACATCCACAGACCTGTCACTACTTTGTCTCTACTTGTCACTGTGTTCCTTTGCCCCATAAGGACAGAGTTAGATGCAGCTCCTCAAATACAACACGGCTCTGAAGATGTCCCTAAGACGATACTTTTAGGCCGGGTGGTGGTGGCACACACCTTTAATCCCAGCACTTGGGAGGCAGAGGCAGAAGAATCTCTGTGAGTTTAGGACAGCTTGGTCTACAGAGTGAGTTCCAGGTCAGCCAAGGCTACACAGAGAAACCCTGTCGTGGAAAAACAAAACTATAGTTTTAGATGCTAAAAGCTATGCTTTTAGAGCTAGACAGACCTGGGTTAAATGATGAACCTGCCATGGACAGTACTACAGGCACAGGCACAGGCAGGCTATCTGCCTCTCTATCAAGGACATAATACATATTGTAGGCTTATTTAATATAAGCAACAAAAACATGTCCAAAATAAGCTTAAGCAAAAAGGAGGGATTGTTGGACCTATGGTGACATCGTAACTTATGACCCTAAGGTTGGCACAGCAGGGATTCTCATGAGAGAAGAGGTGGGTGTGGTGGTGTGAATGAGACTGGCCCCATAGGCCCATACGGTTGAATGTTCTTTCTCAGTTGGTGGACTGTTTAGGAAGGATTAGGTGTGGCTTCATTGGAGGAGGTGTGCCACTGGGGGTGGGGTGGACTTTGAGGTTTCAAAAGCCCAGACTAGGCCCAGTCTATACCCTCCCCATACCCCACCTCCATCTTACAGATAAAATGTAAGCTCTCAACTACTCCTCCAGCACCATGGCTGCCTGCCTGTTGCCATCCTTCTGAATCATCATGGGCTAATCCCCCGAAACTGTAAGAAAGTCCTCAATTAAATGCTTCCTTCTAAACCAGGCGGTGTTGGCACATACCTTTAATTGCAGCACTTTGATGGCAGAGGCAGGTGAATCTCTGGTTTTGAGGCCAGCCTGGTCTACAGTGAGTTCCAGGAGAGCCAGGACTACACAGAGAACCCTGTCACAAAAAAATAAATAAATAAAAAGAAAAAAAAGAAAAGCTTCCTTCTCTAAGTTGCCTTGGTCGTGGTATCTCTTCATAGCAATAGAACAGTAATGAAGACAGTGGGCAAAGAGCTTCCCAGCACCTCTATGCAGCTGTGAGGATTAAACAAAATAGCAGAACAAAAGACTTAGTTCTTCCATGCAGTAACGCTAATACATGGTAGCGATGAACACCTTACCTGGCTGTGAACGAAGCACAGAGCAGTTAGCTCCTCTTTCGTGAGGTGCTATCCTTTCATTTCAGTTAAGCTCTGAAAACGGATGACAAGTGGGCTCCCAGAAGGCTACTTGTTGAAAGAACACAATGATATTAAGAGGTATGCATGTCATGTAGCCCCGAAAGGCTGGGTATTCCTAAGTGCACGGTGTGTGACTGCTGTGCTAGAACCCTCTGCTCAATTAGCGATGAATGTATCCTGGATTTCCTTCCCGTCCATGGAGAGGTGCTGAAACTCAGTCGTGGCTGGATAAAGGCCAGATTCCCTCCACATACTAACCAGCACTGTCTTTCTGGTCCTTTGGAACTGCTCTTTATAAACTTCAGTAACATTGGGCAACACTCGATTGTTTACAATCCCTGTTATTTCCTTAGGCAGTCGCACATAAAGATCCCCCCAAATCAGTAGAAAGTTCCTGACAGGAGCCCTAACTGTTGAATAGGAGAGAATCTGAACAGAATCACCCACTGTCAAACTCTATCAGACAGCATGGTCTTGACGTTACCCACTAAGCATAGAGCCATACACAAGATTTCTTTGAATGGCTACCATCTTGGAAGTGCCTATCAGCAAAGGAATGTCTTATTCATTTTGATTCACGGGTAATAGACTTATTTGGAGACACATCACATTTCAGCTCCCATGAATATTTATCCCTGTAAAAAAAAAAAGTACGATGAATTCTTGAAAGCTACCTCACACCATACAGAGTAAGAAATGTTAATGGATCTTGTCATCCAGTATGCAAAAAAGCTGAAGGAAAGTTTCACCAATTAGCCCCACTCATAACAATAACATACCTCCCTGAAACTTAGCATCAGGACTTGGAGGACTTAGGTATAAGGTGTGAAATGGATCATGTCTGTTGGGAGGCCCCAATCGTCAGAGGCTGCAGTCTACCATAGCTTAGCAGCTCTCCCCAGGCTTGGCACAATATGGAGGACTCCCTCCCAGTGGGGGCTTCCTGCTCTCTACCTAGCCTTATCTGGAGGATGTCTTTAGGTCTGGATGCCTGACTTATCTCAAAGATGACACAGCTCCCTGCAAATACTCTCCCCTGCTGCCCACATGGTAATTAAGTAACATGCTCTAGCTATTTTCATAGGGTCATGCTGCCACTAATCCAGCTGTATGATAGGAGTGTGCCACCTTATGTAAATTAGGTGATAACCCAGCTTGTCCCCATCCTTTATATCTCCCCTCCCTCTGGAGTAAAGTTGAGCTGTCTCACTGAAGTCGTGTTCCGGAAGGCTGTTTCTGCCGTGTTCACGGACCATCCAAAGCCCTGTCACCACTTCTACCCATTTGTTCTTGTGGACTGGTGTCCAGTGGACCTCGAGGAAAAAGGGAACCCCACAAATGTTCAGTTATTCCAAATTCATCTGCACTGTTGTTAAATGAACCAAAAAAAAAAAAAAAGGTTTTGGAAATTCCCTTAGGGTAGCTAATTAGAAATACCAAGGAAGCATATCTCATGGTTTGCTAATAGAAGAGAAACAGAGCTAACATGGTTTTTGAAATGGCAGTATACTTTCTTTGCACACAAAAAGGACCAAAACATGCTGTTTCTGTAAACAGAGTCAAAGAGAAAGTTTATGGCTGTGGGTAATTAGGTTTATACTTCTCTATAGTAAATTAACTTGGCAAAAAGAGAAAAAAGGAAGAGACAGGGACAGTGAGAGGGGTGGGGTGGGGAGGTAGTGGAGAGGAAGGCTTGATGTCATACTTTTTCAAGCAGTGCCATGGAAAGCACAATGAAAGGACACACGAGCTGTAGGGTAAGAGCTGAGAAGGGTGTGCACGTGACCAGTCCATTTTCAGTTAAAAGATTTCTGCTAATTTTTGCTTTGTAAGTGGCCTTACATTTGTGGCAAATTTGCATATTCTTTGTTGCCTATTATGTCTTAAGGCACTCCAAATGTCCAACCCATGGAGTTGACAAAACGTTTGGATATCTATTTTAAAATTTTTACTTTAAAGCCCTCTGAATTTCAAAATGCCCTTTCCATAGCAATGGTATGAGGCACAGGACCAGGAAACCAGCACTTTCCACTCCTCTTTGCTATTACAAGTCATATCCTACTGTGCAACCAAGTTCAGCTTTCATTCCTCTCCCTCTGTACAGTGAAGTGGTTGGGATAGCTGTTTTACTTCGAGTGGTGAATTCTTGGAAACAAACTGATTTTCAAGCTTCACGTAAGGGTTTCAGTCATGTGAAACTGTAAAGTAATATTTAAAATGAGTTTGGCCATACTATGAGTTTCCTTTAAGGTTGTAAACAGTAGAATTTACATACCAAGCTGTCAAAACTTGGTGATTTCAGACACACATAATCAAAAGCCTTAGCAAGATCGTATTATTTCTAAATGGTTACATATGTAGTTTTACAAGAAGCCTGTAATCAAATACGAAAGAGTGGCTTTTATTTTTTTTTTAAAAAAAAATCTAATGGCACATTTTTCTCCATATGCAGCATACAAAATCATAATTATATTCTCAAACTTTCAGAATCCTGATACTGGATTGGAACAGTATTTTAGACAAAGCTTCCTATCCATTCCATAATTTTAGGTTTCCTATGGTTTATTTCGTGTATGAATTCTCTGGTGTTTAGTAAGAGCTGTGCTCCTACTGAAGTTTTTCCCACATTCCTTACAAGCATAGGGTTTTTCTCCCGTATGAATTCTCTGATGATCATGCAGGTTGGTTTTCTTCCTAAAGGCACGCCCACATTCATTACATTCATAGGGTTTCTCTCCAGTATGAGTTCTTTCATGCTGAATAAGGGATGAACTTTGACTGAAGGCTTTTCCACAGTCAATACATTCATATGGTTTCTCTCCAGTGTGGGTTCTCTCATGTTGGGTAAGTGACGAGCGTCGACTGAAGGCTTCTCCACATTCGTTACATTCATAGGGTTTTTCTCCAGTATGAATTCTATGATGCTCTATAAAACTTGTACTTCTTTTAAAAGCTTTTCCACATACATTACACAGATAGGGTTTTTCTCGAGGATGAGATACAGACTGCTGACTAAAGGCCTGTTCAGAGTCATAGGAATTCTCTCCAGCATGGATCCTCTGATGGTCAGTGAAGTCTGTAATGTGACTGAAGTCTTCCCCACAGTCATGACAATGGTATGATTTCACCTCAGTAAGTGCACTTTCACCCTGAAGAAGAGCTGTGTCAGGCTGGAAAGCCATGCTGAAGTTAGTCATTTGGTAGGGCTTGCCTCTTTTGTGAATCCTCATATGCTTATAAAGGGACGGGCTCTGACCAAAAGCCCTCCCACATATGCTACATTCAAAAGGCTTCTCTCCAGTATGAGTCCGCTCGTGCTGGACAAGGGAAGAACACCTACTGAAGGCCTTCCCACATTCCTTACATTGGAAGGGTTTCTCTCCGCTATGTGTGACCTCATGCTGAGTGAGGGATGTGCCGTGTCTGAATGCCCTCCCGCAGAGATTACATCGATAGGGCTTCTCTCCAGTGTGGATTCTCTGGTGCTGAACGAGAGAGGAGCTTCGCTGGAAGGCTTTCCCACAGAGACTGCACTGGTAGGGCTTCTCTCCTGTGTGTGCGTTTTCGTGCTGACCCAGGGATGAGCTGTGCCTGAAGGCCTTCCCACACACATTACACTCAAAGGGCTTCTCCCCAGTGTGAATTCTCTGATGTTCAGTAAGCTGTGTTTTCCAGAGGAAGGTTTTCCCACAATCAGTACATTCATGATGTTTCCTTCCAGAATAAACTCCTTGGTCTGTACCATTGGGATAAGCATCATCTTTATGAATTTTTTCATGTTTATTAAGTGATGATCTGTGAATAAATGCTTTCCTACATTTATCACATTTATAAGGCTTCTTTTTTGCAAGGATACTACTCCGAGAACCTAATTCTGAGTTATATTCCAAGTTATTTCCAAGTGTTTCACATTCAGCGGTACTTACACTTGAAGGAATGTCTAGTTGTGAAACCAAGTCTGTGCTCAATCTAGAGTCTTCATCAAATTTATTTTGCTCAAAAATTTTCCCTAGAGTGGTTATTTTTTTCTGGGAAGATGCCTCTGGCCCCAAATGTCTCCGCCAACTTTCCTGGTGTCTCTGGATACTGTCATCCCAGATATCTCCTAATGTGGCATATGACAGAATATTTGTACTGTGGGATACGTCAAATTTGCCCCGCTGAAGACTCGATGACTTGGTGTCAGGCTTGGTCTTCCAGTCTAAAAGAAATATAAAGTGGAAAAGTTCCCAATTCCTTCCAGTTCAAACAAAATGCTACAGTACAGAGGAGAAAAATGAGATAGAAATTATGCATGACTATTTTGGAATTGATCCTTTGGTCTGTGCAGAAGTCTTAAACTGCAGGAAAGAAAGAGAGGTGCCAGTGACTATTTCAAATCCAGAGTGTCTGTCACATCCAGAGAATGAGGAAAGCCCATGTAAGTGGGGTGAGTTTGACAGGAAACAAAATAATAAAGGAGCCTAAGTGTGTGAGGTTCAGATACAAGCAAAATAGAACCATATTCTATCTTGCAAGTTTCCTTGTTTCCTGTCCACTTTATGGGATATAACAAAACAAAACAAAAAACCCAACTTTTCTATTACATCAGTTTTATAATTACTTTAAAATTGATCTCATCATTTTTTTTCTTTTTTCTTTTTTTTTTTTTTTTTGGTTTTTCGAGACAGGGTTTCTCTGTGTAGCTTTGCGCCTTTCCTCGGACTCACTTGGTAGCCCAGGCTGGCCTCGAACTCACAGATATCCACCTGGCTCTGCCTCCCGAGTGCTGGGATTAAAGGCGTGCGCCACCACCGCCCAGCTTTTTTTTTTTTTTTTGGTTGATCTCATCATTTCTTTACAGTTACCTATTAGACAGCAAGCTTCTAAATACTGCAGAGAAAATCTTTGGCCAAGGATCTACTGAAAAGATTCTTTGACATACTTGGGGGCCACACACTATACTAAAAATGGAGAAAAGGTAATGTTTTGGAAAACAGTTATTTTGCCATTACAACTAGGAGTAAGTAGCTCCAGTCTATCCAAGCTCTGATTCTGTAGCAATCATCTCTCTTTTGTGTGTGTGTTTTTAATGTGTGTGATGTATGTATGTATTTTTGAAATAACATTTACTACCAGGTAAGCCTTTAACCCCAGCACTTGGGAGGCAGAGGCAGGAGGATCTTTGTGAGTTTGAGGCCAGCCTTGTCTACACAGCAAGTTCCAATAAAATAAAATAGAGTTGCATTTATTCTCTCTCTCTCTCTCTCTCTCTCTCTCTCTCTCTCTCTCTTCTCTCTCTCTCTCTCTGTGTGTGTGTGTGTGTGTGTGTGTGTGTGTGTGTGTGTGTGTGTGTGCATCAGAGAGTACATGTGTAGTGGTCAGAGGAAAAGCTGAAGGAGTAAACTCTCTCCTCCCACTATGTGGGTCTCAGGGATCAACCCCAAGTGATCAGACTTGGCAGCAAGTATCTAACTTGCTGAGCTATCTCACTGGCCTGTTTAGTGTTTGAGACAGGGCTCTCATTGAACCTGGAGCTCGCTGATTTAGCCAGATTTAAAGAATAAGGAAAGGTGCAAAGCTACACAGAGAAACCCTGTCTCGAAAAACCAAAAAAAAAAAAAAAAGAAAGAAAGAAAATAATTAATAGGTTGATTAATTTAAAAAATTGAACTCTGGGCTCAGGATATAGTTCAGTGATAAAGCACTTTTTAAGAAGAACTTGTGCAAAGCCCTGGATTTTATTTTCAATATTTCAAAGGCAAAAAAAAATTTAAAAATTAATAAGAAAAGAAACTGAACTCTAGTTAATGATATGCATACTTATGTTTCCAACTTCCTTAAAAATGCATCAAAAAGGTAATTCTTACATGGATAGATGAAGAGATATGTGATAAAGCAAGTATCACGCTATTAACAATGATTGTCTTGGTGGCAGCTTTATGATAATTACTATACAGTTTTTCTATTTTTCCACATCTTTAAATTTTTTATAATAAAATGTTGGGAGAGGAAACAAAATTAAAGAAGTCCAATTCCCAAATTTCTATGCTTGCCACAAGAATCAATCCTAAACTCATAATGGCAGCCATATACAGTACATGTGTACATGTGTACATATGTATTATTAAAATCTCAGCACTTAGGAGCCAGAGGGTGGCGAGTTTGAGGCCTGGGCTGCACAATAGGACACTTGCTCACAAACAAAAAACAAGAAGCAAAACTCCAAGGGCAGAGAATGCTCTGTATTCTTTTTAGAATTCTTCTCAGTGGGACATTTAATAAGGGTTTAGATTTTGTTTTATTAGTAAAGACCTAGAACAGATCTTTTTCCAAATAGTGTGCACCAAGTATAGATTTACTAAGGAGTGGACGGTTACAGAACACAGTGCACACAGTTAGACAGAAGTTCCATCACAAGCTGAGCTCCCTCTCGAGTTAAAAATGAAAAGATCGTCTCTGGCTTCTGGACACCTTGCTTCTTCAAAACTCTAACATGCTTCTTCCTTTGTTTGTTTGTTTGTTTTTTCAAAATAGGGTTTCTCAAACTGCCCTGGCTGTCCCGGAACTCGATTTGTAGACCAGGGCGGGCTTAGACTCCTACCTGCCTCTGTCTCCCGAGTGCTGAGATTAAAGGCATGCACCACCACTGTCTGGTTAATATGCTTCTTTTTAAATAATGAAGGCAGCGTTGAGTCCTATGGAATGCATGCTTAGAACAGTGTTGTGAGGCTAGGACCAAGATTCATCTTATACTAACCTCTGTTTTTTGGTTTTGCTTTGTTTTGCGACAGAATCTCACTATGTAGCCATGACTGGCCTGGGACTCACAGAGATCCACCTACCTCTGCTTTCTGGATGCTGGCATTAAAGGGATGTGGTAGGGCTGACTTCTCTCTTAAGAGATAGTATAAAGCTGAGTGTTGTGGTATGTGCCTGTAATTGCAGCACTTCAGTATCTTTTCCCCAAAGACTTACCGCCAGCAGGAATACCTGACTGGAGAAGAGAGACATGCAGAACGTCACTCAGAAGGGTTTCAGCTTCCTCTGCAGGTCGGACAGCTCCCGTGCCCGTTAGAAGCTGTGCCACTGTCTACACTGATTTCCATGAGCAGAACTTTTACTCATTTACCTGGACAGAAAGGTCTTTGGATTTCTCTCTCTGATATCCATGGCTCTTCTCCTTGTTCTAATTTGAAGATCACCTCTGGCTTGGACACTTGACACCCTGTTCATGGGTAAATACACAAGATTTGGGTGTTCGAGCAAGAAGACAAAAAACCTTCCTATAAGTCAATACTAGTCTTGATCCTCAGGAACTCTGAAGAGAAGGAAAGGCATAGCTTAAGGAGTTATGCTAGCAAACTCCCCTTTCCTAGGTCTTTAAAATGATCTTTCAGGCTCAAACCCCTGGAAAGCTGCCTCCCCAAAGCACAGGCACCAAGCCCTGGACTTCTTCTCAGTTACCTAGGCTGCTGCGTGCACCAAACCTTAGCCATCGAAGAAGGAAAATTCGGCAACATGTGAGCCAGCGGGGGAAGTCGTCCCTCCTTACCGAGAGAAACCAGGTGGCTGTAGTTCTCCAGCATCACATCCCGGTATAAGATCCTCTGCGCAGGGTCCACGTGGTGCCATTCTTCCTGGGTGAAGTCCACAGCCACGTCTTTGAACGTCACTGACTCCTGTGGGATCACAATCCCGCTCAAGTAGGAATCAACTCCATGAATGCTCCTCTCAGAGTCTGGGGACTGACCTTGGGATCATGTGTTTGCTGCTCAAAGGGGAAATGGTTGGTTTTACAGGCTGATTTTAAAGCATCTAGTCTGTCTAACAGGGAAGTCAAAGGGGACACTGACCCCACAATCCTGCATATACTATTCTGTCTCTCTTTTCCTCTCCCACCTCTTCTTTCTCTAGGGTCTCATGTAGCCTGGGCTGCCTCAAATTCAACAGGTGGCTGAGGCTGGCCCTGAATTCCTGATGCTTCTGCCTTTGCCTCCCGTGGGCTAGGACTGCAGGCCTACACTGCCCTGCTCAGCTCACAACTTGCATTTTCATCCATCTATCTTGCTGCTTTCCTTCCAAACCAAACCCTTTACAGTTGCTCATTCCGCACTGCTTTCTTTCCTTGCTTTGTTACAAATTCAAACATGGAGATACAGGAGTGAAAAAAAAAAAAAACAAAAAAACAACAGCCTTTACCCTCCTAGTCCTCTTTATCCCCCACACAATCATTCTCAACAGTTGGTGTGTATACTTAGAAGTCTTCTGTCCATGTTTTACACATACACTACAGGCATGCTTTATGAAACATCACACATATTGCTCTACAAATTGCTTTAATTTACTAACTTTTAAAAAATATTTGTTTATTTATGTGTGTGTATCTGAGGGTATGTATGTAGGAGCCCATGGAAGTCAGGAGAGGGCATCAAAGCCCCTGGAATGTGTTACAGGCAGTTGTGAGCAGCAGCCTTGTGGGTTTTGGAAACTGAACCTGGGTCTTCTGCAAGAGCAGGAAGTGCTCTTAACTGATGAACCGTTTTTCCAGGCCCTACGCATTTACTAATTTTGAGACAATCTCGTGTATCCCAGGCTGATCTCAAACTCACTATGTGGTCAAGGTTGAACCTCCAACTCTTCTGTTTCTACTTCCCAAAAGTAGGACTACAGGCATGCACCACTACATCTGGTTTCTGTGGTGCTGGAATGGAAGCCAGGGCTTGGTGCATGCTAGGTAAGCATTCTACCAACTGAATCCATCTCCAGCTCTACAATTAGATTTTTACATAGACTTTCTTAGAGATCATCCCACATATAATTGTACCTTATTGTTCCCAACTATTTCAGAACCCCCACAGCACATCTGTATCTCAAGGTACCCACTGCCTGAAACCAACAGCATCCCACTGTACTATAAATTCAAGCACCCTCCCCCAAACACTACTCTGCAGGCTAAAGCTACACCCAATCTTGCCGGTTCTTGAGGATATCAAGCTTGTATAATAACCATAAGATAGATGATAGCCTTCAAAGCCTCAGTATTATAACAAGGCTGAATACCTCATTAATAATCTAAAGATACTGATTATAAATAGAAGTGATAATATTCTGGATATACTGGGTTAAATCATAGGCATGACTAAGATTAAAGTTCACCTTAATTTTACATCATGGCTAAATGACAACATGTTTCTTTTGGATGATTCTAAGAGACATGTACATCCTTGTGCTCACAGATAAACACTAGGGGAACCAGGAATGTTAAATACTCAGGGCTGATGCTGGGCAGTAGTGACACATACCTTTAATTCCTGAACTTGGGAGGCAGAGGCAGGTGGATCTCTGAGTTCGAGGCCAGCCTGGTCTACAGAATGAGTTCCAAGACAGCCAGGGCTACACAGAGAAACCCTTTCTCCAAAAACAAAAAACATACAGGGCTGTCTCTTCCAAAGGAGAGATGTATAACTTTCTTTCCACCCAAGAGACTGAGAGCAGATGTGGTCAATAGCTTGGTGAATGGATCCTCCCCCAGGACTTTATCAGGGCTTGTTTCTCTCAGTCAATCTAAAGCTTGCTGTCTCCCCCAGACACATCCTGAACCTGTTTCCTCAGTTAATCTATAGGACCTATCTTTATGGAAGTTGTCACTTGTACTTTACAAAGAGTTTTGATGTAGTCATGTCTTCAGCTTTGTTATGTACACAGGTTTGAGTTAATTATCACCAAGAAATTTTTCACCAATTTGTGCTGTGCTTACATATGCCTAAAATAAGCTACTCAGGGTCAGACTCTTGAAGTCTGAACCAACACCAGCTACTGTGTTAGTATTCTGACCTGCCCCTTAGAGACCTGCTCAGCACCCTGAAGTAAGTCCCCTTTAAAAAAGGAAACTCCCCCTTCCCCCCATTCCCATGAGGTGCGCCCCCTCGCCCCCTCTTCTCTCACTCCCTCTTTCCTCATCTTTCTCTTTCTCTTATAATAAACTCATTTCCATGTGGATGCAGTGCCCAGGGGGTGGTGGTGGTGGTGGTGGTGACTGTCCAGGTGCCGCAGCCCACCCCGAATCTACCCAGCATGTTTCCCTCACTCGCGGGGCCACTGGCCCGGCCAGCCAGGGCCCCTGTGCGCAGTATCATTACATACTGAGTTGCACTGAACGGAACTGCCCTTTTCTGCCTCTTATGAATCAACAGTCTGCTGGCCAGCTGCCGTGTTTGCAAAGACAGATGATGATTTTCTACATCAATTTAATCTCTATTTCCTACTGTTCTCTCTAGGCTACTGAATCACCTACTCGCAAACTTTGCCTCCTATCACATGCCTCGTGTTTCTGTCACATGGACTCCTTGCCCTTTAACTTGACTCTCTTGTGTCTCTTTGCTTTGTACATCCTTACCATAATGCACTGCCTGCCCCCAGATCTACAGAAAAGACTCCTAGCCATCATTCTAGAACTTGCTCAATGTTCCTTTCCAAGTTCATTATCCACAGGCCTTCCCAGACCATATTCAGTTTATGAAGTGATGCTAACCCAGGGTTTCATGCATGCATTCTACCAACTGAGCTATATTTTTGAACCCTATAAACTGATTTTATAATGTCTTTATAAAAAGACATTATTAGAATTTTTTAAAGATTTATTTATCATGTACACAGTGTTCTGTCTGCATGTACGCCTGCATGCCACAAGAGGGTAACAGATCTCATTATAGATGATTGTGAGCCAGCATGTGGTGGCTGGGAATCGAACCCAGGTCCTCTGGAAGAGCAGCCAGTGCTCTTAACCTCTGAGCCATCTCTCCAGCCCCCATTATTAGCATTTTTAATCTAGCCTGAACTTGATTATATGATATATATATATAGCAACTACAATTTATAGTTTACTGTTAATTTTAGAATTATTTTATTTGGCTGGGCACACCTTTAATCCCAGCACTTGGGAGGCAGAGGCAGGTGAAACTCTGTGAGTTTGAGACCAGCCTGGTCTACAGAGCTAGTTCTAGGACAACCAAAGCTACACAAAGAAACTCTGTCTCAAAGACAAACAAACAAACAAACAAAAAACCTGAGAGGATGACAGGGTTGCACCCGTCATAGAGAGGGGACAGCAGGCCCATGGACAAACTATTCTAAGAACCCACCAGAGGATGCGCTGCCCCTCCGCCCCTAGAGCCAGAGAATTAGGAGCTGCACAAAAACAAATTCCAGACATTTCCTGCCATAACCTAAGGATATGATATAACATAACTGGCATAATAAACAAAGCACCAGATATGTCCTGGGGGGGTGTTTTCTGCTGTTATAGATTGTATACCATCGCTGTCAGAGGGAGTGACTTTCTTGCAGATAAAAACTGGATGTCTAACTATCAGTGGAAATGGGTCTACTGGAAAAAAAATAGATACAATAACATAGATTGCTAGAGGATATGGCGATTTCCTTGCAGCTGCAACTCTCCAATCAGTCCAAACCAAGCGTCTCTAACCTGAATTAAGCACCAATTCTGAGCTTGTAACTATAGAGCTGGAATTCTCCCAGATCCCCTCCCTAACCATTGTAAAAACCCTGCTCGGTTGCTACTCAGGGTCTCCTTGCCCAGCTGCTGCATCAGATAGACAGAGAGACCCAGGTTAACTCGTAACAATAAAAAGACTCTTCGCTTTTGCATCAGATTAGGTCTTTTGGTGGTCTTTGGGGGACTCTGAGTATAACAAAAACAACGAAACAAAAAAATTATTATGTGTCTGTGTGTGGGTATTATGAAGAACTTTCCTAACGAAGATAGCTCAATAAAGGCCCATATTCTATTCCCCCAAACCTTCCCCTTTGCAACAATTATCCAATCTTTTCAGACTATGAAATCAAACTTCAATTAATGGGATGAGTTGCAGTCGGCACCTATGTAAGGAATGAGACAGAAGCCATCTTGGCAAATTGTGCTTGGTAGCTTTGTTTGGGATTGAGAGCATCATTTCTAGAAAATACACTGCCTTGCCAAGCTTCTTTCACCTTGTGTGATCCTCTGTTCCTCAGTTCCTTAAGTTGCGATTTTTCTGTCCCCGCCCCCATTTCTAATAGTATGGTCACATGAATGTAGGTACCCAAGCCAGAGACATCCCACCTCTTTGGAACCAGATTACAGGATGGTTGTGAGCTCCCTGGCATGGGTGTTGGGAACTGATCTGTTCTCTGCAACAGCAATGTGTGCTTTTACAGTATGTGCTCATAACTGGTGAGCCATCTTTCCAGCCTATCTTTATTTTCTCCGGAGGTGCTGGGAACTGAACCTAGGACCTCACATCTGCTAGGCAAGTGATCTCAGCTATATACCTAGTTCTTACCCTTAATTCTAAAAAGAATGCAAATCAGTCTGGTTTTGTTTGTTTGTTTGTTTGTTTTTTGTTTTTCAAGACAGGGTTTCTCTATATAAGAGCACTGGCTGTCCTGGAACTCACTCTTTAGACCAGGCTGGCCTTGAACTCACAGAGATCTGCCTGCCTCTGCTTCCCGAGTGCTGGGATGAAGGGCCCGAGCCATCATGCCCAGCACAAATCAGCCTCTTGTTAATTAACCTGAAGCTTGAAAGGTGGGCACTATTATACATCTGTTAAAGAAAAAAAGAAAGACAAGCAATAGGGGCAAGAAGACCTCGGAGCTAGTCGGTCCAGATTTGGCTGTGATGGCAGTCTCAAGACTCAGCACATCCAACCCTCACCGGCCTCTTCCTCTCACCAGGGCTTGTCTGCCCCCTACTGTCTCTTTTATGGCCAGAGTTTGGGAAGCAAGGACGTCACTTTCTACCTACTCTTTTCATTCCTCACTTAAGAGTTCAAAGACCCCGCACAGCAATAAAGGCTCAGTGTCCACAGTCCCAATACAGTCAATTCCTCACAAGATCGCACTCCCCTGATCCCCTCTAGTTAACCAAACAGCTCCATCCTTTCAGGAATCCCGCTCCAGTCAGGTCTGGGCACTCTGAGAGGTGTTTTCTCTAGACCAGGAGACTCCAAGCCATCAAAACTAAGGATTTCTAGAACAATAACTGTCCGGTACACGCCCCCGGGGTCTCGCAGGGTGCGATGCTCCGGGCGGCGGAGAGGGCTGGGCTCACCTGGGGCGTGGCCGTCGGAGGCCTCGGGGCCATTCCTGCCTCAGGGTGTGCTGGCTACGGTCCGGGGCTGAGGAGAGAGGACAGGATCCACTCACTCGGCTACCCCGCGGCCCCACCCCTCCAGCCCTGCAGCCACTTCAGCCCAAACGGCGAGGAGGAGCCCGCCTCCGCCTGCTGCTCCCCCAAGGCCAAATGAAAGGCCCCGCCGCCTCCGGCCAGTCCCTCCGGCCACGCCCAGTCCGCCCGCAGGATGATGGGCGAGGCCCGAAGGACGGCCTCCTACCCACGGCACCCGGAATCACCGCCTCCGGGGCTTCGGGATCCGCGACCTCGGGTCCGCCCCTCTAGCGCCCGCTGCAGTCTCTGTTCTCGGCCGTGCTGTTCTGCCGTTAAGGGCCAGCTTCGCACACCGGCCTCCGCCACAACAGGGCTGGACAATGGCCACAGCGGCGGGCGCAGAACCTCAAGTGCGCCTGCGCGCACGGAGCCTCGTGCCCGCCCAGGAACTACAATTCCTAGCTTATCCCTGCGCGCTCTCCCTGCAGAGGTGCCCTGCTCCCTAGTGGGCGCTGTCGTAAGAGCACAAGAAAGCCGGCAGTGTAGGTCCGAAGTGTTCGTTTTGGGTGAGTGTGTGTGCTTGTGCGTGTGTGTGTCTGTTGACTCTTTTCTGGAGCTGCTAGAATTTTGCCTCATCCATCTTTCTCCCAGATCATCCCCCTTCTTTTTTCCTTTCTTGTTTTTGGAGACAGGGTTTCTCTGTGCAGCCCTGGCTGTCCTGGAACTCACAGAGATCCGCCGCCTCTGCCTCTGGAGTGCTGGGATTAAAGGCGTGCGCCACCAATCCCGGCCCGCACTTCTTTTTTTCAAATATCTTGACTGAGGTATAATTTACAGACCATAACATCATAAAGATGAGCTCTTTATTGTAAGGCACACACCTATAATCAATCCTCTAGCACCCAAGTGGCTGGAGGATCCAGAGTTCAAGGGCATTCTCAACTGTGGTTCGACGCCAGCCTGAGCTACAACAGACTCAGTCTTACAAGGCCAAAATAAAGAAATAACTAACGCATGAATGAAGTGTACAATTCAACAAATTTTAGTACATGTAGAGAATTACACAACCATCAGTCTAGTCTCCTATTTGAACATTTTTATCAGCCACAAAAGAAAAACTGTGCACATTAATAACCATTCCCTAGTCCTACCACCACCACCTCTCAATCCTGGGTAACCTCTGACCTGTGTTATCTCTGTAACCATTCTGCCTCTTCTGGTTGATAAGTCTTAGGCCTCCCTGAATGAAGGCCTCTCCATCAATCCAAATTGAACTGAATCAGACTGAAATGGAAAAGTCCAGGTTTAATGGGTAAAGCGCTCCCGAGTGATTCCCAGCCCCTCAGAGAGGAGACACGGACAAGAGACCGGAAGAACCACGTGTCTGTTTCCGTTATATGCTTATAAGCGTATACTGTGGGAGTGTTCTTGCTCCTCTCTGGGGGAGGAGCTGTGTTTGGCGGGCTTTGAAGGGGCAGGTTTAGGGAAAGAGGTAAGGGAGGTAAGTGGAGGTGGATCTTCCACCAGAACATTCCCGACTCTTTGGGTATAGGGATGCCAGGGTGCCAGGGGTTGAGGTGGCGCTTCCACTCAAACACTGATATTTCATGTGAATGGGATCAGGCAACACGGAGTTTTATGATTGGCTTCTTTCAATTATCAAAGTGGTTTTGAGTTCATTCACATTATAGAACTTATCCATATTTCATTCTTATTTTATGCTGAATGGGAGATTTGACTGAGCATACCATATCCATTCATCAGTTGGTGGCATTTGAGTTGTTTACATTGTGGGGTTTTATGTTTTTATCTTAAAAGCAACATTACTGTGGGTGTGTACTTACTTTTATGGGGTGCTGTTTCATTGCTCTTGGGTAGATACTGAGAAGTACAATTATGGATATTTGGTAGCACAATATTTAACATTTCAAGAAACTGTATTTGTTTTCTAAAGTGTCTGTATCATTTTACATTTTTTAAACAAACAGAATGTAGATTCCAACATTCCTACCCACATCTGTTGCTATCTATCTTTTTTGTTATTGCATTATGTGGATTTGCAGGTGTGTGGGGATGGGGAAAGTGTAAACAACAACAAACCCCTTTGAAAGTATGCAAATATTTTCCACACCAAACAACAGCAGCAGATATATAACCACAAAGCAGAAGTTCAATAAATCCTAGATGATTCCTAATAGAACTTTCAGTAGAAGTACAGACACAGGTCCAAGAAGGCTCAGCTTGTCCCCGAGCACTGGCGGCAATGAAGTCCACAGATAAGAGCACATCTAAGGGCCAGAGCACCTGCCTGGGGACCCCAACACAAGGGGAGGGTTCAGAAGCGACATGGAGAGACCGAAGAGTGAGAATGTGCACCATTCTCTGGCACCCAAGAGCAAAACAAGAATAAGATGAGATGGGGTGGAAGCACACCACACCAATAATCCCTGTACTTGGGAAGTGGAGGCAGGAGGATCAGAAGTTCAAGGATATCCTCTGCTGCACAGTGAGTTGATGACTGGAGACTCTGATTCAAAACCAACCAAAGAAAGGACCAAAACACTCACCAAAACAAAGAGCTAAAACAATGCAAACGATTTATTTTTCCCATGGCGGCTCATGCTTTTCATCCCAGCACTGGGAGGGTGTGTGTGTGTGTGTGTGTGTGTGTGTGTGTGTGTGTGTGTGTGTGCATGCATGCATGTGTGTTGGGGAGCGGGAAGCTGGACAAACCTTGGGAGCTGGTTGTCTCTTCCACTTTCCATTGTAGGCAGAGTTTTCCGTTGGACCACCAGAACGCTCTGTCCCACCAGCTGGTTCCCAAATAGTCACACAAAGACTTAATATTAATTATAAATGCTTCATCAATAGCTTAGGCTTCCTACTAACTAGCTCTTACAACGTTAATTAACCCATATACCTACCTATGTTTTACCATGTGGCTTGGTGCCTTATCTCAGTACCACATGTTCATCTTCTGCTTCCTCTGTATCACCTTGAGACTCTTGTGACTCTGTCCTTCCTCTTCCCAACATCCTCTCTCCCGGAAAATCCTGCTTAGCTATAGGCCAGTCAGCTTTTTATTAGCCCATGAGAGTAATAGCTATTCATAGTGTACGAAAAGATCTTTCCACAGCATCCCACCATTTGAATTCAGGTCTTCAGGCTTTCACTGCAAGTGCTTTTACCCCCTGAGCCATCTTTCTGACTCTGTGAAGCTATTTCTACTCATTGTTTACAAGATTGAAAAAAAAAAAAAACCACTTCAGTTTGTCCATTTTAAAGACTATTGTTGGCTGGGTGTACTGGCATGCACCTTTAATCCCAGCACTTGGGAGGCAGAGGCAGGTAGGTCTCTGTGAGTTCAAAGCCAGCCTGGTGTACATAGTGAGTTCCAGGACAGGCAGGACTACAAAGAGAGACCCTGTCTCAAAATCAAACAAACAAACAAAAAGAAACAAAACAGAGACCATTGTTTATAGAGCCTGAAGTTACAGTAGGAGAGGCACTAACTAGACCTTCAGTGGTGGAAGAACCTTGTTCACAGCCGGGAAGCCATGGAAACACATGCTCAGGAATTTACTGCCTCTCCCTCCCAGTTACCTCAGTGGTCCTGCACAAGGTCTGGGGCATGGTGTCCAGCTGTAATTCATCCCCATCAGCGGCTGCTGTTCCAGTGAAGGTCCCACACAGGTCCTGCGACCTAAGGTAAGCTTGTGAATAGGGACTCAAGGTCCCAGGCCCTAAGACACATCCCATGCTCTCTGCTCACAGGGATGGGTCAACAGAGCCAAGACCCTAGGATGCTCCTAGCCACAGGCTTCTCCCAGGGCAAGTGTGGTTCTGCCCTGGCCCCTGGGGATAGGAATCAAGTCAGCGGTTATTGTCTGGTGGCAAGCTAAAGAATTAAGAAGTGGATGGAGGAGAGCACGTGTCCTCAGCAAATTCAGAACTGCACATTAACAGCACTACCAGACTTCTAGCCAATCAAAACCTCTCAGGACTGTCTCTTTGACAATGGCCTCCGCATCTGCTTCAGATTCCTGAGTTTTGAGGGAGAAAAAACCCGAACGTGCTAGGGACACGGAGGAAGGGCCCCAGATATCCGAGGAGTGCTCCCTCTCACCCCCATGTGGTGCCCTGGTGGACAAGAGTCTACCCGCTTCTGCATCAGATGAGGATACTGGACTCAGTGTGACCTTGTCGCCGCTAGGGGGAGCCAAAGAAAGCGGTTAATAATGCTAGATGCCTTCCTCGATAACACCCGGGACCATTAGATCCTCTGTTGCACACTGGGTCAGCAGTGGGTTCAGCTCTCTGGTTGAGATCCCCTGAATAACACAAGAACATCCAAGGAAACTGGTGAGAGGTGGTGATGGGACCTAGTGAATGTACCTCGACATGTACTCTGAAGAGGGAATCCCAGTTCCTGCTTGTTTTCCTGCACACAGCAAGTCATGAGAGACCCGCTGAGGCGATGCTTGGGGTCTGAATAACGTCAGTTTCCCTCATCTAAGGCCTAATTGAGGACATCTCATTGAGAGTCCACTCTGGGTTGCTCTAGGTGAAGCAAGTTCCCCACTCCTTCACCCTCTCCCCCGTGGTTTAAACTAGCTTGAACTCAGTATATAACTCAGGGTGTCCTCACACTCCGGCGATACTCCTGCTTTTGCCTTGATAGCATGGGATTACAGGAGAGAGCCACACCTGACTCCAGTTAGGACCAAGCGTTCTTCAGACCGCTGGCCTCGATCGCCATCTGCTGGTCACTATGACACACACCTTACTGTTCTAAAGTTTCATGGAAGCGTACTTTGACAAGTTACATTATCTTAACTTGAATTTAAGAAGCTATGAAAATACATTGGGGTTATAGCTCGGTGATAGAGCCCTTGCCTCACATGCATTATGCCCTAGGTTCAATCCCTGGTGTGTGTGGGGTTAAGATAGATATTCTGTCTGCATTGTATGTGTTAAAAAGTAGTTTCAGAGACTATAAGAAGCTTACCAAACTACCAAATGCCACATCTGGAATCCAAATGATTTATCTCCCAATGCTGGATACTTTCCCATGTGACAAATGAGTCCCTGGCCTGCCTCCCTGCCTAGGTTTAGCACCTTTTCCCCAGAGAAGACTCTCATGTCCCTCTGCACATTACCCACCCATTTTCCGAGAGGAGCCAGGCTGGTGCTGAGATCAGTCTGCCTACTGACAGTGCAGGGCGCCACGATGATGTAAGCTGTCAACACATTCCTTAGTCTCAATAGATTCAAGGATCAAGCTTTTATTAATTAACATGCATTTTTGAGACCCAGTCTCTGAAAAACAGGAAATTAACGGTGCTATATTCAATAGTTGAATGTTTGGCTACTGAACATCACAGAGGGGGAAAAAAAAGATTCTTTTTTTCTTTTAAGAAAGATTCTTAAAGAACACGTTATTAAACTAGGTTTTGTTCTTCCTGTTTTTGTTTGTTTTTATTCCAAGTTCCTCTACATAGCCTGGCTGTCCTGAATCTATGGAGGCCAGGCTGGCCTTGAACTCACAGAGATCTCCCCGCCTCTGCTTTTGCTGGGATTAGAGGTAGGCACCACTATGCCTGGCTGTTTGTTTTTGAGATAGCGTCTCCTGTAGCTCAGGCTGGCCTCCAGCTGGCTGTGTAGCGGTGAGTCACTTGGAGCACCACGTGTTCCTGCCTCCACCTTCTGAGCCCTGGGATGTCGGGCGGCGGTCACTCCACTGGCTTGTTTCCCTTCCTTCCTTTCTCTTCAGCTGTGTTTCCAACCCTGCTGCTGTGTGCTCTCCACCAAGAGCTTCTCTTTCTGGGTTCCTGTTTCCTCTGCATCATGACGGAGCTGGTCTGACCGACAGAAACATTTCATTTTTCTCTCACACCGGCCATGAGGATGTGGCATTCTGTGAGGTCATGAAGGTAGGTCAGCTGCTTCCTTTGCTTCTGCCTGACTCTTGGCCTGGGCTCACAGACTGCCTGGAAGTGATAGCCATCATCCAAGTGTCCCAGTTGCCCGCCATGCCTCTGGCATTCTCCTTACTTCTGGGCCAATGTCTTCAGGAAAGGCAGCGTGACTATGGTGGCCCAGGGGCTGGTGCCCGCTAGTGGACGCCCGGGGACCTTGCAAGGTGTGTTGTTCTTCCTCTGTTCAAAGGGGTGGATCTGGTAACTAGGTCCCCATACCTCTTGTCACTGCCTTGAGCCCTGGCTCCCGGCTCCTCCTATTCCAGCCTTCTAGCTGTTTTATTTCTCCACTGGGGCCAGGCTTCTTTGTTAAGAAGGCAAAAGCTCTAGGCATCTGCTCTTTCCATTCAGAGTTCTGGGAAATTAGGAAGGATTGTCCCTCAGGACACTTACAGAGTCTCTCTGGAAAGCAGGCTTCTCTCTGCTAGACGTCTCTAGAAAATCTAAACTCAGGCCTTAGACTCAAAAGTACTTGTTCAGAATACCGTATTCATCTCTGAGAGAAGATCCCACAGACAGGAGAGGATCCAGGAAGCCACATGTAGGGCTGTGTATGGGGGGGGGGGTGGCAGCTGTTAAAACCAAGAATCAAGAGGAGAAAAGACCAAATCCATGATTGTCCAATTCAAACAAGCTGTTCTTTGGGGTACACCCAGGACTGGTCAGCCAGCTGTCTCACCCTAAGTCGGGATTTGAGAGAGCGGCCCTGCCAGCCATGGCCCCTTGAGGTCCTTTTTATAGGAGAGATAAGGTGTTCACAGGGGCAAGAGAGTTGGCTGTTACACATTGTTAGAAAAATACAATGAGAGATTCTAAGGCTCATGTCTGCAAGTCAGGATTCTCGATCCAGAGACAATGGCCCCGACGGGATGGAGCCTGAAGACGTCATCGAGAGTAACTGGAATGAGATTGTGGATAGCTTCGATGACATGAATCTCTCAGAATCCCTCCTCCGCGGTATTTATGCCTATGGTTTTGAGAAGCCCTCTGCCATCCAGCAGCGGGCCATTCTTCCTTGTATCAAGGTTATGATGTCATCGCCCAAGCCCAGTCTGGGACTGGGAAGACAGCTACCTTTGCCATCTCTATCCTGCAGCAGATTCAGTTAGATCTAAAGGCCACTCAGACTTTGGTTCTGGCACCCACTCAGGAGTTGGCGCAGCAGATACAAAAAGTGGTCATGGCATTAGGAGACTACCTGGGTGCCTCTTGTCATGCCTGTATTGGGGACACCAATGTTCGTGCTGAGGTGCAGAAGCTGCAAATGGAAGCTCCCCATATCATCGTGGGCACCCCTGGCCAGGTGTTTGATATGCTTAACTGGAGATACCTGTCCCCTAAATACATCAAGATGTTTGTACTGGATGAAGCAGATGAAATGTTAAGCCATGGGTTCAAGGACCAGATCTATGATATATTCCAAAAGCTCAACAGTAACACACAGGTAGTTTTGTTGTCCACTATAATGCCCTCTGATGTCCTTGAAGTGACCAAGAAGTTCATGAGAGACCCCATTCGGATCCTTGTCAAGAAGGAAGGATTGACCCTGGAGGGTATCCACCAATTCTACATCAATGTGGATCGAGAAGAGTGGAAGCTTGACACATTGTGTGACTTGTATGAAACCCTAACTATCACCCTGGCAGTAATCTTTATCAATACCAGAAGGAAGGTGGATTGGCTCACTGAGAAGATGCATGCCCGGGATTTCACTGTTTCTGCCATGCATGGAGATATGGACCAAAAGGAACGAGATGTGATCATGAGGGAGTTCTGGTCTGGTTCTAGCCGAGTATTAATTACCACTGACCTGTTGGCCAGAGGCATTGATGTACAGCAGGTCTCCCTAGTCATCAATTATGACCTTCCCACCAACAGGGAAAACTGCATCCACAGAATTGGTCGTGGTGGTCGCTTTGGCCGTGAAGGTGTGACTATTAACATGGTGACAGAAGAAGACAAAAGGACTCTTCAAGACATTGAGACATTCTACAACACCTCCATTGAAGAGATGCCCCTCAATGTTGCTGACCTCATTTGAGGGGCTGTCCTGCTACCTGGCCCTAGGCAGCAGGGTTCAGTCTTGGGGGGGGGGCTGAGGAACAGCTGGAGGGGGGAGGGAAGGGAGCCAAGGGAGGATGGACATCTTGTTTTTTGTTTTTGTTTCTCTCTCTCTCTCTCTCTCTCTCTCTCTCTCTCTCTCTCTCTCTCTCTCTGAATAAATGTCAATTTTTGAGGCAAAAAGAAGAAACTGTGAACATTTTAGACACCGTTTTCTTTGGAGTGGGCTCTACCCCAAGTGCCCCCCCCAAAAAAAACACTAATCCATTTCCCTAACCTAGTCACTTGATTCTAAAGGTTTTCCTACCCCAACCAAGTCTCCAAAAGTGTCAAGGGTCTAAAACATGTCTGGCCTTATTTGCTGGACCAAATCTACAGGGAGAGTCCCTGCAGGAAGTTGTCCAGGGAATTGTCCCCAGGTGAGGGGAGCAGGGGAGAGAAATTGGTAGCCATTTTTACATTGTTTTGTATAGTATTTATTGATTCAGGGAACAAACACAAAATTCTGAATAAAATCACTTGGAAACTGGAAAAAAAAGAAAAATACAATGAAAAAAAGGAGGAAAAATACAACGAAAGGGTTATGAATGGGGTCACAAGTTTAGTGGAGGTTGAAAAACATGTTTTTCAGTTTACATCAGATCTAAGAAACAGGAACTTATTCTTAATTACAAATAGAAACCTTAACTTGCAAGGACTTAACACAGGACAAACAGGAACTTATTCTTAACTGTCTTAACTGCAAACAGAACCCATAACCTGCAAGGTATATTGTTCCTGTTTTGGTCTCAGCATCATGAGAGCTGGGTGTTGTGGGCTGGGTTAGGAGGAAGGCAGGCATACCACTAAGCCAACTCGGAATGGGACCGGGATGGGGTCTACATGACTGGGAACGGGCTGGGGCAACATGACTGACTGATGGAGTAGGCAGGGAACTACCTAGGAGGAGTGTAATCCACTTGAGCCAGGCAGAGAGACTTCTTGAGGGAAGTGATTATCTGAGTTGCATCTTCAAGGATGAGGCTTCAGTTAGGCACTGGGCGGATTGAAGGAGGTCTTTAGTCTCTTCCTTCCTGAGACTCTGTCCGTCATTAGGGGTCCACTGATCCCGAATCTCCTCCCCGAACTTTCCCTCATCTATCCCATCTTCTTTTCCCGGCCAGCCTCTCCCAGCCCTGACTGTAACAAGCACCCCAAGGTTGCGTATGGCACTGTCCTTGTCACATGCAGTCCCTTCTACGTGGACTGCTCCTAGCTTACTTGCCTATCTGATGAACTTGTTCATCCTTTAAGATCCAGCTGGATGTTCAAGCCTTTCTGGTACCTTTCCACGAGCCTCCCTTCAATCACATGTCTGTGCCATGAACCAACACATGTTAGGTTTGGTGTAGTTCCACATTGCTACTTTTTGTTTAGGTATCTCTGTCTTTCAGCTGCTTAGAATCTCTTATAGACTGGCAGAGGATGGGCTGGCTTTTCCCAATCAAATAAATGATTGGTCAGGTGGATGAATGGATAGATGGATGGATGGGTGGGTGGGTGGGTGGATGGGTGGGTGGGTGGATGGATGGATGGGTGGGTGGGTGGGTGGATGGATGGGTGGGTGGGTGGATGGATAGGTGGGTGGGTGGATGGGTGGGTGGGTAGATGGATGGATGGATGGGTGGGTGGGTGGATGGATGGATGGGTGGGTGGGTGGGTGGGTGGATGGATGGGTGGGTGGGTGGATGGATGGGTGGGTGGGTGGATGGATGGGTGGGTGTGGTGGATGGATGGGTGGGTAGGTGGATGGGTGGGTGGATGGGTGGGTGGGTGGGTGGGTGGTAGATGGATGGATGGATGGGTGGGTAGGTGGATGGGTGGGTGGGATGGATGGGTGGGTGGGATGGATGGGTGGGTGGGTAGATGGATGGGTGGTGGGTAGATGGATGGGTGGGTAGATGGATGGGTGGGTGGATGGATGGGTGGGTGGATGGATGGGTGGGTGGATGGATGGGTGGGTGGATGGGTGGGTGGGTGGATGGATGGGTGGGTGGATGGGTAGGTAGATGGATGGATGAATGGATGGATGGATGGATGGATGGATGGAAGCACAACTTTAAAAAAACAATCAAGAAACACCCCTGCTAACAAAGATGGCTCTCCCCGACTCGCAGTTCTGTTCCAGGACACGGTCCTTCAGGGATTTAGCCATATGTTATTAAAGTGAATTAAAATTTACTTGAAATAACCGCAGACTCCCCCGCTCCCCTGAGCTTGCAATGACCAGATTACATCTCCTCCAGGCACAGAAGTTTGACATTTTGTTGCAAAGTCATTTTCTTCTCATTTCCTTGTGTTGCTAAAATATTCCGTTTCTCTTCACTTCCCCTCTGTGTCCCCATTACTCACATTTAGTTAAATTTATCCACTGCCATTTAATCATCTGAGATAGGTTTGCTGGTGTGGATGTTCTCTGGGCATTGCCTTCTCTCCGAAGACCATCTGTCTCTCCACACTGAGAACAGAACCCAGACCCCTCCCCGTGGGGGACAGAGATTCCCTGAGTTTCTTCCAAGGCTGACTTTGACTTCGGGGTCCTCCTTTCTCCACCATACTCATCATGCTTCCCTTTCTCCGGACTCCTCCTCTGCTTCCTGGAACGTGGTTGCTTTGCTTTAAATTTTATTACCTTTATTTAGTTAGTTTGTGGGTGGGGGGAGGGCACGCACATGCCATAGAGGTCAGAGGATAACTTGTGGGAATTGATTCTCTCCTTCTATGGGGTAGGTCCTGGGGATGAAATTGAGGTCATCAGGCTTGGCAGCAAGAACCTTTACCCACTGAGCCACCTGGCCTGCCTAGAACATTGTTTTTATTTTGCCTCCAGATCAAGCAGTTCTGGTATCCTTTAGTCACTCAGACAAAAGGACATCATAATTCCTCTCTGAATAGGTTTAATCAGCCTGTAAAGGAACAAAATTGCCAGCTGGGTGGCAGAAGGGGATGAGCTTGAGATACTGCCACACCAGCCACGGTCCTTAGCGGGCGGGACACCTGCTTCTTTCTCACCCATCCTCATGTTAGCACAGAGACCTTTGTTCTCCCCAGAGACATTTGGGAAAGACCATGTCTTGGGGAGAAATTCATGTCTTAGGGAGAGCTGAATCCTCATTTGACCTCTTCTTGTGGCACGTGGGGACTTTGGGACTAAAGACTCTTCAGAGCAGTGGGGCTCAGGAACAGCATCGACCCTACCTGGGCCCCAGGAGGTAAGAGCAGCCCTTGGGTGCTGCATCTACAGTGTGCTGGGCTCCGAGTGTATCTGGGAAGTGGGTGCTGTGAATCCCCAACCTTGGCAAAGCGTTCGCCCTTTGTCTCAAACTCAGGGGAAGGGGCCACGTGGAACTATTTGGTAGGGTCAAACCGTATTTTTGAGAGCTTTAAGGATGTAGCAGATCCAGGATGCCAGAGAATCTCAACATCAGAAGACAGGCAGGCCTCCATGGTCCAGCAAGGAAGAGAGCCACACTGGGATGTGGCTGCATGCCAAGATCAAGAGTGGCCACTGACCTGAGAGAACCAGCATGGAGTCAACTTAGAATCTGAGCAAGAAGCTTCCTGGCCTGCTATGGTGATTTATACCTAAAAGCCTGGGAGATGGAAGTGGGAAGATAGTAAGTTTGAGAGCAGTATGAGCTACAAGACCTCATCTTAACAAACAAGTAAGCATAACAAACACAACACACACACACACACACACACACTGACACCAAGCACAAACTGGCAGGAGAAAAAGACAGCAGCAGAAAAAAGCTGAGGGCATTGCTGTCCTAGGGGCAACGAGGACTCCTAAGGGGACTTGCCTTCCACAGAATCCAGGGGCAAGGAAAAAGCGGCCCTGGGCACATTCGTCTTTATTTTGTTGATGGTGTCTTATGTAGCCCAGGCTGGTCTCAGACTCACTGCATAGCTGAAGGTGGCTTTGAACTTCTAATCTTCCAGTTTCTACCTCCTGAGTGCTGGCAGCAGGCATTCACCTCCATAAGAATCCAGGGCTCTGTGCATGCCAGACAAGCACTCTATGAGGTGCATCTCTAGCCACCACGGAGTAGATTTCTAGGACAAAAAGGGGTGCTGGAAAGTTAGGTCAGTGGTTAAGTGCACTGGCTGTTCTTACGGAAGACCCAGGTTTAATTCCCGTCATCCACATGGAGGATCACAACCATCTGTCCCTTCAGTCCGAGTGATCTTGTGGGATCTGACGCCTCTCTAATGGCCTTAAAGCATCAGGCACACACGGAGTATATAGACATGCATGCAGGCAAAACCATTATATAAGTAAATAAATTTTTAAAAAAGACGAAGAGGACACAGATAAAGTACTTTGTAGTTATATTTTATGAGTCATATTTGTTTAGTTGTTTGAGACAGGGTCTCTCCGTGTAGCCCTGGCTTTCCTGGAACTTGTTCTGTAGACCAGACTGGCCTCAAACTCAGAGAGATCTGCCTGCCTCTGCCTCTGAGTGCTGGGATTAAAGGCGGCCACCGTCCGGCTATGAGTCATATTTAGAGACCTTAGCATGTATGATCATACTTAAATTTTTTGTCTGTTTTTTTGTTTTTCTCTCTGTGTACCCCTGGCTGCTTAAAACTCTCTATGTAGACCAGGGTGGTCTCAAACTCACAGAGACCTGCCTACCTCAGCCTCCCAAGTGCTGTGATTAAAGGTATATGCCTCTACACCCACTTTAAATTTTTATTTAATAAAATATACTTTACTCTTGGGTCCATTTCAAGCATATTTATTAATTTATTTGTTTTTAGAACAAGATTGAATCTCCAGCCTGCGTTTGTCCATGTTTTCTTTGATCTCCTGTTGTATCTTGGCTGAAGGAAACACTATTGTTTTCCAAGTAGTTTGTTTGGGTTTTTTGTTTGTTTGTTTGTTTTTTCGAGACAGGGTTTCTCTGTGTAGCTTTGTGCCTTTCCTGGAACTCACTTGGTAGCCCAGGCTGGCCTCTAACTCACAGAGATCCACCTGGTTCAGCCTCCCGAGTGCTGGGATTAAAGGTGTGCGCCACCACTGCCCGGCTCCAAGTAGTTTGTAAGATGTACTTTTTTTTTTTTTTTTAATCTCATTTACTTCTTACAACAACTGTTCCATGTTTGAGGATCAGAAATCAAGGATTGGATTCAAGGGCACATAAGGACACAAGGCCTAACCAAGGTTCATTGGGAAAGTTAGGCCTGGCCTAGGCTGAGGGCTCAGGTAGCCAGAAGGGTGGCCAGTGAGGTGGGGTGCAAAGGCTTCAGCCACCTTCCCTTAAATCACCATTACCACTTCCATGTTTTAAATTTTTATTTCTTATTTATTTATGTGCTGTGCTGTGGTACACGGTACTCTGTACACGCTAGGTGAGCTCTCTGCCGTGGAGCTACATCCGCATTAAACATAGCTCCACCCCAATTACCACCACCACCACCACCATGACCGCCGCCGCCGCCGCCGTCGCCATCATCATCACTGTTGTAGCTTTGATTTTATCGAGACAGCATCTCACCACAAAGCCCAGGCTAGCCCTGAACTTACTGAGTAACCCAAGTTGGCCTTGAACGCCAGATCTCCTCCAACCTTCTAAGACGGCAGGATAGAATCACCACGCCCGGCTCTACTACCCTGTCGCTTGTAACTATGGCCAAACCTATGACAAGAAGCAGTTTAAGGGAGAAATGGTTCATTTTGGTTCACAGTTTGAAGGCTTGACAGTGCAAAGTTGAAGAACCTGGTGAGGTCCATCTTGCTTTGCTGGTGGGGACTGTCTACAGAGTCCTGGAGGAGATCACATGGCAAGGGGGATGCACATAGGGCTCAAAGCCAAGCTTCCTTAGCAGGTAAAGTCTCACAATAATTTATTAACTATTAGATGACAGCAGAACCCTCATGGCCTGGTTGTCTCTTAAAAGCCCCACTTGTTCTTGTCTCTTTTTTTTTTTCCCACCTTTTTTTTTTTTTTTTTTTGAGACAGGGTTTCTCTGTGTAGTTTTGCGCCTTTCCTTGAGCTCACTTGGTAGCCCAGCTGCCTCAACTCGCAGAGATCCGCCTGGCTCTGCCTTCCAAGTGCTGGGATTAAAGGCGTGCGCAACCACGCCCGGCTCTTTTCCCACCTTTTTAATAGCAATGTGAATTAAATTAAACAAAATGAGGGGAGGTGTGGTAGCAGATAGCTCCATGGCGGCAGCGGTGTGCAGCTGGCACTCACATCTTTGTGGGAGCACTCACACCCTCACATCTTTGTGGGAGCACTCACACCCTCACATCTTTGTGGGAGCACTCACACCCTCACATCTTTTTGGACATTAATTGTAGCTGCTACAGTTCAGAGATTTAGTCTGTTATTGTCATGGTGGGAAGCATGGCAGCGTGCAAGCAGACAGGAGCTGAGAGTTTTATATCTTGATTCACAGGCAGCATAAGTGAATGCCACACTAGGCCTATCTTGAGCATTTGAGACTTCAAAGCTGGCCCCCACAGTGACACACTTCCTCAACAAACACACCTACACAATCTCTATAGTGCATTCTGTGGGCAGCAAAAAGTCGTCAGGATCCCAGCACCCAGGAGGCAGGGGTAGATGGATTTCTGTGAGTTCCAGGCCAGCCGGGGCTACCTCGTGAGATTCTTTTCTGTCTGATATGAACATATGCACCTCACACTAACGAAAAGTAGTCAGGATAGCACCCAGAGAGAGATGAGGAGTTCAGAGACAGAGACAAAAAGAAGAAAGAGAGACAGAGACAGAGAGACAGATGGGGGTGGGGCAAAGTCAGATCTCCTAGGAGATAAAACCCCGAGGCCTGTCCTGAGCAATCCACTTCGGCCACAGAGGATCCACCTCCTAAACATTCACTTGTCTCCTGGCTGCAGGTAGAAGGCTTCTTTCTTGTTCCCCTCAAGGGAGCTCTGTCAAGAGGCTCTGGTTCATTGAGTCTGCTCACGATACTTAACCCAATCAAGACCCACTACCAAGGAAACAGCCTTTGAAAGCAGTGCCACCAGCTGGAGAGCAAGTGCCCAAATGTCCCCCTCTGAGGGGGCATTTCACACTCAATCCACAACACTTTCCAAGGTGGTTCTGGGCGGAGCCTCCTCACAAGTGTCTATGCGCCTGACCAGACTTTGACTAGGCTGTATGATCCACCCTGTCCCCCACAAGTCTCTCATGAAGGAGCCAAGAGCAGGGGGTTTCCTTCGTTGATGGTGGCTCATGAACTGATTGGGTTAAACTTCACTCACAGACTCTGAACCCGAGCCTCTTGGCAGGAGCTCCATTTCTAGAGAGGGAAAAGAAGGAAGTCTCCATCTGCAGAGCCAGAGATGAGTGGGTGGCTCCAGGTCCAGTGTGGGGAGACACTGCCTGTGGCTGGACAGTTCCTAGGAGCCAGGTAGGGCTTTCACAACTGCCTTTCTCCTGGAGATTCCCTAGGATGCCTGTTGTGACATCCCACCCTCTGTAAACTCCAGGTTGAGAGTTCTGTTTGTGCAATAACACATCCCTCATCAAGACAGCCTAAAACAATGGCTGTCATGAAAAATTTATAGTTCTGGAACTAGATGTACTAGATTTTTCTTTTTAAAAAATATATTTTATTTATTTATAAGTAACAAATATCATTATACTTTATTTAAAAAACACGCATATCTGTGTGTCTCTGTGAATATGTTAAAAAGCTGTGTATGTGTGTTACAAGCCACAGTGTGTGTGTGTGTGTGTGTGTGTGTGTGTGTGTGTGTGTGTCTCTATGTCACAAGCCATGGTGTGTATGTGGAGATCAGAAGAACTTTCGAGAGTTAGTTCTCCCCTCCCTTCGTGTGAGTTCCAGAGATCCAACTTAGGTCATGTCATGAGGGATTGTTGCATTAATGGGTGAAAGGTTATTTTGAAAGTGCATCTGCTAAACAAATTTGGCTCTGACCTTTGTGTGACTCTTTTTGTTACATAATACCACTTTGGAAAGCTACAAAGAGTCTCCACCAATAAGAGAGAGGTAGCCCTTCCACACTGAGAAGAACTTTCAAACCCAGAAGCTCAGCACAAAACCTTCCTACAGTATAAGCTGCTCACTCTCAGATAACCTGTTACAGCAACAGAAAACAGACTAAGTGTCTAAATCTTTGCATTGGTGGAGAACAATGGGCGAGTCTGCTTAAAAGAAACCCCCTGGTACAGACTGTCACTTACGGTGGGGGTGGAACGAGGCTGTATGGTTCCCCGCTCACCCTCCTCTGCCTGGCAGTTAGGGGAGGTATCTGCTGGGGGCTCATGCCGTATGTTGAACTGGTTCTGAAAGTCAGATCTTGACTTTTGCCTCTTCTGACTTCGTGGTAGCAGCCATCGTTGGGGTGTCCATTGGACACTGTTCTGATTCAGAAGCATCTCTTTTTTATTTCCAATGGAGGGTTTCCAGAAGGTGCTGAAAAGTCTGGGGCAGCAGTGGGTGAACTGCCAGAGGCCATGCCTGTCTGCAGCTAATCTGATGTGACTTGTTTTCCTGGCCACCAGAACTCAGGGCCAGGAATAAAAAGCACCAGGGGCAGAGGCTATGGCTCCCCATGTTGCTGGCCTTACTGGCTCTCAATACCCGCAGGGCTCACTCTCAGCCACAGGGAGCCGGAGGGGGCCTATCCAAGGACTCACGACGGGTTTGTGCACTGTGGGAGTTCAGCTTTGTTTATACTCAAAAAGCCCCAGAAAAACCTTCCCCTGAAACTGCCACCATCAGGCATTTATTAAGCTTGAGCTGACTGGGGCCAGTTCTCCTGGTTGGCTAAAATTGGCCTGAAAAATAGAGTAATTTGTGGTTGTCAGATCCTAAATTAAATGATTCGAATACTACTGTGGCTGATTAAAGGACTTTATTCAATTTCCTCTTGACCACATGTTCTTCGGTGAGGGCAGGAGAGACACTGTTTCTGGAAGAAATACAGTATTCAGAGAGTGCTTATCTGATCTCTGGATGGCATTTATTAAATACGGCTCTCCCCTTTGTTCCTCAATGAAAGATGAGGCTGAAGAAGGAAGAGGAAGTGATTATTGTTTGTTTAACTGTGTATAACTCTCCCGTCAAGCTTTTGGACAGATGCCTCCTTAGGGCACCAGGCTGGGTATCTAAGAGAAGTTCAAGGACCCAAAAAGGTATCCAGGCAACAGTAACAAAGGTCAGCAAATAAAAAGCAAGAATGAGTCAATGAGAAGGAACAATCTGGAGCTGTGTCGGATGGTCTGAGAGAGATGCCCACCTCACCCACAGCCATTGCAGAGAGATCATGCCAGCCATGTTAAGCCCCCTTCTTGGGGACCAGGGCCGAAGGAAGCAATCCAGAGACAGAGGATACGTTCTGGCAAACAAGGGGAGCTGACTCGGAACGGCATGACCTCCAGAGACCAGGCAGCTAAGCGGCTGCTGCAGGAAGGACAGAGGTCGCAGCATATTCAGTTTGCCGTGTGCTGAGTGGCAAGAAGCAGAAACTTTGAGACATGAAAGAGGTGCTTTGAGTCCAGGAGGACGAAGGGTTGTTGGCTGGGAGAGAATAAGCACGGAGAGAGATGTCTTGGGGCTCTAGGATTAAGGGGGTGTGACCAACTGGCCCCAGGTAGCCCTCACCCTGGTCTGCCTCCTGTTCCAGGTTCTCTCTAGCTTAGGCTCAGCCAGCGAACAAGCCCACTCCTGTGTAAGGAGGCCTAAACAGGAAGTGGAGAAGCCCAGCAGAAGACATCGTCTGCACTCAACACGGGAAGAGTCCTGGGATCAGCCATTTTCAGAGAGTGGTTTATCTAGTCTCAAAGGAGCCCGAGGAGACCAGAATAGTGGGGGAAGGGAACGACCTTTGGAGGGTGGCCCATGCTGCGGAAGAATCAGGCTCACCACCCTAGAGCCACATTTCCTTCCCTTAACCTTTCTTGCACCCTGCTTTTGTCCCTGGCGTAAAAGAAAGACACGCAGACCTTAGATGATCAGTTCTCAACCCGTGGGTCTCGACCCCTTGGGGGTTGAACGACCCTTTCATAGAAGACACCTAAGACTCATCGGAAGACATAGATATTTACATTACGAGTCATAACGGTAGCAAAATTACAGTTATGAAGTAGCAGCACAAATAATTTTATGGTTGGGGGGTCACCACCACATGAGGAATTGTGTTCAGGGTTGCAGCATGAGGAAGGTCGAGAACCACTGCCTTAGACTGAGGCCAGGCTGCAGTCCTACTCAGGGCCAACACACTAGGAGCTCTCTTCAAATTCCAGGTTCCTTCAAGAGCTACCAAGACAGTCAGTCCTTGGATGGACCCAGAAAGGAATACGTGTAAAAGAATCTTGCCTGGCTCAAGACTTCGTGAAGGATGAATTCATCTTACTGGATTCCCTCAGCTTATTGAATGGATGGTTTTAATTTACACTTTTTTTTTCATATATTGAAAACTGTCTCAAATAAGGCTATAGGTCCTAGTTCTCACTGCTGGGTCACATACTAGCTCTGACGCTTTTTGTGTGGCTGTGAACAGGTTTTTTAACCTGTGGGTGTTGCCCTTTATTATCTATAGGCTCACAAGGACCCACCCCTCCCTTTGAGGGTTAGGAGATTTAAAGGAGCTGATGCTTGTGAGGACTTGTGATAGATCCTGCCTATGAAAACATCTGCTTGATGTTTCATTGGGCATTTGTTTTCATGCCAAACGTTTCTTCTCTGTCCTTGCCCATTTTTATGGAGGTCATTTTTCTAGTTGCCCTGCCAGGGCCCTCCCTGGTCAAGGTAGCTCTCCTGCTGTGGCCTTCACAGCCTCCAGGGGGCGCACAGGGCCCACGCTGTCTTTGTGGTGGCAGCCTGCAGGAGCTGGGCAGAATTCTGGATCCAGGTGCCAGGATCCAGGATCCAGGTTCAACCTGGACTGCCTGGGTCCTACATCCTGTTTCTGCACTCTTACCTACCTAAGCATGATGGGTGAAAAAGGAACCTGGCAGGGCGGCCGGACGCTTGTGTGAAGAGTATAACCTTCTAGATAGATCTCTGCTTTGTCCCACCTTTGTTTGAGACTTTGGGCTTTCAAAGTGATGCTGGATTGTTTGTCAGGGTAAGCTTTCTCCTCTCGCCTTATATAGATGACAAACCTTGCCAACTGGAAGCAAGATTGTGTCCCAAGAGACAGTTCCTTCTGGCGGCCCTCTGTGGGGACACTGGGAATGATGTGGTAAATAAAGTCGTTTATTATTATTGTTATTATTATTAACCAATGTCTTTAGTCTCACTGTGGTCCTAGGAACTGGGGTCTGATGTCTGGGTATAGAGGAAGCTGGTGCATGGACTCCCACTGGGTCAGCTAGTTGGGGGCCAGTGGCAAGAGGCCTTAGATGGAGGTGCTGTAAGTGAGGAATAGAAGAGGGGCTCACATGCTGAGAGGGAGGCATATGGGTGGCCGTGGAGTCCCAGATAAAAATGAGGGAACCAAGCCGGGTGGTGATGGCGCATGCCTTTAATCCCACCCAGCACACGGGAGGCAGAGGCTGGCGGATCTCTGTGAGTTCAAGGACAGCCTGGTCTACAGAGTGAGATCCAGGACAGCCAGGGCCACACAGAGAAACTCTGTCTCAAAAAAAAAAAAAAAAAAAAGGCCAGGCGGTGGTGGCGCACGCCTTTAATCCCAGCACTTGGGAGGCAGAGGCAGGCGGATCTCTGTGAGTTCGAGGCCAGCCTGGGCTACCAAGTGAGTTCCAGGAAAGGCGCAAAGCTACACAGAGAAACCCTGTCTCGAAAAACCAAAAAAAAAAAAAAAAAAAAAAAAAAGAGGGAACCACAAAATGCTGAGCTATAGACCAGAGACATCTGTAGAGCAACAGAGAATGAAGGAGACACAGGGTGCTTTGGTGTAGTAAGGATGTCACTCTAGTGGCCATGACTATACCAGGTCAAGTCTGGATGTGGCAGGGAATGGAGAGGATTGTGAGCTGGGTGACTCACAGCAACACTCACTCAAGATGAAGGCAGGTCTTTGATGGGAGAGGAGACAAGCAAAGGCTCAGAATTAAGGACTACCACGGGAGAACAGTATGGAAGAACCCGAAAAGCTGTTTTCATGATGCCCTAAAGCACAGAACAACGGCTTCCAGAGATAATGTGGGAAGGGCATGGAGAATGCAGAGTCACCCCAGGACACTGTAGAAGCTGGGGTCAAGCATCTTCAGAGCAGGAGATGGCAGAGGACACTGAGGATGTGTCTATGACAGAAGGCCTCTCTGCCTTCCAGGATCAGAAGGAGTGGGTCGACGTGAGGTGTCAGTTGGTAGGAGGAGGCTGGACAGTCTCTCTGAGCACCACATGGACCAGCAGGCAGAGGCAGGGCAGCGTGGCTCTCCATGGCACCCTAGTTACCAGACTCTGTGTGGCAGGACCCATCTCTTACTAGGAATCCCTTGCACCATGACAGGTGCTTGGAGCTAGTCACAACTCTGACTGCATGCCAAGGAGCCCCATGTGAGAACTCTTCCGGAAGCATTGAGTGCTCTAAAGACCTACTGCTTGGCATGTGGATCCCATTAGAGGGAACATTTTATCACAATGGAGGCACAAGTAGGTTGTTGGATGGTAATTGCTTTCCTAACCTTCAAAGAAAAATGCATCGCAAACCCACCACAATTAACTAAATTCCTTTTTTTATTTAAAGCTATTTAGAAATATTAGCAACTGACTTGGTCTCCAGGTTGTTGTGGTGTGGGTTTTTTTTTTTCTTTTTCTTTTGAATCCCATAAAGTATTGTAAGTGCTCCAGGGGGGAGGAATGGGAAGATGTTTGCATTTTCAGCTCAGCAGCCAACCGTTGCTCAAATAATAGCTTCAATGCGTAACCTGGGAGCTTAATATCCTCAAATATTTATAATTATGCGGAAATAGCCCTAAGAACTGTTCAGATTACTCACAGCTGGATTATTATCTGCATCCAATATTCACAACCTCAAAACTGATTTTCAGAATTCAAGTGCCCCTCTATTGGGCATGGGTATGTGGGATCTGTGGGCAGTTCCTAACGGAAAAAAGAGATAGGGTGGAGAGCTCTCTCTAGCATATCACGGTTCCTTCCCCTGCTGAATGTAAGTTCTCTCCTGTTTTCCCAGGATGTGAAAAGTCTGGACATGAAACATCAGTAGTGACCAGCCCCACTGGTCATGGGGAAGGAAGAGTCAGTATGGGTTATAAACACACACGTGGGGAGCATTCAGACATTCTTAACAAACCCTTTAGTTAGCCCATGGATGAAGTCTCACATTCAGGAGTCCCTCCAGGGCTGGGAAGATGGCTCCATTAATAAAGTTCTTCTGTGCAAGTGTGAGAAACTGAGTCCTGTAGAACCTGCATAAAAACCATGGGGACCTGGAGACTGGAGGACCCCTGGGCCTGATGGCCGGCTAGTCTAGCTGAATGAGTGAGCTTCAGACTCAGGAAGAGACCTGTCTCCAAAAACAAGGCAAAGCAGTGTAGTGGTGGTGCACACCTTTAATCCCAGCACTCAGGAGGCAGAGGCAGGTGGATCTCTGTGAGTTCAAGGCCAGCCTGGTCTACAGAGTTCCAGGACAGCCAGGGATGTTACACAGAGAAACTCTGTCTCAAAAAGCCTCCCCCAACCCCCACAAAAAAAAAAGAAGGTGAAAAAAGAAGGTTGAGGGGCCCCTGCTCAGGCAGGTGCTAGCCACCCACATGCCAGCCTGGGTCCTCAAGGCCTGGGCTGGTGGGGAGGCACCCACAGCCTGGGCAGACGGCTCCCATTATGATGAGCAAATGTGAGGTGGAGAAATGGGAGAGAAAGAGAAGTGGATGGTTCATTTGCTGTGGGGAGATGCAGACTGGAAGAAGTGAATTTGGTGAGGAGTAGGCTGATGTAGGAGGCCTGCTGGTCACCTGGGGCCATGGTGACGTCCAGGCCCAGGCTGCTGCCAAGGATCATGTCTGAGTCTGTGGTCCTACCACAGCCAGGGTCTGCATGGACATCCATAGTCCATGTTGCCGCCAAACTCCACAAGGATTCCCAATGTCTGGGCTGCCACCTGTGGCCATGCCCAAGGGCTGCCACCAAAGCCACTCTGATCTGTGTGGCCTAAATGGCCACCTGGGGCCATGGTGTCATCCAGGCCTGAGCTGCTGCTGAGGTCCATGCCTGGACCCATGGCCCTACAGCAGCCAGGGTCTGTGTTAGTGTCCGTAGCCAATGTTGCCACTAAAAGCCACACAGAAGCCTGAGGTCTGGGCCGCCACTGGGGCCATATTCATGCCAAGGGCTGTGCTGCCACTGGGGCCATGCTGATCTAGGTGACCTTTGATGCCACCTGGGGCCATAGTGACATCCAGACCCAGGCTGCTGCCAAGGACCATGTCTGGGTCTGTGGTCCTACCACAACTGGGGTCTGAATTGACAATCGTGGTTCCTGTTGCCATTGAGGGCCGTGTGGATGCCTGGGGACAAGTCAGACACTTTGAGCCCATGTTGGTCTCCGAGGGCCATGCTGCAGACCATGCAGATCTGGGTGGCCTGCGCTGCGTGCTACCCAGTGCCATTGTGACATCCGGCCCAGGCTGCAGCTGAGAACCATGTCTAGGTCCATGGCCCTACTGCAACCAGAGTCTGTGCTGATGTCTGAGGCCCCTGCTACTGCTGAAGTCCATGCTTGATGTCCGAGGGCCACACTGCAGATTGGCTGTGCAGATCTGAGTGGCCTGCACTGCCATTTAGGGCAATGGTGACATCCAGACCCGGCTGCTGCCGAAGACCATGTCTGGGTCCATGGTCCTGCCTCAGCTGGGTTTGGTGTTGAAGTCCGGGGCCTGTGTGGCCACCAAAGGTCACATGGAAGCCCAGGGTTGGGACCACAATTTGTGGCCTTGTTGGTGTCTGGGGGCCTTGCTACCACCGAACCATCTTGATCTGAGTGGCCAATGCTTCCACCCAGAGCCGGGATGTCACCCAGGCAAGAGCTGCTGCTGAGGGCCATGTCTGGGTCTGCAGCCGAGCTGCAGCTGGGGTCTGTGTTGATGTCTGTGGCCTGTACCACCTCAGGGGGCCATGGGAACCATGAATGATGGAATCAGAGGGCCATGCTGAGCCAGCCCCACCCCTTGCTGGTCCTGGGAAAGCTGGCCCTGTCTCTCCCTGGACACCGCAGCACGTAAGCTGGCTCCGACCCTCACAGGAGAGCTGACCCTTGCACTCGGGACAGGTGGCTCCACCCCTTACCATAGGCAGAGGGGAGAACCGACCCTGGATGGCATGGGCAGAGGGGAACTGGCTCTGCCCCCTCTCCTGAGGCAGGTGGCTCCAGTGGCCCGGACTGACCAGTTCAGCTACCACCCAGGCCCACAGTCAGGCCTTGGTTTGGCCCACCCTAACATCTACCCCATCTAGGATCTACTGGAGCTCATGAAGAGACTGGTCCTGTGGAACAATACCCACAGGATCTCCATGACTTGGGGACAGCTGCAGGCTGTCCAAGAGGAGTTTTGGTGAGGATCCAGTGAGGATGGTGTACCAGAAACCAGAGGCCTTGAACCAGACCAATGACTCATTGCAATGAACATTTGCTAGGAAAGCTGATTGGACAAAAGGGTGTATGACATACAGAAGCTCCCAGTGCCACCAGAACGAATGAAGAGGTGTTGGGAAGGCAGGAAAGAAGTGAAGATGGTTTGGGGGTGTTTTGTTGTTGTTGTTATTTTGTTTTATTCTTATGTTTTGTTATGTTTTGGTTTGGTTTGATTTTTTAATTTCTTTTAGAGGGGGTGCTGCAGGAGTGTGGGGGAAGATATGGGGGACTGGGAGGTGAGCAGAATTGGGGTGCATGATGTGAAATTCCCAAAGAATCAATAAAGAAATTATGTTTTAAAAAGGTGAACAATTGAATGCACACACACACACACACACACACACACACACACACACACACAGTCCCGCCAGGGTTATCCTATGAAGACTCAGTGGTCAGACAGGCAGGGGAGGTGCTGTGCCCTCCACCTCTACAAGCCTTTGAGAGACACAATGCACAGCCCCTGTTAATCCTCGCCCCCCCACCTCTCCTGCTGCTCTCTCTGCTGCGTGCATATTTCCAGAAGAATATCAAGAAAATGATTTTCCCTGCATAATTACCCGCCTGCTCCCCCACCCACCTACACACATCTTTCAAAGAGTCAGCTTCTCTGATTTAAGTGGACTCTACTATGCACTTAGCAGACAGGTTAATTAATTAAGGGAGCCTCTAGCCACGAGAACTCTGGTCACCCTTCCTCCCTGCAGACCTGCTTCCTCTCTGCTCACTTAGAGGTTATTCACTTGAGGCCACCTTCCGATCGCTGCTGAGCTGGAGGTACGAGGCTATTTCCCTGGATAGGGTGAAGCCATCTGCCTGCTCCTCCTTTCTGGAGACTTAGGTCTCCCCAATCCCAGCACTGAAGCCAAAAGAAAGTTCCTTTTTAGTGAGATCATTCAGCATTTTCTCCACTAGAACTCAGAAAAACAGCCAAAGGAGCGCAAACAGTAGAATGGGTTGACTCATGTAATCAGAGTCCAGAAGGAATTGAGGTCCCGACCAGGGTTCAGGCAGAACAATCTTCATTGCTCTGGAATTCTCTCTGGCTGCCTGCCTCTGCCTGTGAACTTCATGTTCAGCCTGGCCATGTTCAAGAAAGCAAGGGCTTAAAGTGTTGTGAACCCAGCTCCACCACGCTCTGTATCAGAAAACTCAGCCGGCCTTGCTCTACGTGTTTTTAAGGGATGCTTCAGGGAACTTCTTCCCAAGGGGCCCATTCAAAAGTCCCTTCTGGTCCAATTGGGACTGATCCATCCTTTACTTGGTCGTTGTGATCAGGTGGATGGGACCTGCTGCTGGACATCAGTCAGTCAAGGCCTCTCCCTCAAGCTGGAGAAGAGTGGGAAGTCTTTGTACTGACATGAAGGAAGGGTGGACACTCACCCAGGGAAGGGCGTAACAAGAGAATTTGATGCCCAAAGACCCACAACACTGACTGTTCATTCCCATAGGAACTTCCCTTCTCCTTTGTGTTCCAAGAAGCTAAGCTCCATCTCTTTCTCTGGGCTCACCTGCCTGTGCACTCGCCCTCAGCATCTTGAGGATGGCTGACCGTCTATGTGTCCCCAGTGTAAGTAAAAAGAAAGAATCAGAGGTAGGGATGGATCCAGGAGTGCTAAGTTAGCCACAGGTGGCTGTGGGACTCTGGTGAATCAACAGACAGACAGTGCTGGGATCAATGGAGCCAGCTGGACAAAGGGGACTAGGGACTGGAGGGACACACATCCTCTTCCAAAGACCTCTCTTCTGAGGTCATCAGGGAAAGGAAGAGCCTTTATCAACAGAACTATGGATGCTTGTCATGTCGGTGACTTCAAGGACAATGTAGTTGAAGTTCTGTGCGTATTGGTGGGACAGAATGGGTCCCACAGACTAAGCACAGCTAGTCCCCAAGTGGCACCCTCGATAGATGTATGTCACAACAAAGCCAGAATAGAAACAATGGAACTCCATCATCAGAAGAGAGAGAGCGGCGATGGCTCAGTGGATAAAGAGTCTTGCTGCCAAGCCTGGTGATCTGAGTTCGATCCCCAGGACCCACATGATGAAGGAGAGAACTGACTCCTGCAAGTTGTCCTCTGACCTCTCCTCGTGTGCCACGGCACATGTGTGTGAACACATACATACACACACAAATAAAAATAAAATTATTAATAATACTATGATAAAGTGAGAGAAGCCTCTGGATGCCCTCCTCAGCATCCCTGCCAACATCTGCAGCCAGCACGAGCCTCTAGGTGCTTTCCAGAGCTGTGAGGCATGCCAGACAGTTTTCTTCTACAAATGATTTGTGACAAATCAATCCAAACTTCCATGTTTCCCCCTTAGAAGTGAAGACTTAGAGGAAAGAGTCCCTCCCACGTTTTTCTGGTGAAGAAGTTGGCAGCTTGGACACAATGTTCCTTTTCCTTGAGGACTCCTTTTAGTAAGATGAATACATTTTTTTCCTCTTTACTAGAAAAAAAAAGGCTGCTGTTCTAAATTTCTGAAGGCTGAGATAGCATCCTGCTTTGAGCAGCAAGCTTAGCTCCAGGGGCAGAGACTCCTGCACATCTGGCTGGGTTTAGTCTACTGCTCAAGCTAACTGTCCAGCGATGCCTAAGACCTGTGTGGTGCACACGTCTGCCATCTTCCTTTGGCATTATTTGCCTCTCTCTTGGTAACCCAAGGTGACTACTGACCTGAGCACTCTACCAGTGTGTACTCTGGCTACCCGTGAGGCCCCTCCTAGAGGAATTCCCTCTTCTTAGAGATCAGTCGTGAAAAAGTGACAGACAGACGTCAGGGCTTCTGAAAGTTATCACCCTAGGTTAGGCATGAAGGTGCATGTCTGTTATTTCAGCACAAAAGAGGCTGAGGCAGGAGGATTACAAGTTAAAGGCCAGTATGGAGCGGGCAGAGGGTGGCGTGCAGGGGGGGGGGGGAGGGGAGAAGGGGAGAGAGTCCCATCGACTCTCCCAGCCAGTAGGAGCCTCCGGTCCTGACTCTAAGAAGCTCTCACCTGCTCTTTTTGACTTACATTGATCACTTCTGTCCCCAGCCAATGGGGTGAGATTGTGCTGGGTCTGACACTGAATGCTAAGTCAGGAAGAGGTGATCACTCTCCTCTATATCTCAGGATCTGGAGGCCTCTCGGACTTCCCCAGAGAGGAAGGACATCCCTTCCTCACCCAGGCTAGCCTCATTCTGGCACCTTGGTCAATCACTTCCAAGACACTTGGAACTTAAGGGAACTATTCAGGGGCACCTGGCCTACAGTCCTAAGTATCTGAGAGGGGTCCACATCCACAAGTCTGGGGTGCTCTACCGTGGGCATCCCCTGCCCCGTCCTGTCTGTCAATGAAGCTGGTTTCTGGCAGTTAGATGGAGTGTGGACAAGAGCCTGGGAAGTGCTGGGAGTTACAGGACAGAGCAGTGCCACCTGGAGCATCTCCACATGTCATGCTGACTGCAGCAGGCAAGGGCATGTGGACAATGGGGCCCGTGGACTCAAGGGCTTTTAGACCCCAAACCTTATTTTCTACTGATACCTGGATACACCGAAAATAGGAATGTTGGGGCTGAGGTTCTGTAAAGAAGGATTAAAACCTCCATGTCACCCACAACCCTTCCAGGGAAAGGCCTTTTTTTTGGCAATGACTGCCCCTTTCTCCACGACAGGTTCATGACCATGGTTGTTATAACCACATGCAGACAAAAGGACGTCAGCTGTCTTAGCTCCCATTCCACAGTCTGATGTTAAGATTTCCTGAGCCAAATAAGTCCCGACTACAGGTAAAGCATCTCCAGCAAGATGAAGTTTCCAGTTCTCCCTGGGCAGGCTGTATTGCTAGAACACATGTGGGTTTCCTTATGCACTGTGGCTAGCAGAAGAATATACACAGTGTCATCTACCTTCAAGACACTGCAAGGGACCCTGAAAAACCAGGCCACCGTGGAAAGAATTCTCTGTAACCCTTAAGTTTATCCCTTTTGATGAACAAATAAATGGAGGTTTGAAGAGGTCAAAGAGTTCCCCAGAAAGCTATTAAGGCACAGGAGGCCTGGATATGGTGACACAAGCCTATAATTCCTGTGCTTGGGTTACTGAGGCAGGAGGATCTCAAACTGAAAATGAGCCTGAGCTGCATAGCAAAACCTCATCTTTACCACAACCAAGGGCTGGGCTGGCAAGATGGTTCAGTGAGTAGAGGCACTTACCACCAAGCCTGATGATCTAAGCTATACTCCTGGAACCGGCAGGGTGAAGTGATCTGACTGCCACAAGCTGTCCTCTGACGTCTACATGTACACACACACACACACACACACACACACACACACACACACACTGAATAACTAAATAGATAAACAAAAAACCAGAGGGGAATCCCAAAGGCCAAGGCCCAGTGTGGTGATTCACTTCTATAACCTCAGCACTTGGAATTGGAAGGTGGAAACAGGACACACACACACACACACACACACACACACACACACACAGGCATACTCAAAGAAAGAAAGATGGGGAAGTGTGACTATCTGGGCATCATTTGGATCAACTGACACTAATGGAAACTTGCACAAGCCTAAGTGCTTCAGGTCCTTATGGTCAGCCATCCTAGTTTGCCCAAGACTGAGACCCTTCCTTGGACATAAGATTTTTGGTGCGAAACTGGAAGAATCTGATAAGCAAGGTCTAGCTGTTTCTCCTACATTGAACCTTCTTGAAACCTTATAAAAGAGACAGTATTTCTACTTCCATTTTAAAGATAGAAAACCTGGGGTTTCAAAATATTCCACGACTTGCTAAAATCTCACAGTCCATAAACAACAGAAGCAGAATTGGGACCCAGAAACTTGACCTCTAGAGCCTGCCAGCTCAACCACCAAGCTACAACGGGGACTATTCTTCAAAGATGAAATCTTGAGAAATTTGACTTGTGAGGGTTCTATGTATTTCAGAAAGTCACTTGCTCGCTGAGAAGGAGGGTTTAGAATATTCACGAGGCTTTTGAAAGGAACCAGGGCCTCATCCAGGCCAACAAAAAGATTTTGGAGTGGCACAGTGAAGGCTGTTAGGCTGGATTCACTTCCTTTTTACTCTAAAGATGAGAAGTGCTAAGCTGTGAGATCAGGACTGGACCCACCTCAGGCAAAGGATGGAGGATGGAGCCAGGGGAGCTGGAGTAGGTCTGAGGGTTGTGAAATCTCCTCCATGAAGATGCTTGTGAAGGGGAGGATCTCCACTTCGCCGCCAAGGCTCTGTTTGACCTGGATGATGGAGTCTGGGATGTGACCCCTTGAGGACCTCCATTTTGGTAGGTAGGAAGCAGCTCTGAGTTTGCCGTCTAAGCAAGGCTACTTCCTCTTCTGTTGGTGTTGGTCAGCAATTATCAGAGGGCTTTGGGAGTCCCACTGAGACAGGCTTCCCTAAAATTCACCATAGAAGCTAAGATTCCCTGAGTGCTGACAATCTGAAGGTCAGGGCTTCGTGTGGAAGAATGAAACAAGTTTCATTTTTACGATTGACCTAGAAGGCAGACACTGTCAGCATCCCATGGTAAACTGAGGCTTGCTCACCAACTGGCCGAATTCTCTTAACTATAGATAAGAACTGGCGTTGGGACTGGAGCATAGGCTGTCAGGTGATGTGGCTACTCCTCCCTCAAAGCCTTGGTGGCTTCCCTTTTCAGCCATTTCAAACTCTGTGGCCTGGGTGAGGACTCCTGCTCCCCCTGCTGAGTCCCAAGGGGACTTCTAAGCATCCCTCCTCCCACTTGGTACTTACCCTGTCTGTGACTCTCCTCTGGGGACACTACAGTCATCAGCATGGTGGCAGAGATCATCATGCCTGCATTAAGAATGGAATGTTATGATGTAATTATATTATAATCTCAAAAATAAAAAGGTTATTTTAAAAAATGGAATGTGAGAAAGGAAACAGAGAATGAGGCCTTCTGAAGCCCCACCTTTGTGGACCACCCCTTGGAAACAAGGTTAGTGGGAACCCAACTACTCAGTCCTTCCCAGAAGCAGGGAATTTCATCTAAGAGAATAATATCTTGGTCTTGGTATATGGATTCGGTTTGACATGATTGCAGCCATCTTGAGTCATAACCACCATTGAGTCAGCTTGCCCTTGGAACTAGATTTTCTTTTTAGTTCCTTATTCTCCTGGGGCTTGGGGGGTGTAACCCTGAAGGGTTAGGGTCTTTCAAACAAAAAGAAAAAAGGTGGGAAATTCAGTTCGCAAACACCCCCACCTTCTTCAGGGGCAGCCCCAGAGCATGGGTGTAGGAGAGCTGGTTCTTGCCCTCACCAGCCCACACAGGCTGTTCAGAGGGCAAGGGAGAGCTTGACCCACCTCTCAAAGGAGAGCTGCGCTGCCCCTTGGTGGCAGCTGCGTAGTGGTGCTGACAGTACTGTAGGCCCCAGAGGGCTGGCCCTGCCTCTATCCGGCCCACATCACTGCGTGTAGGTGGTGCGGTGGTGGGCTCATGACAGCTGGATCCAGCCACCGCAGGGCTCTCCTCAGCTGAATTATTTCAGGCGTCTGCTCCAGCGGAGAAAGAGTCATCCTCCCTTAGAGGGCCGGCCACTAAGAATTTTTGAAAGGATGATAAACGGTGCTGGTTACCACATGGAAAGGTCACAGTCACGACAGAACCCAAATGTTAGTTTTCAGAGCTTTATTAGGAGGGAAAGCGGGGAGGGGAAAGGAGAGAGGAGAGCCAGTCCTGGAGAGAGAGAGAAAGATGGTTGAGTTGGCCAGCTCACACTGATGACATAAGATGCAAGAACCCGAACTGTGCATGTGCAGGAGTGAGGGCAGGATCCTAAAAATTTTGACCAAACTTCAGTAAATATATGGACTGCACAAAATGGACTTTTGAGGGAGGGAGAGGAAGGCATGGGGGAGGGACTGGACATGGAGGACTGAGAGGTGAGGGCGATTGAGGTGTATGGATGGCCTTCAAGTGGTTTTGAAAATTATCCTATTGAAATTTTTATGTCAATCATGTATCTTAACTAAATTTACAAACAAACTTGTTTATTCAGCTAAAACAACAACAACAACAACAAAAACAAAATATAAAAACCAGAGTTTTTTTCCAACCTCAAGCTTGTGGCCAGTAGTTAATTTCCAGGTTTCACCCACCATTTGATAAAAGTACTCTTCTAGTTTTTTCAATATCATTTCCTGCTGAGGTTTTAAAACATTCTGTATATATCTTCTGGCCTGTTCAAGAAAAAAAAAAGTGTTATTACTATACATAAGTGTTTCTACACATCCACATTGTCTGTAAAGTTATAAATCAGGAACAAGGCCAGAAACTGTGGTTTGAATAGGAATGGCCCCCATAGGCTCATATATTTGAATTCTTAGTAATTAGGGTGTGGTACTATTAGGAGGTGTGGCCTTGTTGGAATAGGTGTGGCCATGTTGGAGGAAGTGTGTCACTGGGGGTGGACTTTGAACTCTTCAGATGCTTAAACCTGGGATGTGGGTGTAGAACTCTCAGCTACTTCTCCAGCGCCATGTCTGTCTGCAAGCTGCCATGCTTCCTGCCATGATGACAACAGACTAAACCTCTGAACCTGTAAGGAAACCCCAATTAAATGCTTTCCTTTATAAGAAAAAAAAAACCCTCCTCCCCCACAAACAAATTTCCTTAAAAGAAATCACTTTTGTTAAGTGGGTCATTGTGACAAATGCATCCAGAGACCTGTGTCTGGTTTCTACTGCACTGATGAGCATTTGTTTTTAAAGCTCAATGTTCACAATCACTGCCTCAAAGGAAGATCACACATTGGACTGTTATGAAATACAAAAATAGAAATAGTTCTTGCTGTTTCCATACCCGAAAAGTTGAATTCACATATTCATACACATAAAAAAATTAAAAAACTATGACAAAGTTAAAACTAGAAAAGAAAGTCAGCTTTATATGTCTTTCATGACTCATGTCCTTTCACCCATGTTCCCTCTCACCTAATGTCACCCTCTCCAGGTCTCTTTTCTGGATTTTAGACTATGCCTACATTCACATCTGTTTGCATAAATATACTTATATATCAGGCTGACATGCATCCCCCCCCCCACTAATTTACTCTGTAATTCTAGATCTGCTTGCCTTTCTTTCTTTGGTCTTATGGCACCTTGGTGCCAGTTGTCATATGTTAGGACTGGAGCATTCTGGGACACTTGGAAAAGAAGGGCTTCCAGCCCATCCTAGGCAAGCCCCTAGGGCTTCCCATTCACTTTGTTGAGTAGAATCAACATGCCACGCAACATCCGAATAAGCATCCTATAAGGTACTGGTTAGTCTCAGTCCTGAGTGTTCTGAGCTCCAGCCTAGAACACCCAGGGCTACTCTGCACAGTTGTATAGTTTGTTCAATGCACAAGAGTGTATGGCCAAAAAAATTAATGGGACTGTGCACAAAGTCACTGTCTGGGTTGCTGAAAAATGTCAAGTTTATCTCTCTCTTGGCATCTGGTGAGCATCTCAATCTTTGCACAGCCAAGCCTCAATGCTTGCTGTCTGTCCACCTCAACCAGGCCACCCCACAATTCCTTTCTCAGTGACTGGTGCCTGTCACCACCTGGATACTCAAGCTAAAATACAGGTCTTCTTTTTGTTGGCTTTCATGTCTAAGCAAGTAGCAGGTCTGTCCATCGGGCCAGTTGCTTCTCCCTGCGAAGTTCTCATGCAAGAAAAAATAACCACCCACATGTGCATGGACTGTTACAGATACCACCTGTCACGGTGTCCCCTGCATAACACTTCAAGGGCTTCCCATGTTCCTTGAATGATGTATGTGTCAGTCATCTTTCTGTCACTCTGACAAAATGGCTGAAATAAACAAATTAGAGGGAGGGAAATTTTAGTTTGGCTCATGGCTTCTGAGGTTTCAGTTGGTAGTCACCGGGTTCCATTGCCGTTGGGCCTATGGCAGCACAGTGGAGCATGCAATAGAGGAAACTTCATTACGTGTTGTCAGGGAGCAAAAGAGAGGGTAAGGAAGGGTCAGGATCTCAGTATCTCCTTCAAGGACATTCTCCCCGCAAACCAGTTTCCTTCCATGAAGGCCCACCTCTTAAAGGCTCTACCACCCCCTAATAGCACATGTGCCTTCAGCCTGTGAGCCTTTGGGGGATGATCCAGACCCAGGTGATAGCAGTGCTTGAATTTGTCAGGTTGCAGATGCCTTCAGAATTTGGGCTCCACCCTTGTTCCTCCATCGAAGGAGATGCCTGGAGCCATCATAAAGAGGTCTTGCCCAAGAGCACTTCCTTCTTGGAGAGGTGACAGTGACAGAAAGAGCCCGGGGAGGGCTGCAAGTAGCTGCTCAAGGAGGTGAATTCATGTTGCAGAACCAGTTGGAAGACTCCCGATGGGAGATGAGGTGAAGGTGTCTCTGAGGAGCCCATGAGAGCGCCCCGTTCAGAAAGACCCAGGAGTACACAGCACTGTGGAGAAGGCCAGGTCAGCACCCTTGTCCTAGTGTGCTTTGGTAGTCGCTTTGTCCTTGAGGCTGGGTGCCTAAAAAGTGGGTGTAGTGCCACAGTGGCTGCCTCACACTGCAGAGGCGGAGAACCTGGTAGTTGCTCAGTCTATGAGGCTGGATGCCTCAGCCAACCGGGCACTCAAAACCTGGAAGTTTCCTGGAGAGCTGCTGGTCCTTAGTCAGCAATAGAAGGCTGGAAATGCTGGATCTGATATCAGAAAAGGAATCAGAAGCATCAACAGCCACAGGGTAAAATCAGCTCTCCAGCGAGCTACAGATGATAAATCCTCCTTCTGTCCTGTCCCCTTTCATCTGGGATGCTTCCAGAAGATGCCAGCACATCTGGGGGAGAGTTTCCCTCCATCAGTTAAGGCAATCAGAATAATTTCTCACTTGAGGCTCCCTGCCAAAGTGATCCTAATTTATAGAAGGTTGACGTTAAAATTGGCCACCCTAACCCTGCTTGCTCACTCACTGTCTCTCTCCTCTGCCCTTGCCCATATCTGGGGAGTCTGTGAACACTAGCTAACAAACGGGATGATATCAAGCAAGCAAGCAAGAGGTCATCACCACTTCCTGTCTTTACTGGAGGCTTCTCCTGGTGGCGAAGTCAAATGGCAAATAAATGGGAGACTCTTTTTAAGAAGATCATGTTGATGATGCCTGGCAAAGCTGTGCAGCCTGCCTGAGGGTTTTCCCAGTGGTTGGAGGTTGCATTCATTACTTTTGTGAAGCTGTGACCAAATTCCTGATATGAGCAACTGAAGGAAGGAATTATTTATTTTGGCTTACAGTTTCAAAGGTGTCAGGGGTATAGCAGGGCACAGCAGTTCACATGCTAGCAAGCAAGTAAACAAAGAAAAGAAGAAAGGAAGGGACAAAAGGACAAGATGTCCTCAGTGACTGTATTAGTCAGGGTTCTCCAGAGAATCAGAACTTATAGACTGAATCTATCTATCTATCTATCTATCTATCTATCTATCTATCTATCTATCTATCTAGGGGATTTATTAGAATGGCTTATAGGCTGTGGTCCAGCTAATCCAACAATGGCTGCTTATGAACAGAAGGTCTAAGAATCTAGTAGTTGTTCAGTCGACAATGCTGGATGTCTCAGCTGGTCTTCAGTGTACACCAGAATTCTGAAGAAGCAGGCTCCAATGCCAATGAAAGAATGGACTTGCCAGCAAAAGCAAGAGCAAGCAGGCCAAGAGAGCAAGCTTCCTTGTAGTCAGATTTTTCTTTGGGCCGTTAGATCACAAAAAATGACATGGAGACATTATTTATTAGGAAAGCTCAGCAATAGCTTAGGCTTGTTTCTAATGAAACAAGCTCATAACTTAACCCATTTCTATTAATTTACATGCTGCCACATGGCTCATGGCTTGCTACCTCATCTACATGTCATGCTTCTTCTCCATCTGCTGGCGACTCCTGGCATCTCTGCCCTTCTTTTTCCCAGTGTGCCTGGAAATCCTACTTAGCTATTGGCTGTTCAGCCTTTTAAAAAATATTTTAAAAATAACAGTGACACATCTTCACAGTGTACAAAAAGATTATTCCACAACACTTCCTTCTTCCATGCCCTCTATATAGGCTTCCAGCAGAAAGTGTGGCCCAGATTAAAGGTGAATCTTTCAATCTCAAAAGTTCTGGATTAGAAGTGAGTCTTCCCACTTCAAATGATTTAACTGGGACAAAACCCTTGGCAGGTATACCCAGATGCTTGGGTATTAGTTAATTCCAGGTGTACTCAAGTTGACAACCAAGAATAGCCATCTTGTGACCCACTTCCTCTAGGTAAGTCCCACTTCTGTAAATGTCAAGAACCTTCCAATATAGCATCCCCCAGCTGGAGATCAAGTATTCAAAATATGAACACATAGGCAATATTTCACATTCAAAGCATAGCCCAGGGCTCAACAGGTAAAGGCACATGTGGCCAAGCCTGTAGACTCAAGTGGTCACATGGTGGAAGATGAGCTCCTGCAAGTTGTCCTTTGATTTCCATATGCACACCATGGCACATGTGCACTCACACTTACACATGAACGTCTACACAAAGTAAAACAGATAAAATGTGAACAAAACAACTCAAACCATAGCACACATAGAAATTGGAGAGGGAGGGATCTACCGAAGTCAAGACCAGCTGTTCCATACTCTGGATACAGGAAAGTTTGGTGACAGAGGATGTAAGCCATGTCCAGAGAATAAGTCACTCTGCAACTCTTGTGTGGAGGAAGCTGGAGTAGCAGTAAGTGGCTGGCAGGGATGGATCAAATTGGCTTTGTGGACAATGAGCAGAATAAATTGTTGTAGGCAAGAGATTTCATGACTTTAATTTTCACTCTAGTTCTAGTGTGGGAAGTGCACTGGAGTGGACAGAGATCTGCAGAGGTCCAAACAAGGGCAGAGGGGGTAGAGTTAATAATGAGGGGCTGGGCTGGTATGAAGTTAGAGAAATGAAACCAATGGGTATGCTATATTGGTCCCAAGGCCTCTTACTGTCCCAGTGAGTCATGGGAGGATCTGGGTACCTCCTGCATGCCAAGCCTCAGGCTGGATCTGACCACTTGTTCTCCCACTGACTCACAAATGACCTTTGAGATGGAGATTGTCACCCCACATGGTCGTGAAGAGGTTGGTTCAGAGGATCTCAGTGACTTGTCCAAATCCACTAAGATGTATAGTAATGGCCTGAGGCTCCAGTCTGTCCTGGGTTGGGGCACCGGGCCACACAATCTTCAGTCTGCAGATTGATACATCTGTCCTAGGGAAGGATAATCACAGGGGACCAGGTATAGACTTATCAGGGGCAGTGAGAAGAAAAGTCAAAGCCAGAGCATTGCCAAGCATCTTGACAATACGTGAAGGCACCTGATATGGGAATGGTATTGAAACCCTGTTATGGCTTCCATGTAGAATGTCTTCCCTAGTCAGACAATGTTGGCACACACCTTTAGTCCCAGTACTCAGGAGCAGTGTCAGGTGGATCTCTGTGAGTTCGAGGCCATCCTGGTCTACAAAGCAAGTTCCAGGAGACAAAACAGAGAAACTCTGTCTCTAAAAAACAAAAAACAAAGTCTTCCCTAGGTTCATGTTTGAGCATGTGGTCTCTCTCTGGTAGCACTGTTTTGGGAGGCTGTGGAACTTTTAGGAGCTGAGGCCTAGTAGGTTACGGGTGGGCTGAGCTTGGGGTTAATAAGCCTAGCTGTTTCCTATTTCATTGAGCTGTGAGCCAAGGATTCCAAGCTGCACGTGGGAGCCACCAGCTGCCATGCCTTCTCAGGATAGACTGACAGCCCCTTAAACCTCGAGCCCAGACAAATGCTTCTTCCCTTAAGTTTCTGTGTCAGGTATTTGGCCAGAGATGATGGAGCACTGTAGGTGAGCAGAGCTCCGAGATGGAGCACCATAGATGAGCAAAGCACAGAGATGGAGCACTGTACGTGAGCAGAGCACAGAGATGGAGCGTCGTAGGTGAGCAGAGCACAGAGATGGAGCGCCGTAGGTGAGCAGAGCACTTGGCTGAGGCCTCTTCCCGAGCAGAGGAAGGTGGAAAGAAAAGCCAGGGGAGCTTGGATCCTGCAGGTGCTGCCACCCTTACCCAGTGGGACCGCAGCTCCTTAGCCTGCCCTTGTGACACTGCTAGTCTCCTAGGCTGGTGATCTGCCTTTGTTGCCCTTCAAGATGGGGTCACGTCCTCTGCCCTCAGAGGAACAGAGCAGGACCAGGGCAGCACTGGACCACAAGGGCGGAAAGGGGCGAGGCCGATTGTGCTTGTTGAGTCCTCTCAGGGACCATTGCTATAAGTTATTGCTGCTGTCCCCACCTTATAGGGTAAACAGGTACAGAGGGGTTTGGTAATTGTCCAAGGTTCTGTAATACCTGCTGGCTGGCCAGGCTGGGGCTTGAACCCAGGCAGTCTGACCTCAGTCTGACCACTGTGCGCCTCCGCCCCTGTTCCTCCCTTCTGTTCTTCTGCAGTCCTCACTCTGTAGCCCTACCTAGTTTCTGCTCTCTCTGCCTGAGGACCCTGTGCTGACCAGGGCTGAGTGGCCTCGCCCCAGCCATAGTTTCTGAATAACCTTGGCTACTAGGCCTGGAATTGCTCTGCTCGTGCCCCCCTCTGCTGAGGGGAGTCAGGCCAGATCTTTGGGGTAGAGAACAATACCTTTCAGACCTGCTGTCCTCCAGGAAGATGGCTGAGGAATGTGAATTTGTCCTGCTAACATCCCACCAGCCACAGCCTTGTCACATAGCAGACCACAGAGACATGAGTCTCTTTGTTTTGCCCAGTTTAAAAGTTCAGCTGTGTTTCACAATGCCAGGCCGCTCTCCCAAGACGGACCTGTGTGTCAGAAGATGTTTGGGTGCAGCGTGGTGACCCACAGGAATCACATTTAGCTCTGCCAGTTCATGGAAGGCATTGGAGTTTGCACCACAGACAGTTGATCTCCTGGACATCCAAGGCTCCCCTGAAGCCCATGGCCACCGCTGAATGGAAGGGGGATGGGGCCCCAAGAGACACGAGGGTAGGGATCTTTGGCAGAACTGGGCTTCAATTTACCTGCTTTTCTGTTCAATTTGTTTTTTATGGTGTTGCCCAGGCAACCTTCCTGTCTCAGCCTCCCAAATGGTGGGATCATAGATGTGCACTGGCATGCCTGGCTAGCATCTCTGAGGACTCTTGCTGTTAAGCTGTCTTTTGCCCTCTCTGAGGAGATTGCATCTCAGCCCACCAGGATGCTGAGCCAGCCAGCCAGTGGTTCTGGTTTTAAACTGGAGGTAGGTGAGGCTGCCCAAGGTACTAGAAATCCAGTAGCAAAAACCAGCATGCCAGGTCCAGTCTCTTCCTAATGAAGTTGGTGCCATGTCTCATGAGGGCCCTGTACCCATGCCCATTTCTTGTTCTGGTGTCCTGGGACACCCTAGACATACCACCAAGGAGGGGAACATGAAGTGTGCCTTCCCCCTGGTAATTTTCCCTAGCCACAACACACACAATTTTCCCTTTCATTTATTTTTCCACTGGTCTACATGAAGAAAACATAATAAAAGACCTCCCAAATTACAGACAAGCCATAACGGCAGAGAAGTTTAAATATAAATAGAAAGCTGGCCTTCTTCAAGCTGCCCCTGGATGGTCCACGTAAGCAGAGTTGGTACCCCTCCTTAGGCACCTGGTGATCCTGTCCCAGGCCACAGGAGACAGCTGGGTGATGGAGCATTCAGGAGACACTTGGGAAATGTATCACACAGGAGTTTCAGCAACCATCTACTGCAGACAGATCCCATTTGCTGAAGCAGGAGTTGGAGGCAGGCTATGGACCGTAGTCACTTGGACATCTGCAAGATGTCTGCCCCCCAACTCTTGGGACACATTCTAAGGCATGAGTGATGGGTGTCCAGGGAGATTCTGGAACAGCATGTTCAGGACCACTGATGGCCTCCCTTGGATATCTACTACTGTATGCAAGCCCATGCCGACATATCCCCAGTCCCCTTTCATCCTCACACATGCCTTGTGTAGCATTATGCATGTCCTTAGATTACAAATGACACACAGAGAGGTTAAGCAGCTTGCCTAGAGCCACCCAAGTGGAGACGGAGGTTGAGCCCAGGAACCAGTCTTCACTGCTTCTCCAGGAGAGATAGGGAAAAGATCTGTCTCAGCCGTAAGGGAGAATTCTGGTAGGAGGCTACCAGGCTCTGGCCTCAGCCCATATGCTTAGACAGGAACTGGATAAGGAAAGAGAGAAATACTGGCTGACTGGCTGAGAAAGACAGGATGAGAGGAGAAGGGAGGGACAGTGACTGGAGGGTGATGGTCATGATTCTCAGCGCTACTCAGAAGGAGTGACAAATTGTATCCATCAGGTTGCAACACACCTAAGGGAAGTGTGGAGAACTGGGAGCAGCGGCCAGAGACAGGCGCTAGGTGAGGAAGGGCTGCTCTGCCTTAGCAGCAACACGCGCAACTGGTGTTAGAGAAGTAGACGGACCAACCGGAAGCTGGTGGTCGACCATGTTTTCTGTTGGTATAACAAATTGCCTGAGGCTGGGTAATTTAGAAAGGAAGTAGGTTTATTTTGGTTCATAGTTCTGAAGTTCAAGAGTGCGATGCTTGCATCTGCGGGGCATCTGGTAAAGGCCTCGTGGGGGAAGGAAAGCAGAGGTGCAGCGAGGGAAGGGAGGTTCCAGGTTCCCTTCGTCACAACCTAGTCTCATAAGAACTCACTCACGCCTGTCGCAATTCATCTATTCTCTTGAGAAAGACGTCAATACATCCGCAAGGGTGGTGCCCCGTGACCTAATTACCTCTTAGGTAATTAGTTACACTGAGGATCTCAACCTCAATATGAACCTAGGTTGGGACAAATTCCAACTGTCGTGGTGGCCCAGGGACAGCAGGCATTGGGAGCTGTGGTTGATGTAGTATTCCAGAATAGCATTTCCTAACACGGACCTCTGGAGTAGTCCCTAAGTTGAAGGATCTCCAGAGTCATTATGCCAGATCCTAACCCCACCCCAGTGCCTCCATCTCCTGCCTTTCCGGCCACAGAATTACTCCAGGGGTTACAATGGCTTAATGGCCACAGTATAGAGAGGGCTCCTCATGGAATCTAGATGATCCCAAATAAACAGGAACACACACCACCACACCCCCCGCAAAAGGAAGGCTATCAGTGGTGCTGACCCTGCTGCTTGAGAAGCTCCCTGAACGTCCATCACTCATGCTTTAGAATGTGTTCCGATAGTTAGAGGATAGCACTTGAGAGGCTGAAGCAGGAGGCCTTCGAGTCTGAGGCCAGCCTGGGCTACAGAGTAAGTTCCAGGACAGTCTGAACTGTGTAGAAGGACTTGGTCTAAAAAGAACAACAAACAAATGAATCCCAATAAATACGTTTTAAAAATTAAAAACAAATTGCACTAATCCAGCATCAAGAGCAGCGTTGTATTAGATGCTACAATGAGTAAAGCGAAACTGCAAAAAATTTAAAAAAAAAAAAAAAAAAAAATTAAAAACAAACAAGAGAGGCACACGAGGGCATTGTGTGATGCTCATGGGTTGGTGGCCTGAGGGGTGTTATGATAAGAGGGTCTCTTCCCTGAGAGGACAATCGAGAACAAAGGACAAATGAGGCTATATCACATGTTTTTGGGAGAACCTAGGGTCGTTTGGCTCTTGATTTGAACAGGAAGGAGCCAGTCACTTAGAAAGAGTCCACATGAGGGCGGTGGGCGCACGCATCCACATCGAGGCAGACCAGGCGATCCTGTGGCAGGAGCTGGTACCAAGTGATCAGAAAGAAACAAAAAAAAAAAAAAAAAAAAAAAAAAAAAAAAAAAAAAAAAAATGGGCTGGCACCACACAGACCCCAGGCTACCTTCAGGAGGAGCTAGTCCCACAGGACATGGCTGAATTGGCCCATAGTGGCACAATCTAATGTAGAAAGAACCAGACACCTTCACTGTCTTTAGACTTGGAGGGACAGTCACCAAGACTGCCGCAGGAGGTTTACCCTGATTGCCCCTTCTACAATCTAAAGTGGAAACCTGACAAAGAGTTTGTCAAAAGCCAAGCTGTGTCTGGTGCTCAGATGGCAATCCCGGTCCAGACCATTCAGACCTTCAGAATGTCCTGGAGAACAAGACATGGCACCAGAGAGAGACAGCTTCCCTGGAGGCCTGGACCTGCCCCTGCAGGGAGCTGGGCTGGTAGTAAGGCTGGCTTCATCTCCCATGCAGAGTGCTGAGCGAACAAGGCCAGCGCAGGGCACATTCATACAGCCTCGCTTTCACAGGTATCTAGGGCTTTCAGTGATGTTAATTAAGGCTTGAAATCCGAGGAACCTGGAGCCGATTCTCATTAACCTCTTTCTTCCATCACTCAGACTCTACTTCCCTGACACAGTTCCGTGGACGCACAGGTGGTTCCAGCCAAGGACTGGAATCCAGTTCACAGAGTTCTCCTCCCCATGTCGTGGGCTGGGAAGGCTTTAGGAGCTCCTGCTTACTCATGATGGAGCTGATTTGAACTGACAGACCACGGGCTTCCTAGGACGGCAGAAAAAGTTCCTTCTTTTTTCTCTTTTTTTCTGAAACCGATCTGTCATACACCATACACTTCCCCCATTGAAAGTTTATTCACTGGCTTTTAGTGGAGTCACAGTTGTACATCCGTTTCCACAATCAATTCTGGAGCCTCTTCATTACCCTAGAAACATTATAGCCGTTAGGTGTTGTCCTGGCATCCCTCCCGGTCCTAGGCACTCACTAATTTGCTCTCTTTCTGTTTGTATTTGCCTATCCTGTGTTGTTTTTGTTTACTTTTCTTGAAGCAATGTACAGTTGGGCGTGGTGGTGTATGCCTTTAATCCCAGCACTCAGGAGGATGAGTCAGGTAGATTTTTGGGTTTGATGAGTCAGGTAGATTTTTGGGTTTGAGCCCAGCCTGGTCTGCATTCTAGGAAGCCAGGGCTACACAGAGAAACCCTGGGAGGGGGGTCAATGTATAACATAACATAACATAACAAAATAACATAACATAACATAACATAACATAACACTGTACCAAGTACAAGAGGATTATGAGTTTGAGGCCAGCCTGGGCTCTATAGCAAGTTCTAGGCTAAACTAGAATCCCTAGTAAGACATTGCCTCAAACAACAAAGTAATTCACATCCAGGGAGACGGTTCAGTGGCAAAAGCCCTTGCCACACAAACTTGATGACCTGGGTTCAATCTCTGGAACCCATCGTAGAAGGAGCAACTGACCCCCAAAAGTTGTCCTCTGACTTCCACATGGGTGCTATGGCACAATACAACACATGTGTATGAATGTGTGTGTGTGTGTGTGTGTGTGTGTGTGTGTGTACATACGTACACAGGTACACATAACAATAGTAATAAATTAAATAAAAAATTTAAAAGTAAGTCACTGTGTATAACCATCACTACCACTGCTCTTTGAACATTTTTTTTTTTTTTGTCACTCTCTACTGAAACTCTGTCCTCATTTGAGCACTAGCTGGTGCTACCACTGGCAGTCCCTGGCAACCACTGGCAGTCCCTGGTAACCACTGGCAGTCCCTGGCAACCACTGGCAGTCCCTGGTAACCACCGGCAGTCCCTGGCAACCACTGGCAGTCCCTGGTAACCACCATTCTTTCTGTCTCTGGGACTGGGCCTGCTCTTTTATCTCGCAGACATAGAATTATGCAGCATTGTCCTCGTTGTGTCTGGCTTATTTTGCTTAGCAGATTCTCTGGGTTCTTGTTTTGCTTCTAATTTGTGAAACATTTTAACCCAAAGTACAGAAAACACAAGCCCTTGCGTTTAGCTCATATGTCTCAGATTTGCCAGGTGTTGATGGTTTGCTGTGCATGAGGGGGAGGGGGAGGGGGGGGGGGGAGGGGGGGGGGAGAGAGTGAGAGAGAATCCTCTTAGGTTAGCATGCATTTTTCTTGTTCAGACTTTTAAAAATTCATATCAATAACAATGTATAGTATATATTCTGTACACTTCATATATATTGTTATATATGTATTTTATATGATACCATAATAGATATATAAATTTTTATCTACAATAATAATAGCATTTTGTTAGTTGTCATTGTTCTGTTTATTGTTTGGGGGTTTTGTTGTTTTTTTGAGACAAGATCTTATGTAGCTCAGGCTGGCTTAAAAATCACTACATAGCTCAGGATGTCCTTGAATTCCTGGCCCCCCTGCCTCCATCTATCAAGAGCTGGGAGAACAGACATGCCCCACCACACCCGGCTTTGCCTGGTGCTGAGAATTGAACCCAGGGTTTCATGTGTGAAAGACAATCAATCAGCTAACTGAGCTGTATCTGCAGCCCCTGTTTTTTGTTTTATAGACACTTCTTAAGATTGAGTGTGATGCCCGTGCCTATAATTCTAGTCCCTGGGAGGTAGAGGCAAGAGGACCAGAAGCTTAAGGCCAGCCTTGGCAACATACTGAGTCTGAGGTCAGCCTGAGTTATATAAAAAGTTGTTCAATCAAAATAGGGCAGCAAGATGACTCAGTGGGTAAAGGCATTTACCACACATGCTTGGTGACTCAAGTTCAATCCCCAGAACCCTTGTAAAGGTGGAAGAAGAGAATCAACTCCATGAGTTGTCCTCTGACTTCCACCCACATGCAGTGACACACCACACACACACACACACACACACACACACACACACACACACACACACACTGGAAATAAATTAAAAAGTGCAAACTAATCAGAAACCAAACCCTCATTCTTTTATTTTTTTATTTTTTTATTTTATTTTATTTTACAATACCATTCAGTTCTACATATCAGCCACGGGTTCCCCTATTCTCCCCCCTCCCACCTCCTCCCCTTACCCCCAGCCTACCCCCATTCCCACCTCCTCCAGGGCAAATCCTCCCCGAGGACTGCAATCAACCTGATAGACTCAGTCCAGGCAGGTCCAGTCCCTTCCTCCCAGACTGAGCCAAGCGTGCCTGCATAAGCTCCAGGTTTCAAACAGCCAACTCATGCAATGAGCACAGGACTTGGTCCCACTGCCTAGTTGCCTCCCAAACTGATCAAGCCAATCAACTGTCTCACCTATTCAGAGGGCCTGATCCAGCTGGGGGTCCCTCAGCCTTTGGTTCATAGTTCATGTGTTTCCATTCATTTGGCTATTTTTTTCAATAATTGAGTAAAACTGAAATTTATTATAAGCCACAGTCGTCCTAGGGACCTCCATGCTATATATATATATAGCCTCTATGGTTCTATGGGTTGTGGTCTGATTGTTCTTTATTTTATATCTAGAATCCACTTATGAGTGAGTACATACCATGACCGTCTATCTGGCAAACCTTCATTCTTAAATTGTTTTATTTCTGTGAATTATGTTCATTGTTCTCCAGTCTACAGTGTTATTTTTGAGATGTACCCACATCGACACATGTAACACTGTCTGTGTTTGTTCGAGTTGCCTCTGGTCCTGTGGTTCTGTGTTCTTGTTGGGGAAAAAAATAGGAAGAACCACCAAGCAAGGATACAGAACAGATACTCTGCAATTGGAGCTGTGGGTTAACACAGCCTGGTCTCCTGTCTATGTGGCACAGGGGACGGTTCCTTACAGAGAAAACAAATGCCTCCTGGGCCATCCCCCTCCACCCTATCAGTTCAGCCACCCTTTCTAGGTTGTAGCATCCCTCCAGAGGCTGTAAAAGCTTGGAATCCCTCACCCTACAGCCATGTACCCACAGAGAATGTTCCAGCTCCTCTGTAGGTTCTGGGGACTGGCCTTTGGGTGCTCGTCCAGCTGGATTCCCCCCTGACTCTGGGAGCTGCCCAGCCTGAGGAGGCAGGATGGACTGATAGACACTGTGCCCAGTGTAGGCACTTCAAAAATGTTAGCTGCAGGGGCTGCCAAATGGGTAAATGGATGAGGCGGAAACCCACTGAGCCCTTGGTACAGGACTTAGCACTGTGGTTAATAGGTGTGTTTCTTAAAGCTCGGGGGAGGGGGGTAAGGGCCTTTGCTGCCCAAGCATAAGAGCCTTAGTTCAGATCTCAGCACCCACATACAAAGCCAGGCATGCCATGTGTGCCCATAACCCCAGCACTATAGGGACAGAGACAAGAGAATCGCTGGGGCTTGCTGGTCAGAAGCTGCCAGCCTAGCTCCAGATTTAGTGAGAGATTTGGTCTCAAGGAAATAAGGCAGAGAGTGATAGCATGAGATAGCTGATATTCTCCTCTGGCTTCCGTGTATACACACATTTAATAGCTACACACGTGCATGCGCACACATATGCTAACTCACACAGCCACAAATAAATGGTTGTGTGTGTGTGTGTGAATCTCAGTTTTCATCTCTTTTGGGTAAATATCTAGGAATGAGACTATAGGGAGATTGGTAACATTTGAAAAAGATGCTAAAATGTTTGCCAAAGCAGCAGCTATTTGCTTTTCTTTCTTCTTCCTTCCTTTCTTTCTAGCAAAGATTTAAAAAAAAAAAAACACAAAAACCCAGGCATTATATTTCACAAGCACACTGTAGGATCATGCTGTGCTACTTGTGGCCGTAATCCTGGGCCACAAGTCTGCACTTGACCGGTGATGGCAGAGCCTTTCATCTCGCTGTTTCTATTTACTGTGACCCCTGCCTTGTCTTGAACATAAACAGTGTGTCTTTTCTTCAGTATGGCTTCTGTTGTTGAATTATCCCGCCTGGGTAGACTTTCTTTCTTAGCTCTGGTTTGCCTTCCTTGACTGTGACCGTCTGCATGTCATCCATGTTCGCAGGAAGAGAGGTCTGCACTGCTGTCCCGTCATCCCCTTCAGAGAGATGAGATGCAGAGTTTGGGCTCTGGTGCTGCCAGCACAATTGATCACAGCTCCTACCAGAAAACCAAGGAAACTGGGAACTTGATGCTGGAGGAAGCAGCATGTCCTCACGTGGACATCTTGAATGCCTAGACTGACCTGTTCCTCATCTGCGTCTGCATGTGGCAGTGGCAGCTTTATCCTTTTAACCACACTAATAGGAATGTGCTCGTATCTCCGGGGGTTTAATGTACACTTCTCTAATGATTAATAATGCTAAATCTAAGTGGTTTTGTTTTTTTTCTCCTGAGACAGGGTTTCTCTGTGTACCAGCCTTAGTTGTCCTGGAACTCATTTTGTAGACCAGGCTGGCCTCGAACTCACAGAGATCTACTGCCTCTGCCTCCTGAGTGCAGGGATTAAAGGTATGTGCCACCACACTGGCTCCTAAGTGGTTTTTATCAACAGGCTTCTTGGAGTGCTAGGAGCACCCAGACCACCCAAACAAAGCCTTCCAGGGAGCAGGTGGCAGGCTCTGGTGTATGCCAGGAGCCTCAGTTTGCTTGAAGTAAGTGGTGCTTGCTATTCCTCTATATTCGGCCTCTTGCCGGGGATTTGCTGGCCAATTGGGCAGTGACAAAGTGAGGCTGTGATGTGACTGATGTTGCTGAGACCTTCCTGGGCATGGGTGGGCTATGGGCCATGGAGCAGCAAGCCACAGGATGCAGCGTCAGAGGTTCCTCAGCCTCCCAAGCTGCTGCTGTGAGAAAAGACACACTGCTCCTTGAATGGATGAGGTTCTCTGTGCCTAGAATGGATTTTTATTTTTATTTTTTTGATTTTCCCCAAAAGACCTCAGTGTCCTGTCTCTGTCTTTCGTGATCACTGAACTGAACTTCGGAATTCATACACCTGTACCAAGTCAGATACAGACACACACACACACACACACACACACACACACACACACACACACGTAAAATTAGCCAAACTGTGGTGATGTACGATTTAATCCCAGCACTCAGGAGGCAGAGACAGTCTGATCTATGGGAGTTTGAGGCCAGCCTGGTCTACAGAGCTAGTTCTAGGACAGCCAAAGCTGTTACACAGAGAAGCACTATCTCAAAAAACAAACAAACAAGTAAAGTTAAAATTAAATAAATAGACATACACACAATTACAATTCACTTGGAATCAAACAAACAAGCAATGGACAGCAGTGCTGGGGATCCAATTTTTTTATTTTTATTTTTATTTTTGACAGGGTGGTCTCATTATGTAGCCCTGGCTGGCCAGGAATTTGCTGCGTGAGCCAGGCTGGCCTTAAACTCAGGGACATCTTCCTGCCCCGCACAAGTGCTGGGATCAAAGGCATGGGCCACCATGCTGGGCTAAAATGCTTTTTTTTTTTTTTTAGTGACTCCTCAGATTTTGTCACCTGGATCCTGCTGTCAAGAGTCTCAAGGGAGGGCTGGTGAGGTGGTGCAGTGGGTAAAGGTCCTTGCTGCCAAGCCTGACAGCCCGAGTTCAAACCCTGAGACCCACGTGGTTGTGCTCTGACTTCCACAGGCACCTCCCCACTCCCCGCATACACATCAGTGTTATTTAAAAACCTCCAGGGACGCTACAAATAACACTTCCTTACCTTCTCATCACCTTCTCACCTCTACCATTAGCCAGAACCTGACCGATACTCCAAAGATGTCTCACTGACCCAAATTCAGGTCTTCAAGTACTTGGAGGCCTTTAAGAAGAAGAATGTCAGCTTATCCAATCTGTTTATTAGTCCTGCCCAGAAATCTGGGAGCCCCAGGACACACTCCTTCCCACGCTAAAGTATGGAGGGCTGAGGGGACATCTGTGTGGCCACTTGGCCCTTCTATTGCTTGGCTGGCTAGCAGCCAGGATATCTCTCCTCTACACAGGGCTCAGGCTGGCCAGACTGGACTCAGAGAGAAGCCCAGGGGAAATCCGTAGGCAAGGCTTGTGTCTTGTGGGCAGGACCATGACAGATGGGTAAGGACTGGAGAAAGCAATGAAGATTAGGAAGCCAGTTTATAGAGGAAGACTGGAAGGTCCTTCTTTACCAGGGCTTCACCCAATGAGAAGAAAATAGTCAGAAGAAAAGCATTCCCCAAACACAAACAGGAGAGGTGTGGAGTATAAAGAACTACACACCACAGTGGCTGAATGGTGTTTTGCTTTGTTTTGTGTTTTGGCTCCTTCCTCAGTATTCTAGTCCATTTCCAGTTTTGGAAGTGTTTTTCTTGCATTGATAGCTTTTTTCTATCCAATTCTAACTGAAACAGCATGACCTTCTCTCCATCTCCCCTGTTCCTGGCAGTTGCCAAGACTTACAGCTTGCCTGCCCTGTTGTTTTTCTCAAAAAGTCTAATAAAACTGTCCTCAGACTTCCTTGTGAGTCTATTTAAAAATTACTTTATTGGTAAAATTAAAAACCCCCAAAGGGAACCTCAGTTTCCCTAGTAACAGGACTATGCCACCCTGACCCATGCACCCCACATCTGCCACTTCAGGAGGGGTCAAGGTATCAGGCCTGGGAGAATGTTTGCTATGCAAATATACCAAGAACCCAGCCTCCCTCCCAACCCAGAGCTTCTGCATTCCTCCCTTTCCAGAGGAACCTCCCCAACACCCTACCCCGCCCCCCACCACAGCACCACATGTCAGGGCTACAAGAGATATCACATTATTCCTCTGCCTCCACCTGGGTTATCAGCAGGAATTTGCGCACTGGGTCCAGAGATGTCCAGCCTGGATATCTGGCCTGAGCTCAAATACCTCCTTGCTAGACTTTCTTCGTGAGGTTTCTCGGGTAGCACTACCATTCAGTGCCTAGCTCAGGTCCTTGCTATCAAAGCACCAGGGGAATGACCCAGCTAAGAATGACAGCTACAGCCGCAGCCCTGCGCTCTGTGCCTGGCACTGCCCAGCTCCTCACAAGCCTTATCTTCTGCACAGGCTGAGAGTCTAGCTGGACTCTAGCCTTAGACTCCCAACAGCACTTCTAAATGGGAGAGCCCGGCCAACAGGAAGGCCTCATTCACCCAGCGGGCCTGACCCCAGGCAGTCTCTCTTCTTCTAGATGCTCCATGAACAAGGCCAGGTGGGGCTTTTGGGGGTAGTGTCTCAGGACAGGGAACATGCCAAGGTAGTGACTGAGACTGAGCCAGTGATCCCCAGAAGTGCATCCCAGAAAGCCAAAGCACAGAGGTCCTGGGAGCTTAGGCAAACAAGGTTGGCCATTTCTGGCTAGGGTTTTGGTGGCCTGTCTTCCCCCTCTGGGTCTCTGCTTCATCACATATTCATGATGGGGAAAGTGGATAGGTCTAAGTGCTCTCAAAGTTCAGGACATTGACTCGGAAACCCCAGGTGCTTCCAGATTCACGGACAGGTCCCAGGTAGCAGGCCAATGATCAAATGATCATTTCCTCACAACCAAACCAAATTCTCCCAATGGCCTGGCTTAGACCTTGGGTGGGGAGCTGCTCAGAGCGGACACTCAGCACCAGCTGGCTGACAAGTGGCCACCTGAGCAAGAGAAGCAGGAAGAACAGCTCCAATCGATCTCAAACTGGTTTGAAAGGCCTGGGCCCTTTCTCCACTCTCCATGACCCAGGTCAGGGGGGACACAAACACAGACAACAGGTCCCTGTGATCAGGGTCACCCAGGGGAAATACTGTCTTTGGTGGCTCAGGCAGCAGGTGATGGGTGGGTGGGTGGGTGAGTAGATGAGTACCTCACCTGCACTGTCACCTCTGAGTGGTCATTTCAGGCTTCTCTGCTGAGACCAGCCGTCCTCCATGTCTCCTACCAGGCCCCATCTGTTTATTGTTCACGCAATCCGTGTTTGGTGGTGACTGATGGCCACAGTTTGACTAGAGCCAGGGAGATGGAGGCAGCCCTGGGCTCATGTCAATCACCCTGCTGGGCTTTCTATTATCCCACCACTGGCTGGCTCAGATTCCCCTCACCTCTTCCTAGGTGTGTCCGCCAGGTGGTCTGTGCCTGACACACATCCTATGTTGGATGTGAGGGATCTTTCTAACCTTATCTAACCACTCGGCCGTGGGGAAGCTGTTAGCGTTCCCCTGATTGAGCTTTTGTCTAAATTACTTAGCAGGGCCTGCCTGAGTCATCTCTGGATCTAATGAGGATTATTGATGTGCAAATGAATGGATGGATGATGAAGAAATGAACAACACACCTCAAAACTCCAGTGGGGCGTACATCCTATAGATTATATTATCTCTTAACATCAGGGATTCTGAGTCCCAAACGGGACCAGAGAAAAAGGCCAGGTCCCAGCAGTGGTTATGGAGACAAGGAAATTGGCCCTGGATATTGTCCAATAGTGAATAGGTCTAAATCAACATCCTTCTACCTAGGAAAGTCCTTGGGGCTCAGGACCCCTAGGTTCTGTTTCCTTTCTGGGCATTCTAGCTGTGGATCACCTCTCCGGGGTCTGAGATCAGTCCCACTTATTGGGGGCCCTGACACCAGCTCAGCTATGTACTCATGAAAAACTAGTTTCTATGCTATTCAGGCTGTAATTTATGAGACTTGTTTTCTTCAAGCCCAGAGGAATTATTTCAAGTACTCTGTCTGTTGTCTCCTCTGGCCTGGTTCAGGTTCTCCACCTTCCAAAGCATCCTCAGTACCAGGCAGCCAGCAGAGAAGTGCAGCATCCCTGAAAGATTTTCAGATGCTCCTGACTCCTTACCCAGGCCCTGGGACTTTGGTGAAAGTCACCAGCTGGTCAAATCCAGTGGGGACTCAGTTCTGAAATTCATCCTGCGCTTTGTAGCCGCCAATCACGAAAGAGCATGTGGGAGCCACATAGAAGGTGCTGGTAGAATGTACAATGGAGCAAGCGCTTTGGAAAAGTTGTTCTGGACTGTCTTTTAAAAACAAAACACAGGGCCACTGAGATGACTCGGCAGGTGGAGGTGCTTGCTGCTGAGCCTGACCACGTGAGCTCAGTCCCCACGTGGTGGGAGGAAATAACTGATTCTATTCATTTTGGCACAGCGACACATGCACATGCTCACACATAGACACATGCACATGCTCACACATAGACACATGCACATGCTCACTCATAGACACACAGATAGATAAATAAATGTAATAAAAATTTAAAAGGCAGGTTAAATGGATCAGAGGGTAAATACAGGTGCCCTCCACCAAGCCTGAGTTCAATCCCCAGCATGCACATGATGGAAGAGAGGATACTCATAAGTTGTCCTCTGACCTGTGTTCTGTCATGCCTCCCCTCACCCTATATAAATAAATAAATGTAATATTTTTAAATTTACAAGAAGAGCCGGACATGGTGGCATACACCTTTAGTCTCAGCACTTGGGAGGCAGGTGGTTCTCTGAGAGTTCAAGGCCAGCCTGGTCTAGATACCGAGTTCCAGTATAGCCAGGATTATGTAGAGAGACTCTGTCTCAAAAAAAATGTTTAAAAAGAAAAAAAGCATAAATCTATTATCTGGTGGGGCACGACATACCCAGGTATTTATCCAAGAGAACTGCAAGCTTGTTTTTACATAGACGCTTGTACAGAAACATTCACAGCAGCTGTATTTGTAACAGTCCCAAGCTGGGAACTATCCAAATCTCCATCAACAGGTGAAAAGGTCAATAAATTGTGATATAATCCAGAGGCAGACATAATAGTTAGCAAGAGGCAGGGATTACCTGTGAATATGCACAACAAGATGCTGAGTGAAAGAACAAATAAAAGTAATACATATTAGATGGTCTTATTTATTGAAAAAAAAATCAGAAAATACAAACTTGGGCTGTCAGGATGGCTTGGCTAATACTGCCTGCTGTGAAGTCTGATGACCTGAGCTCCATTCCTGAGGCCACAGGGTAGAAGTGAGAGCTGACTTTCTGCGGTTATCCTCTGACTTCTTCAAGCATGCTGTGGTGTGCATCCCTCACCCTCATATGTACACACCACACAGAGTGCTGCAGATGAGTGACAGCCAGGAGACAGAGGCACGGGAGGGAGAGTACCCAAGGGTCAGGAGGAAACTTTTGGGGGTGATGGATGTGGTCATCCCTGTCTTGGTGTTGGTTTCACCGGTGCGTTCTTAGGTGAAGCCATCAGAATGTACATCTTCTGTACTATATATACGTGTGTGTCATATATAAATTGTACCGAAGAAGGGGAAAAAGAAGAGGCTGTGTTTATTCAAGACACAGACACTGCTCAGCGTACTCTTCAAGGCTCTTGCTCTCCTGATAATCCATACATTAGCTGTGTCTCCATGCATGGATCAAGATGAATGGTCTAGGCTTCTGCTTCATCAACCCAGAGAATTCCTATTCCTTTGTCAAGGCTCCACTCAATTGTGTCCTTTCCAGGGCAACCTTCTTGACTTAGGCAGATCAAACTGTGTATGGTTCCTTTCTCTGTGGTCTACAGCCCCGGCACACAATTGGTTGTTAGCTGTCGGCCTGACCCAGTAGACTGTGGGGTCTTTGAGGCTAAGACCCACATGTGTGTCTGATGGTGCTGGGAGACTGTTGTAGAATATTAAAACCTATTGCATTTGTTTGATTAAATAAAATTAACATGGTGTCAGGAGGCTGAGTCAGCAACCAGCTGACAGGAAGTGGTAGGGAGGAATCATGTGTAGCTAGGGATCTTAAGTGGGGGCTGAGCCGAAGGACGCCCTGTTTTGGGGGAGATGCGAGCTAGGAGAGAAAGTTAGATACTTGCTATTCAGCCTCTCTGAATGAGTAGAATTTCACCTAAAAAATATAGTAGGTTGTTTTTACTCTTTTACTCTTTGGGGAGCCTGGTACCCAGCTCCCAAATAAATCACACATGGAGACTTATTATTACTTATAAATGCTCGGCCTTAGCTTGGCTTACTTCTATCCAGCTTTTCTTAACTTAAATTATCCCATCTACCTTTTGCCTCTGGGCCTTTTCTTTTTCTTACTTCTGTACATCTTACTTCCATTCTTACTCCATGACTGGCTGGGTGGCTGGCCCCTAGTGTCCTCCTCCTTCTACTCTTTTTCTCCTTCCATTTATTCTCTCTGCCTGGCAGCCCCTATCTCTCTCCTGCCTTGCTATTGGCCATTCAGCTCTTTATTAGACCAATCAGGTGTTTTAGACAGGCACAGTAACACAGCTTCACAGAGTTAAACAAATGCAACATAAAGAATGCAACACATCTTTGCATCATTAAACCAATGTTCCACAGCATAAACAAAGGTAACACATCTTAAAATAATATTCTACAACAGGAGATGGTGTGGGTCCATATGGGGTGGGGTGTGAGGGATTCAAAGGAAGGGCCAGGGAAAGCAGAAATCCCAGGCTCCAGGGAAGAATGGCCACATGGGTCACTGATGTGACTTAGCCAGCACTTTGGAGCATAGGGGTTGCGTAGGGTGTGTCTACTTCTTCCTTATACGGAAAATACACAAAGAACTCTGTCCTGGGCAGAATGGAAAAGCTGGTTTTACCTCTCCTTTGGAGAGCCAGGAGGCCCAGGCCTCTGCCCCACAGATAATCGGCAGGTTCCAAACCATTGGCCAGTCTGTATTCTCTGGCTATGCTGGAAACAGCGTGAGGGAGACTGAAGCTTGCAGCTCCACAGGATGAAGGGGAAGCCCAGCTTCCCAGTGATTCCTGTATACACAGAAAGACCACGGACAGTCATGTGAGCTCCCGATGCCTTTGGTGACCTCCCAGACAGTCCTAATCTTCTGCCTGGGGTCCTAGAGTCCTGAGCAGGTCTGGCCTCATGACTGACTATGCAGGAGCCTCCTTCCTATGCAGCCTACTATGTGGGTTTCCCATTCAGCTCTAGGCTTGGATGAGCTGTTGAGAGTTGGGTCCTGCAGGAACTCCCAATCAGCCTAGCCAAGGGCCAGTGCAGAGGCCAATGTTGAGAAGCCTGGGAAAATCAGTCTTCGGGGATTGAATCCGAGAAGAAAGATGCAATACCCAGAGACTTCGCTCTATAACCTTCTGTGCTGGTAACCACACACACGCACGCACGCACGCACGCACGCACGCACGCACGCACAGTAGCTGGGGTCCTAAGTGTCCTCACCATAGCTGCACCTGCAGGAGGGCCAACCAGAGCTGAGGGCACTTCCTGGGCAACAAGACAGAACCAGCAACAGTCAGATTACTTCCTGATGCCACCTACTGAAGGCCATTTATGCAACACACTTTTTTTTTCTGAACCAGAATGACACCCATAGAGACTTCTCACCTTGTTCTTCCTTAGGCAGAACCAGCCATTGGTCCCATCCTAGATAGCTTAGTACTTATTTCCCACAAATAGGCTCCTTCAAGTTCAGCTTTTCTAGAAAGTACTCCATTGTACCTTCCTGGGAGATGGGCTCTCTAATGTCCTGCTGCTTTAACATTTTTAAGCTACAACCCCAAAGTAGAACCCTAGAAACTTACTCCTAAGCCCACGGACATTGGCTTAGGAAAGTCACAAAGTTACACTTGGATATTTTCCTCACAAGGGTCTACACTCCAGATATTGTCTTTCCTTAGTAAGCATATTTAGGGAACTTGTTGCGGGGAGTCTTGTCCTAGCTGCCTTCAGAAAACAGATGAATGTCCTACCAGACATTGGTTATAGAACCAGGCCTCAAAAGGGGCTCCAGGAACACAGAAAGTGAGGTCTCAGACCTGTTCTTAAGGACCCCATAACTTAACAGAGGCACAATTCTGAGTGCATGATGAAAAACTGTTGTAGAACAGCTATACTAGTCAAGAATAGCAATAATATTCTTTCCTTTTCATTCACACCTGACTCCAAGAACAGCTAGCTTATGGCTGGTTCTGCTCACAAGTGAGCAAGGTGAACAGCCCATCAGTGTTGAAAGATGTGTTGCTTGGGGGCTGAGAATGTAACAGAATTGGATGGGCTGGTCTTTCTGTCGAGAGAGTCCAGGGTCAGGGCAGGCTTTGGTGAAGAGGACCCCTGAACCCCCTCTTGGGTGATAAACAGATCTGCTTGGCTGGTAGAGGAAGAAAGAGCAGTCAAGGCCAAGGAGGCAACAGGGTAAATCTCAGAAAACATCTTGTGAAATGAGATCAGAAGTGCCTCCAATAAAGTCCAAGCCTCTGCTATGGAAACTCAAAGAATTCCAGGGAAATTCCAGATTTTTAGACTCTGACACAGGAATGATTGCCTCTTGGTGTCAGAGAGTGTGCTGAAATTGGCACTCACCTAATTCTCCTCCCCTTGTTCCTATGGGGAATCTCTTTGAGACAGCTCATGCTAAAAGCTTTCGGTAATGGTTTCCTGAGAAGACACACCGAGTCCCCACTGGATAATTAGAATGTAGTGGAATCCTCTGAGAATGGTTGATTCTCCAAAGGCTATCACTGCCTCAGCCCAGGGATGGGGCTCCTTAATTGGTACGTATGATCCACATCTGAATCTCATTTCCCATTTGGGAAGGAGGGCACTTTCAAAACTATTTTTTCAGCCTGGGTGACTTTGTTTAAATAGTTGTCTGTTTTACAGACAGATACAAGTGAGGTGTTGAAAGTGCTGTGTTTGATTAGAAAGTGACTTTGCTTAAGGATGCATGCTGTAAAGATGTGGCATCATTTTTTTCTCCCATCCTTTGTGCTGCTTGATGACTAAATTCGATGGTTTGCACCCTGCTCCTTGCCCTACATGGCTCTGGAACCTGGAAAGGCCTCCTTTGCCTTGCACACATGGTGTGGACACACCCAGGCTGTCTGGTAGATCTCATCTAGTGTAAAGAACTAAGATAAGGGCCAAGGGTACAGAAATGACTAAGCAAGGTCCAGGGAAAGATAAGACGCTCTAATCTACATCAAATGGGGATGAGGGGACGGGGGAAAGCTGTGTCATCTGACCCCGAGTTTTGTGAATTGCCACTGGGAAGAAAAAATGCCACCCGTAGAAAGCAATGGCTGTGAGCTTGGGAACCCTGTGGTGTCCGGAGGAGCTGCAGTGTCCCTGGGGCTGTAATGGAGGAGAGTGGAGAAGGTATAGCCTGACTCTATACTGTCTCAGGAACTCCCTTCTTATTCCGACTCTCCATGGTTTCGAGGGTCACCCTTGGTTGGGTAGGAAGCCAGTTCCTCTTGGAAGGGCCACTTCCCACTGGCTCTAGATCCAAAGCCCAGAGGTTTCCCCAGAGGCTCAGCTCACTCGCCCAAGCATTTGAGCCACCTGCAGTCAAGCCTACTCTCATGAGCCCAACAGCAGCCCTTCCTGGAATGTTGTTGCTGAGACCATGTGTCCACACACTCCCAAGACTCTTTCTGTTCCTAGCTCTGGCGCAAGCGGTCACATGCCTCCCCCATCACTGGCACACAGCTCAGTTTGATTGGGGTACTGGACAGCCCTCCCCGCCACACACACCTCTAGGGTCAAACTTTGAGAAGGCGCCTCAGTGGTTGAGGAGGATGAAAAATAAGAGCCTCAAAAGAAAAGCCTTCGAGTGGAAGGCTGGGAGGATGCTCTGTTCCAAGGATCCAGACCCAGTCTTAAGAGGAAAGAGAACAAGCATGCCAGGAAATGCATTAGGCCCTTCATTTTCTCATCAGTTCTTTCAACTACGAGGAAGGCAAGTCTAGGTCTAAAGGGGAAGAGGCTTATCCAAGTTCACAGCATAAAATCTACCAGCTGCTGTTCAGGGACTGTATATGTTGAGGGGTGGAGGGAAAGGAAAGAAGGAAGGAAAGAAGGGAGGAAGGAAGGGAGGAAGGAAGGGAAGGAGGGAGGAAGGAAGGGAAGGAGGGAAGGAGGGAGGAAGGGAGGAAGGGGAAGGAAAAGAGAAAAGAAAAATATAATTGCAAGAAATTCAAAGTAGGATTTTTAAAAATTACTTCTTAGTGCCTCTGTGTGTGTGTTTGTGTGTGTGTATGACAGAGAGAGAGAGAGAGAGCACTGAACCACGCTTCCAGCCCCCTGTGACTTTAGAATGTCACCCCCCTTTCCCTGAATCCGCAGCTGCTCCTGACGCGGCCCCGGCACTGCTTCCCACTGGCCTTGCCGAGAACTGCCCGCCATCTTCCCATCCCAGCACCTCTTCTTCCCCTGAGCCCCCTCAAAGGTGGACTTCCCGACACTCAGCTTATCTTTGGGATGAGTCGAGATCCGCATGTGGCCTTCTTGGGTATCTCTCCTGCCACAGTCCCCTTGGCCTGCCAACCCTGTCTTGATACCCACCAGTTCTTTCCTCTTGGCACCATTCTGCCAGTGTCTAGATGAGAGGTGTTAATCTCACACCTGGGCCCTTTGTAACCAGAACCTCCCCAACCCACCTCCAGTTCTTGCAGTCACCTGATTTGACTAATCATCCTTGGAGGACATGGAGACCTTGCTTCCTCCTACCCATCACTTCTGGAAAGCCTACAGTGAACAGAGAACACCGACAATATGCATTCATTGAATGCTTACTGAATACGGGAACATTCTGCACACATTCCAAATGATACCTTCCTTTCCTCCTCCCAGTCGCCTCATCCCAGAGTTATGATGAAGAAAGTGAGGTGCTGAGATATCAACTAACTTGCCCAAGTTTCCCAGCTATGAAAGCAACAAAACCAGGTCTACTTGTCTAACTCAGAGGTCATATCCATAAACCTGGCTTTCAAGAAAGAGTATGAATTGGTTCCAAGTGACTGTCACGGGCTCATTCATATTCCTTGCAACCCCCTACACAGGTGATGCTGACTGTTCACTATCCCCTGAATGTGCACCGTGCAACCCTAACCCCCATGCCTCCATCCATACACCCCTTCTCCTAAAATTCCTTTCTCCAGTTCCTGCACTCATGAATATTAATCCAGAATGTCTCCTCACCAGGAATAGTCTCCTTCCCTTAGTAATTATCCCAGACTTGCATTATTCTTGCACACAACTCATGTGTCACCTTTTTAGTTTGTTTGTTTTTGGAGACAAGATTTCTCTATGTAGCCTTGGCTGTCCTGGAACTCACTCTGTAGACCAGGCTGGCCTTGAACTCACAGAGTTCAAGTTCAATCCCAAGTGCTGAGATTAAAGGCTATGTGTCACCATTTCTAATGTTCACTAAGAGCTGAGACCAAGTCCAGTTTGTATTTAGCCCCTTGGAAGGGCCCTGCACAAGCATGGCATGCATGTTCACGGAACTGTTTTTGCTTTGTTTTTATTTTCAGTGCTAAGCCTTGCACATGCTTGGCATGCATCTTATCACTGAGCTACTCAGTAGCTACTCGGCTACTGAGTCAATGTTTTTGGAAGTCTTTCTTTTCAAATATTTATTTATTTACTTATTTATTATGTGCATGAGTGTTTTGCCTGCATGTATGTTATGTGTACCATGTGCATGTAGTGCCTGTAGAGACCAGAAGAGGGTATCAGATCCTACAGAACTTGAGTTACAGATGGTTGTGAGCTGCCATGTGGGTGTTGGGAGCTGAACTTGGGTCCTCAGAAAGAGCAGCAAGTGCTCGTAACTACTGAGCAATCTCTGCAGTCTCATTTTAGCATTCTTATGTTCAAGAAGATGAGAAGAAGCTCCATAGAGCAGGTTCCTTCCTGAGCAGGACAGTTTGGAGGGCAAGGCACATTCCCCTAGAGACTGGCATGTGGAGTATGGGAGTGTGGGCTATGGAGTCGCCCAGCCTCAGGTCATCCAGTGTATGAGGCAATGGAGTCGTTTCTGTGGGCAACAGTACTTCAAGGTGGGGTAGGGACTGGCTCTGAGCCCTGGGCCTCTCTGGATGCTCGCTTCTCTTATCTTTAACACTGAATGCCAGCTGTTACTCATTCCAGCCTCCAGCCCTGACAGGGGCTTGCCTATCTGCACCACCCTTGCCTCTTTCCTTTCTAGAACTCAAAGGAAAACTACAGACTGCAGTTTGAAAACTTCCCCACTTTCTACCAATACCCAACCTTAGGAAAAATCTGACGGATGGAACCCATGGGGATTTGGCCACATGGATGATGCCCATGCTGAAGAGACGTGATGGTGTGAGGCAGGGCCAGACACATGGGAAAGCCAGGCAGAGGGAAATTCATGAGGCTCAAAGCACCAGCTCCAGGTCACAGGGAAAGAGGTTCTACAAGACTGAGTTCCAGAGACAGGCTTGCCACAGGTCATGGCCATGCCTGGAGTGCCAGGGCAGGAAACAGGCCTGTCAAGGTGACAGACACTGGGACCCAAGTTGGTTGTTTGCCTCCAGGTAGGAGAGGGCAAAAGATGAGGCAAAGTTGAGGGATGTGTGAACCGGATAGAGGGTGTGACTGCCCTTACGTCACCAGCTCGTCTAGGTGGACAGAGGCCCAGGGAATAAGCTGGTAACCTGGCCAGGCTGAGGAACTTGGGCCTAATGGGGACAATGAAGATTGTTAGAAAGTCTGTAGCACGCAGGGTTGTCCAGGAAAGTTGTCAAACATCCCCTCCTTCCCTCTCCCCTCCCCCTCTCTTTCCCTTCTTTGCTCCTTCTCTTCCCTCCATCCTTTCTTCTTTCTCCGTTCCTTCTTCTCCTCCTTCCCACCACAGCCTCAGCGCTGTGAACTGACCCCTCATCCCTACAGGAGCACTTCCTTTCTGGACCCAACAAAAGGCAGAAGAAGAAAACAAGCTCAGATCCTTCTGAACAGGAGAGAGCCACCCTCTGGCAAGCCCAATCCTTTGACTTGCACTCCCAACCTCAAATATACCCTTTGAAGACTTATAGCCAAGACCTTAAACATCGCCTTTGAAGTCCCTTGCCCACTGAAGTTGCCTTTCTTTGAAACCATAAAAGAACACGGGGCTTTTCTTGGCAGCAGGAAAATCCCACATGCAACTTACAGCATTCACGGAGCAAGAACTGCTAGCCAGGGGACAAGAAGACTATGCTCTGTCCTTTCTCAATGGTGACATCTGGGTGGCTGGCAGTGTGGCCCAGAGGTTAAGGCACTCTCCGGAGGGAGGCGCTCTGTGGTGAGCCAGTTGGATGACTTGAACCAGGTCACCAAATCTCTTGAAATCTTCCTTCTTCTCACTCCTGAAGTGGAGAGGGCAACACCCGCCCTCCCTCTGGCACATCGCCTCCCTTCCTTGCTCCTGGGTTTCCTGTGTGCCAACAAGGGGACCAGGCTAATTGACGTCCAGTTGGTTTTCCTCCCCCAGTGAGGAGTTCCAGTCCCCGCTGCAACAGATGGATGTCTAGGAAGGCAATTAGCACTGGAAATCAAACCATGAGTAGGAGGAGGGGGAGCTGAGGGCGTAACTCAGTCGGTCAGTTGCTTGTCTAACAGGAAGCCCTGGAATCAGGTTCCAGGACACTCAAACCAAGCATGGTGGCACATCTTAACATAGAGGGGCATGATAGCAAGGCTACTCTCAGCTGCATATTGAGTTTGAAGCCAGCCTGGGCTATCTGAGAATCAGCCTAGGGGGGATGGGAGGGAGGAGGAAGAGGAAGGAAGAAAGAGAAAAAGGAAAATGGGACGATCTCAGAGAAATGCTCTTTGGTATTTGCCCTATGCTCGATGCCAGATGATGCTCCCTGGGTGTCCTGAGTAGGTCGAGGATGAGTCTTTGTCTCCACACATACTGGAGTGGGTAGAAAGAGGTCAGGGGCTGATGGGCTTAGGAGTCGTCTGAGATTAGAACAGGTCATAGCTTCACAAAGAAGCGGAGCTGGAGTTTGGTGAAGAGAAGGAAGAAGGTTGGCCCAGAGCAATAACTGAATTGGATTTATATGTATATGGTGGAAAAAAATTCACAAAACTTAACTCAAAATGGATCATTGACCAAAATGAAAGAATTTCAAGTTTTAGTTAGAAGAAATCCTTGTGAATGGATTTGGCAAAAATTTCCTAAATTGTACAAAAAAAAAATATTGAGTATAATACATCAGTACACTGATCTAAACATCACTAAGATTTAAAACTGCAGCCAAGTGTGACAGCACATGCCTTTAATCCCAGCATTCAAGAGAGGCTGAGGCAGGCTGATCTCTGTGAGTTCAAGACCAGTGTTGCAGGAGACTTTTTTGTTGCCGCTCAGAGACTCTCACTGGAGCCGGACCTTGGTTTGGAGGGCGGAGTCCACACTAAGCTGGCAGGAGTGGACCCCTGGCTGACTCAGAGGAAGCTAGAGCAACACACAGGAGGAATAAGGAGGGGCCTGAGGAGATGCATGGAGAAGAGAGCAGGTGATTGTTTCTCCGTCGTTCCGTTGATTTATCTCTCAGGTGTTTCCCCTAATATTTAACTCCTGAGGTTTATTTTTTTAATAAAACAATAAAAGAAGTCACAGTAGACCAGTCTAGTCTATCATGCAGTTCCAGGCCCTTCAGGGCTACAAAGTGAGAGCCTGCCTAAAATTTAAAATTGGGCTGGCAAGATGGCTTAGTGGGTAAGGGCACTTGCTATCTAGCCCGATGTCCTGAGTTCAATCCCTGAATCCTACATGGAGAGAGAGTTGGCTCCCAAAGGCTGTTGTTTGGCTTCCACATGCATGATGTGGTGGCACACACGCACCACAGACAACTACTCACTTGCATGAACACACACAAAATTTAACTTTGACATCTATTTATTTATTTATTTATTTATTTATTTATTTATTTATTTATTTTAAAGATTTATTTATTATGTATACAGCGTTCTGCCTCCCTGACAGAAGAGGGCGTCAGAGCTCATTACAGGTGGCTGTGATCCACCATGTGGTTGCTGGGAATTGAACTCAGGACTTCTGCAAGAACAGTCAGTGCTCTTAACCTCTTGAGTCACCTCTCCTGACCCTTATTTATTTATTTTTTAGATAAGTTCTTACTATGTAGTTTAAAACTTACTACGTATACCAGACTCGCCTTGAACTCACTGAGATCCACCTACCTCAGCCTCTGGAGTGCTAGGATTAAAGGCATGTCTCAAAAACAAACAAACAAACAAACAAACAAACAAACAAACAAACAAACAGGGAAGTAGTAGTAGTCTTGGCCCCTTGGTGAAACCAGTCACTCCTCAGAAGTTGGGTCAGATGTGGATGTGGGGTCTGATGACACAGATTCCACCTGCTTCTGCTGTCTATGGGTTTATCACTAACTCAGCTCCAAGTGTGTATACATGTGTACATGTGTACATGGGTGCATGTGTGGTGTGTGTGTGTGCATAGTATGTGTAATGTGTATAGTGTGTGTGTGCATGTAGTATGTGTTGTGTGCATAGTGTGTGCATGTGTATGTAGTGTGAGTGTGTATGTATGTGTGTGTAGTATGAGTGTGTGAGGTGTGTGTGATGTGTGTGTGTGTGTGTAAAAGATAATCATAGAACCTAGCCTATAGTGGCTGAAGCAGGAGGATTATGAGTTCGAGTCCAACCTGGATTATATAGATCTTTAATACCAATCAGAGCTATATAGTGAGAGCCTATCTCAAAAAATAATTGTAAAACCAAAACAGTTCAATCTTTGAAGACTATTGACTAAATAACTCAATTTAGAAATGCAAATAATCAGAGAGTGTCACCAAAGAAGATACATAGATGGCACATGAAAAGATGTTTACGGTCATTAATCACAGTGGGGGGGGGAATGCAAATGAAAACCACATACTATGACACACACTTGACTAAAATTAAAACCACTGACCACATCAAATGCTGATAAGGGCGCGGGGCAACTGGGACTCCCATAAACATCTGTTGGCATCGTAAACTGGTTTAATCACTTTGGAAAACAGTTTGACAACTTCTTTAAAAGTTAAAGACAGTCTTGTCACATAAGCTAGCCATTCCACTCCTGGGTACTTACGAATGAAACAGAAGCATGTGTTCATGCAAACACTTGTCCGAGGGCCGGTGATGTAGGTTGGTGGTGCCCACCTGCTTAGCATGCTTGAGACCCTGATCTTCAGCACCACCCCAACCAAACAACAAGAAAAAACAACACCCACATGTGTAGATGCATAGTCTGAGCTGTTTTACTCATAACAGTCCCCAAACTAGAAACCACTCAAAGACCCATCAACATGTGAGTAAACACATTCTGGTGTGTACATATTAATGTAATTCTACTTTACTAATAAGAAGGAACAATTATTCAAACAATGGCATTGGCGGACTTTCGAATAATGATGTGCAGTAGGATGAAAGAAGACCGACAGAAATGTGAGCATACTGTATGATTTCATTCATAAACAATTCTAGAAAATGTAAGGTAACCCAAAATGAGTGACAGCACATGAGTAGTTGGCTGGGTGAGAGGGAGGAGGGGCAGGAAGAAGAGGATTTCAAGTGGATACAAGGGATTAAAGGAGGAGGAAATGAAGTCAGGTGACGGATGTAGTCATTCTCTTGACCATGGTAAATAGTTTTACAGGGCAGACATACATCAAAACTCATCAGATCATAGTCTTGAAATGTGTGCAATTTATTGAAGCTATTAAAAAGAAGGAGGACGGACCAGGTGTGGTGATCCAAGCCTATAATCCCAGTATTCGGAAAGCTGAGGCAGGAGGATTATTGTGAGTCTGAGGCTAGACTGGGGTACTCTATGATCCCAAGCAGTAGTCTTGGTCTCTGGGTATCAGTCCCTTATCAGTCCTCAGCAGTTCCAGTCAGAAGTGGGTGTGGGGTCGGATGACACAGTCTGTAGATTCCATCTGCTCTGCTATCTGTAGGTTCATTAATTACTCAGCTAAACCTTCCCAACTGGTTCCAGGCTCCTGGAGGGCAGGGACTGGGTTTTCTGTATCAAGTCTATCCTGTAGAGGAAGGGGATAATGACAATGATGAAGCAGCTTCCACAAGTGACAGCAGAAGGGATGGCTGTCACCAGGATCCTGAAGAGTCACCTAACCATGGGCCAATAACATCGCTGCCATATTCCCGTCTTGTCTGTGGAATGTGAGTGACTCACTGTTGGAAGACTCCCAGCATAGCTGAGGAACTGGGTAAGACAGTGCAAGATGCTGAATCGTGTCAGCTCCTGGAAGAACTGGACCACTGGGGCTCACTCTTCAGGTCTGGGCTGTCCCATAAGACAGTCCTTACATAATCTACAGTGAACTGTAATGTTTCAGAGCCAGGAAGTCAAGGCTGTGTGTGAGGTCCTCCTCTGTGACTGCTGAACCCGGATTCCAACCTTTCCCACACTGACCTGATTAGTGTCTCCATGAGCCTGTGGTCAGACTTGTTCTGCAGGGCATACATGAAGGCTGACAACAGCATGAAGCCAAAGCTGAAGGTCGCTCCCTTCTAGAAGCCAGGCCAGCAAACCTAGAGCTGGTATCTGTTGTGTTCAACACACGAGAGCCTGCCACGGTGATGGTTCTTGAAGGCTTGTGCAAATCCAAGTATAGACGAGAGTAAGATTACAACCTTTCGATAACCTACCCTCCTCTGCCTGGCACACTGACCTCGCTAAAGAGAAAGCCTGATTCAAACACTCAGCCTCAGAATGGAAACGAGTGTTAGGTTTGCTGCTTCCGTGACAAAGGAATTAGCCAGCTAGCTGAGGTTAGATGTCCTGGGTGGTGGTGGTGGTGGTGGTAGTGGTGTATGTGTATGAGAGAGAGAGAGACTAAAGGATAAAGGAGAGAGAAGAGAGACAGAGAGGGGGTGACCTTATAGATCAGACTGACATCAAACTCACAGAGATCTGCCTGCCTCTGCCTCCTGAGTGTTAAGATTTACGGTATGTGCCACCAGGCTCAGCTCTGGGTGCTTTCAATAACACACTCCTTTCCCCCGCATCCACAGAATAATCTAGTTTCAGAAATCACCTGCAGGTGGACATTCAGGCATACCCAGCAAGAAGCAGGGTGATTCTTCTAGCCAGATTTCCCCTCTCCAGGGCTCTTTTACATTTTTTGTTTTGTTTATTTGTCCTCGTTTTGGTTTTTTAGTTTTTGCCTCCTCAGAAAGTTTAGCCTGACTTTGAGAAATGCCAGGTGGCAGAGCATGGTGCAGGTTAGATGTGGCAGACTGAACTCTATGCTGTTATCTCTACTCTGCTGGCTTCCATGAACACCACGGACCTTGCTGTACCCCCATATTCCCAGGAATCCATGTCTGAGTTCAGCCCCACAAGAGTGGCAAAGGCAGCCTCTCTAGACGTCTTACCCAGAAGACATCACTGAGTCAGGGATCCTAGGAAGTCCTCCAGGTGAACTGGAATGGAAACTATGTGCCTAGAATGGCTATCACCCTGTGCCCAAGGCAAAACTGAGCTGCTTCTCCCCAGACCAAGGCCAGGGTATGTTGTCCCAGGATGGGTTTCTCCACTACGTTGCACTTGTATTTTGTCAGAACACCGTTCTCCCAGGAGATCGTTGGTGGCCACTGGGATGTAAATGAAGGCGTGAACAAGCAAGACAGCTCCTGCAGAGCTGGAGGAGGATGTTGGGGGGCGGTGTCCAAAGAGAATGGACCTACCTTCAGTTCTCTGAGACACACCTGGTGATCAGTGTTCACCCTAGCAGTGGGGTGAAGGGGAATCTAAGACCAGGGGCTGCCCAGGAGTTACATGCAGAAGAGTCCCAAGACCATCCAGCAGACATGAGGTGTGTGGGGGGGGACCTTAGGAGCTGATCTGGGAAGCATAGAACACAGAAAAAGTGGGCTTGAGGACCAGTATCTTGGGACACTGCAGGAAATCAAGAAAGCTGATAGGGCGACTGTCAAGATTGGCATCTCTTTTGCCATTGTTGTTTTCCTCCTTCCCCCTTCTCCTCCTCCTCCCTCCTCCCCCTCCTCCTCTTCCTCCTCCTCTCCCCCTCTCCTCCTCCTTCCCCCCTCCTCCTCCTCTTCCCTCCTCCTCCCTCTCCTCCTCTATTTTTTTAAAATTTATTTATTGTGTGTGTTGGGGGTGGTGCATCCATTCCACAGCATGTGTGAGGTCAGAGAACAATCGGTCAACTAGTAGGAGTTGGTCCTATCCTTCTACCACGAAGGTCCTAGGAATCAAACTGAGGTCATCAGGCTTGGTGGCAAGCATCTTTACCTACTGAGCCACAACTTCAGCCACACCGCTGGTATCCTGAAGGGTCAGAGCAAAGCACAGATAGATGGGAAAAGCATCCCAGTGACCCAAGAACTGGGCCAGGGGCTGCTAACTGAAGGCTCGAAAGAGAGAGAGTGCATTTGCTGGCCTCGAAGTCAGAGCCAGGTCTCGCTCAGGGTGAGGCACTCCTTGAGCCTGGCACTTCAGAAAGTTTTTTTTAGATCCCACAGGCCACAAAGATACAGTTAGTAAACCTGCCCAGAGGGACTTGCCCATCACTGTTCCCACCTATTCATCAAGCCGAATCTGGAGCAAAATTGGAGTGAGACACAAGGCGCTTACTCATGAGTAAACTCAAACTTCAAAGACTTCATTCCATTTTGCAAACATACAATCAGCTCCCAAGGAGCATGTGGCTTCAAGGTCCTAACTAAACGAAAATGACACTGAGATGCCCACAGCCACCAGTCCCGAAAGAGTCATCCCTGGACAGCTGCAGCCGCGTGGCAGAAGCTGCCTGGCACAAAGACCACAAAAAGCCCATTGCTGGGGCGGGATTCTGCCACAGTTTGCTGTGGGATTCTGGGAGGACGCTTCTCCCCTGGAATCAGGGTCCTGCTTTAGTAAAAACCTTTACTGTTTATGTCAGGATTACATTGGGGAGCCTCTCTCCCTCTTGTGCTGTTGGGGGCCATTCATCTCCTGCCAGAGAAGCACTTCCCCTGAAACTCTGTGTGGCTGATGTGCAGGCACAGAACACTAATGGCCTTCCTTTGACATCAGCCAGTTCTCTCCACATGGCCCAGAAAAGAGAACCGAGAAATGAGAGGCAGTGTAAAGCAAGTCATACTGAAGAACACTCGGCTTCCTCCCTCTCCAAAGCGCTGTTTCACTGCTGTTCTTCCAAAGGAAAGAGTGTCCTCTGAGGTTGAAATATTGCATCTGGTTAGGAAGCATAAACAGGAAGGTAAACGACTCAAAACAGCTTCAGGAAGTCCCTGAAACTGACCGGATTCACTAAGATATCCTCCCTACCCCCAGAATGCCATTTAGAGGAAGTAAAGTGAGCTACAAAGAAGACTCTGAGGAGAAACACTTCAAAGAAGACTCATACCAGATTAGCTGCATGGAAGACAAAGAACCCAGCTGAGCTGCCTCGAAGAGGTTAAGATCAACTGAGGCACCTGGAAACGACACTTTCCAATCTGTTAAACTGCCTGCAGGATAGGCAGTGTGCGCCCGGTTCCCAGCTATTGTGAGCTGTCACCCATGCTGGGGTGGGCCTTGGTGATGCAATTGTCTTTGAGTCATTTCCACTCCTGTAAGTAACTCCTCACCCATATTCCTGTAAGTATCCCCAATAAACTCATTGGTTTATAAATTGGACTTTGGTGGTCTCCTTGCTTTGGTCTGTCATGGGTTCCTTTACTGGGGTGAGTATCTGTGTGTGCTACGTCTCCCTCCCCAAGAACAGTTTTGTCAGACAACACTTTCTCCCAAGCTAGTAAGGTGAAATGGGGTAATTGTAAAAATGCATAAACACACATGGATGTGAATGTTCACGTGGGTGTGAGTGAGAATGCACATGTGCCTTGTGTGTTCACGTGTGTGTGTGTGTGTGTGTGTGTGTGTGTGTGTGTGTATAGGCTGGAAGTCAACTTCAGGTGCTGTTCCTCAGGATCGGTCCCATTTCTATTCATTTATTTTGTGTGTGCATTCCATGCCATTCATGTTGTGCTCAGAGGACAACCCTACTTTTATGTGGGTTCAGGTCACACTGGCTTTGGAAGCAAGCTCCTTTACCCATTGTCTTAGTCAGTGTTCTATTGCTATGAAGAGACAGACACCATGACAACACAGCGCTTAAAAAAGAAAGCATTTAATTGAGGCTTGCCTATAGTTTCAAAGCTTTAGCCCATTATCCTCATAGTGGGGAGCACAGCAACATGCAGGCAGATATGATACCTGAGAGTTCTACATCTGGATTTGAAGGTAGCAGGAAGAGAAAGCCTCTGGGCCTGGCTTGAGCTTCTGAAATCTTAAAGCCCACCCTCCCAGTGACATGCTTCCTCCAGCAAGGCCACAAATCCTAATCCTTTCAAATAACGCCACTCCCTATGAACCTGTGGGGGTCATTTTCATTCAAACCGCCATACCCATAAGAGCATCTCACTGGCTCCACCTTATTATTTTTAATATTTAAAATTATATTTATTTATCATTCATTTCCTCTCTCTGTGTGTGTGTGTGTGTGTGTGTGTGTGTGTGTGTGTGTGCAGTTGTCCAAAGAGACAGAGGTGTCTGATATCGTTGGCACTGGAGTTATAAACAGCTGTGAGTTCCTGACATGACTGCTGGGAACTGAACTTATGTCCTCTGGGAGAGCAGTAATGCTCTTGACTGCTAAGCCATTTCCTCAGCCCCAATTTTCACATTTCTAGGCTTTTGTTGGGGGTGGAGGGTCTTGGATATACTAAGCTCTATTTTGGAAGTCTTCCATGGATCGAAATAACAATATGTTAGCTCCAACAATTTTAAAAGGAGAAGGAAGAAAAAAACCGAAACCAAATTCATTTTTAGAAATGCCTTTAAACTAAAAAATAAATTTATGTGTATGGATGTTTTGCCTGCATGAATATCTGTGCACCATGTGCATGCCTGGTGCCCGAGGAGCTCGAAGAGGGTGTCAGATCTCCTGGAGCTCGTGTTACAGACAGTTGTGAGCTGTCGTGTGGGTGCTGGGCATGGAATCCAGGTTTTCTAGAAGAGTAGCCCATGCTCTTAACTACTGAGACATCTCTCAGCTACTCGGCTCCTAGAAATGCCTTTTCTTGTCAAATATTTATTTCAAAATGGCTAGAATATTTATTCTACAAAGTCTTTACCCCTTCTCAAGAAACTCCAGAATTTTTTTCCATTCTGACCCATATCCAATTTCAGCTCACTTTATTCATTTCTGTTGAGCTGAAGTTGGCGTTAGTTTTGTTTTTCTCAATAATTTGTGGTGAGAAAATGATCTAACAGTCTTTAAGAGAAATTTGTTCAGAAACATTTGATGCTGTTGTTTTGACACAGGCTCTTACCCCATAGCCCAACACTGGTTTTTAAAATTCTCAAGTGCTGGAATTACAGGTATGCACCACTATGCCTGGCCTTACACTATTTCTTACTTATTATTTAGGCTGGAGCATAGTTTTGTTAGTTACTACTTTTCCTGGCAATTATCCTGTTAATTTCACTAGATCAGACAAAGATTAACTGGAGTTTGCTTTTTTGTCTGTCCTGGGAGTTTTCCCACTGAATGGCATATTGTTATTGTTGCTGTTGTTACTATTACTATTGCTAGGTGTTGAACCCAGAGCCACACACGCCAGGCAAGCACTCTGTCACCAGGCCACATTCTCCCCTAATGGTTAGTTTTCAGCAGTTTTTTGCTCCCTGAAGCCTTGGTGGCTTGACAGTGACAGTAATGAACAAAACCCACTCCTCCACTCACCAGAAACAAAGAGGGCCGAGAGAAGGATTAAGTTCCATGGCTGTGGCCATTGAGGGAGCGATGGACTCATAAACACTCCAAATAGACACAGGCTTGATGGCTTGGGGATCTTTTTGTAGAAACCATGATCAGTGTGTCAGTGAAACTCAACACACTCACAGGGTGTCATCCAGAGAGTGCAGGCAGGGCAGCAATAGAGCACTGAGCTGGGGGCAGATACTCTGTAGTCCTGGTCTTGAAATAATCCTTAGTAATTTTATCTTTGTGTGCGTGTGTTTGTTTTTGCTTTCATTGTTTCGTTATTTTTCATTTGGATTTTGGGTTTTTTGTTGTTGTTGTTGTTGGTTTTTTTTTTTTTGTTTTGTTTTTTTGGTTTTTTTTTGAGACAGAGTCTTAGGTAGCCCAAGGTAGACTTTCAACTCCTGACCTTCCTGCCTCTACTTCCTAAGTGTGATGCTTAAAGACACATGCCATCATGCCTGGCTTGGCTTTCTGTTTTAGGAGTGATGCCTGATGGGACAACATGAAATGCGGCGGAGACTAGAGGTGTCCATTCATTTGAACCCCTGCCTTTGGTCTCTCCTCTTCTCTTCCCTGCCTACAGCTGCCTCCCAGTGATGGCACCCAGCTTAGTAGGGGTCTGGACCTAGGTACAGGAAGTATTGGGCCTTTGTGCTAACTATGGGGGCAGGCCTCAGGCTCTCAGTGGGTCTATGCCTAAGCTGTGAGTACTGAGGAAGTGTAATATGGACTAGCAAATGTTAACTGCCCATTGCAGGTGAAGGGAGGCTGTGGCAATGTTTTTTTCTGCTCTTGTGAACTATGTTACCAGACCTTTTAACTGGTGCTGGGTCTCACAAATTATATTTCTGGCCCTTGCAGCAGGCACTGTGGAGGAGAGAGTCCCAGGACCAGCAAAGCTGGAAAGAGCGTTACTGTGGAGAATGGCCATATCACCCAGCTGGGCTCTAACAGGAAGCCTGAGATGGTGAGGCTGGATTCAAACACCAGAGACCAGGCCAGTTTGGACCCAGCCACAGGAGGCATTTCTGCAGCATACAGCAGCCTGGCAGTAAAGAACTGGATGGCTGGGCATGTCTTTTGTTTATGTTGAAAGCATTGGGGACTATGACACAAGCTTGCAAGCATGTACTTTGGGCCTGGAGAGTGGTGGTGCATGCTTTTAATCCCAGCACTGGGAAGGCTGAAGCAGGCAGATCTCTATGAGTTAAAGGCCAGTCTAGTCTACATAGTGAGTTCCAGGACAGCCAGAGCTACATAGCAAGACCCTGTTTCAAAAAAAAAAGAAAAGAAAAAAAAAAGAAAGAAAGGAAGGAAGGAAGAAAGAAAGAAAAAAAGAGAGAGAATGTACGTTGGTACAATCTTTGGAATATACAATTGACTAGTAAATTTCAAGACAAACATAGTCCTGAAGAAATTCCTGCACAAGGAGACAAGATCAGAAGCCATCTTTATAGAATGTGGATATGATAGTTTGTCCCTGCAGTGAGCCCACACAGAGCAGCAAAGAGCAATGGATCACAGCTACACATGGAGACAGGTGAGACACTGGAATGAGCCATGGGGTGGCCATGTGGATGCACAGTCTTTATGAACCACAGTTCTATGGCCTTCGATTGTCTGAGTTCTGAAACAGGGAAGGGGTGAGTCACTGTTAAGAGTCAGCACCATCCAACCCTCTAAGGCCCAATTCCTGAACTTCTACAACTAGAAATGGATTCCTCCGAGTCAAGACTGTGGGCTGTTGGAAACCCAAGAGTTCTGACAGTTTCTGGTTCTGTAGTGATGCCTTGGTCATGGCACACATCCCTCCCAGAAAAAAACAAACAAACAAACAAAAAACTCCTGAGAGGAAACTGATGGTCAAGAGGCTGAGAATCAGGGTCAAAGGCAAAACCCTGGGCACACTAATATTAGGACTGACCATGCAGTGAGAAGTCAGAGCAGAACAGAAAAGCCAACAAAACCACAGTTTTAAGAAGTAGTTACTAAAGCTGGCTGAGTACCAGGAGGCTAATCTACTTCAGTGAAGAACAAACATACGTCAATTAATAATTTGACAGTTAAGAAAATCTTTGTTGATTGGAGATGTGGTTCAGTCATAGATTGTTTGTCCAGCTTACTCAAGGTCCTGGGTTTGGTCTCCAGCACTGAAAGGATGAAAAAGTTATTGTTTGGGCTATAGGTGTAGCTTAAAGGTAGAATACATGCTTAGCTAGGTTCAGTTCTCCAGGAGGAGGAGAGGAAGGATGGGGAGGAGGAGGTCATCAGTAGTGACCTTAGGCAGTTTGGATAGACTCATGGGGTGGAATCCAGCCTTAGAGGAAAGTAAAAAAGGCTGAAGACTTAGAAGCACACTGTGTAGGCTTTTTTCAAGAAATTGGTCAAGGGCAGAATAAAAGCTCCAAAGGGAGTAAGATTTTCTAGACTAGGGAAGAATTATGCTTACAGGGTGAAGGACAGAATCAGACACAGGGAAGGAGAAGGGGGTCACAGAACCAGAGATAGATACTGACTCGGATCCTAGAAGAGGCAGGGGAGTGTGGGAAAGGGAGGTCTGGAGGAGAGTAGGTCTTAGAAATGCCATGCGGAGCCAGGTGCCTCTACTCCCAGCACTTGGGAGGCCAAAGCAGGAGGACTGTAGATGAGGTGCATTGTGGGACATGCTTCACGTCGGGGGGGGGGACGCAGAAGTTTAGAGCGTTAAAAACAGGAGGGGCGGACGACTGCGATGCACTGGACAAACAGGAAACGGAAGATGGAGACAGAGGCCTGGCAGCTGTGGATGAGAGGACTGGTAAAGAGCTGTCCCCACACTGGTGCGACTTTCCCTTGTCCCAGCGGAGCTCGACAGCCCTGCAACGACGGAAGCAGTGCTGTTCCAGGGTGGTGCAGGCTGGGAAGGTTCGGCTAGCCATGGAGTGGTCCGGACACTGCCTAGGCAATGGCCGCTTTGAGAAGAGCCGGGGTTGGCAGACAAAAGGCGGCCACTTCCAGTCTTCTTTCTGAATGCAAATCAGGGCCAGTGAACTACTGTAAATCTCAAAGATCGTAAATAGTAAAGCCATCAGCATGACCGGAGTTGACGTTTTCAGCAACCCAACAGCAGCAGCCTGCACGCCACCTGACTGAGTCCCAAGCAGGGTCAAGCGTGTTCTGTGAGCACCTTTGGCTCTCCTGCTTGTCTGCCCCATACACACAAAAGGGATAACAGGATGAGCGTCTCATCTTCATCCTCCACCTGACACAGGCGCCTGCTGCTGCAGGTGCTTAAGGAGGAAAACTTACATGTTTTCTGCGCTCTACAGTTTTGGTCAACCTGATGACCTATTGAAAAGCTGACCGCAGTGAAAACCAGTGCACCTTGCCGTTGCACTTCTGAACAAGGACCAAGTTCTAAGCTGTGCAGCAATGCACAGCTACTCCTGACCATCACAGCTACTCCTGACCATCACAGCTACTCCTGAGCACCTCTGAGCAATGTGTGCATTGTTCAGGGAGGAGGTAGGTAGGTAGGTGTGGTGTGATGTGGTGTGTGTCTGTGTGTGTGTGTCTGTGTGTGTGTGTCTCTGTGTCTCTGTGTCTCTGTGTGTGTGTGATGTGGTGTCTGTGTCTGTGTGTGTGTCTGTGTATTTAGGTGTACATGTGAAGGTCGGAGGATAATTTTCTGGAGTCAGTTCTTTTCTTCCACTGTGGGTTCTGGGGATTGTCAGGCTTATAGGCAGCAAGCACTCTTACCCACTAAGATCATACCAGCCCATAATTTTTAAGTAGTCATTTTCAACTAATTCACCCTCCCTGCCCTTCTTTCTGACAGGATTTCTAGCCTAGGCTGGCCCTTGAACTCTGCATGTAGCTGAAGATGACCTTGAACACCTGATCATCCAGTCTCTGTACTGAGATTACAGTATATTCTACCACACTTGGTGAACTCACTTTACACAAGCCTAAAGGCAATTCATTATTATCACTTTACTTTTCTTTACCACACTGAGGGTTGAACTCTGTGTCTTACACATGTTAAGCAAGTATCCCTGAGCTAGCTACAGCACAGCTCTACATTACTTCTTTAATGAAGAGAAAACCAGAGAACTATGAAGAAATACCATCATTAGATATTTAAGTAATTTTGACATTTTAGAGGCATAAATTGTGAAAAGCAAAAATAATTAACTAAGGATGTAGCACAATCAGTAGAATGCGTGCTAGAGTTTAATCCCCAGGAGTGTATAAACTGGGCATGCTGGATCACATCCATACTCCCAGTAATGAGAGTTCCAGCAGAAAAAAATTTAAATGCAGATAAGTAAAATAACTAAAGGACATATGTGCTTCCTTCCAAAGGGGCCACTGTTACTTGTCATCCAGGAACACCACTTTAGAGACACCATTAAGCCTGTGTCCAGTGAGTTCACACTAGACTTCTTTGGCCACCTCTTGTAATTGCATTACAAACCCAGCTCTCCAGGGCTCAAGTCTCATGACTCAGCTGAGCCCCCTTCCCACCATATACACACCACCTTCTCTGTGCTCTCAGGAAAGAGAGCCAGAAGGAGTTGAGATGTTGTTCACCTAAGGAGGAAGCAAAGGACATCATAGGCATCCTTGGAAGGTTAAGTGACCCCTTTACTGAATAATCACATCCACAACCGGTCTCGGACATCTGTGAATAATCACAAGCCTTGTAATTTGTGCTTTTTTAGAGTTCCACAAAATTTCAAAGATTGAACCAGCTAAGAATGATGACATCTCTCTGACTGGTTGTTATCCTAAAATAACATGGTATGGGTATTCTTTCTTCATGGATCATTCTAATGTGCCCAGCAGTAACAATGTGGGTGGCCATCTGCCTCTGGAATGTCTCAGGAAAGAACTAGTCAGAGCTACTCAGACCTGAGGGGCCTGAGACCAGGGAAGAACAGGTTATGTACAAAAACAGCCAATAACAAAAACAAAACCCAAGGTCGCCTTTCTTATACACAATAAGCAGTAAGAGTCTGCTTTGCCTTGGGAAGGACTACAGTACACCTTATACCCCACATGCTTAGCTGCAGGGTCTTCTAGAAAAAAAAGGGGGTTACTGGAAGGTTCTTCTGAGGTTAAGGAAAGTATAGGTCCAACAGGATGGAGGACAGACTGGGTTACATAAACTAGAGACTGCAGAATCACATACTGGGCTTTCTTCAATGTCCTGGGAGGCAGGTTAGCATGAAACATTGATGACAGATATTTTAAGAGGTTTCCAGGAGCTATGAGTCCACCAACAGAATAGAATCCACAGATAGGCAAAAAGAGATGAGACTCTGGATGGGCAGAAATGCAGAGAGCTCAATATCCACCTCTATTCACCTTATTCTAGGAGACAAATAAATCCATTGCCTTGAGTTCCATTGGGAACTCGAAGCCCAGTGAGCCCCAGAAAGAGGCATTAAATGGCAGGAGCAGAGATATCATTGTTAGGGTCAAAAGCTCTCTTCAATAGGCCAATTAAACAGACAAGTAATAATGAAAAGATCACACGCTTAATCCAGACTTGGAGCAGAGCAGCGGATCTCTGTAGTTCGAGGCAGCTGTTCAAAGTGAGTTCAGAAAGCACAAAGTACACAGAAAACTGTTCGAAAATCAAAAAATAAATAAATAATGAAAAGATCAGAAAGAGATGTATTCAATGTGGCCACATTGAGAAGAGGAATAGCAAGGTGCAGTGATGCCCCAAGTCTGTCTTCCTGGTCCAGACACGAGGTTTGGCTTTGAATAGAGAGCAAGAAATGTGCATAAGCAGTTCTTGTCAAGGTGCTGTTCCACCTCCATTCACTCCTGGGTCTTTGTCAGCTTCAAGTCTCTCCTGTAAGGTGGTCTAACAAGTTGTCAGAGATGTGCCAAACCTCCTCTTGGAAGACAAGTTCCACCACTGGCTGATCCCAGCACGAGATTCCAATTTCTCGTTTCACTAGTCTGATAGCCAAAGGAAGAACATAAGTGTCTCTCAGCATAGCTTCACCCCTGCCAGGATGGTTACAGGGAGAGAGACTCAGCTTTGCCAGGCTATGCTGTGCTACGGGCATTTTCATAACACGGTGAGGAGTAACGATGCCACTTTCCAAAGACCTGGTTCTTGGGATAGGAATTGGGCTCTGTAGCCTGGATTGCTCGTCCAACCCAATTGAGATCCGTGAGGACAACGGGAGTGGAGCAGGGTTGACTCCATCATTTAAGGTGCCAGGTTGTTCTTCTCCCTGTCAGGGCTGAAGATAAACATGAAGATCCCAGCCTTTGTCCCGGCTTTACCTGAGGCTCCAGACTCTGCCTAAGATGTTGCCAGGTTCCCTCTAAGGCTGTCCATGTTTTCCGACGATAGTTCAGTCTTTTTCCACTGCTTGACTTGCTCAGGAATGAGAAATGCATTTGGTCTCTTAGACTCCCTGAGAGGTTGCCTTCCTGTGCCCACAGGCAAGGCCTGTGATCTCTGCCTTTTCAGCCTTCAGTAGAGGGAGAAGGAGGTGAGAAGTTTCTTTCATGGCCCCAGGAAGCCACATTGCTTATTCAATTTCTAAGAAAATTAGGTAACCCAGACTCAGGAGAACACATGATGTATGAAATAAGCAAAGCTTTGGGCAGACCCAGGTTCTTTGCTTTTCCAGATCTTGATAAAGTTACTCAGATTCTTTGACTTTACAGTGTACTGATTAGTTACATTTACTTACTTATTGTTTGTGTGTGCATGTGAATGTGAATGTCATTGTGTGTGCATGGAGGTCAATCCTTTTCTTCCGTCATGTGGGTTTCAGTTCCTTCACGAGACTGAACTCAAGTGATTAGTGGTGACAAGCACCTTGACACACAGAGCCATCTCATCAGTTCCTTGGATTTTTTATTTATTTTTATTTTTTGTGCATTGGTGTTTTGTCTGTATGTATGTCTGTGGGAGAGTGTCAGATCTTGGAGTTATAGACAGTTGTGAGCTGCCATGTGGGTGCTTGGAATTGAACCAGGGTCCTCTGGAAGAGCTTTAAGGTCAATACTCTTAACCACTGAGCCATCTCTCCAACCCTCAGGCTTTCCTTTTCATAAAATAAGTATCACTGCAGAGTTATGAGGACTACATTGATGCCGATATAAGTAAAACACCTGGCACCGGATATGGTCTGTAGTTGGAGTCTAGAGAATGTTTGTTTCTTTACCTCCCAACTCAGTTTGCCTAGCACGGTAGTGGACCCAGGTCCCTTGCCATGATCTTGGTAAGTACATTCTGGAAATAGGCAAGAACAATATTAATCCAACCAACATTTCCACAAAATGTCTTGTGCTGAGTATCCCAGAACACCAATTTCACGAGAAGATTTTTTTTAAATTGCTTTAATATTGAGAAATATTAGGGAGAAGTGCCAAAGGTGGTGGCATATGCCTTTAATCCCAGCACATGAGAGGCAGAGGCAGGAGGATCTCTGTGACTTAGAGGCTGACTTAGTCTGCATAGTGAGTTCCAGGGTAGCCAGGCCTGCATAGTGAGCAACATTTCAAAGAAAAACAAATAGGGAAGAGGATGTGAATGCTCTATTTGCATTTGAGCTATTGGTCCCATGCCCTGGACTTCTCAGAGATCCCACACAGGGAGTCTTGAAGACATTGATGCTTAAGGCCATGGCCTCAGGTCACTTCCCATGGACCCTCATCTTTTCCTACTGCAAATCACAAACCCTGTGAAATCATTTCATAAACGAAGAGGTGGCCCAGGGGACAATCCAGAAGCCACAGTGACCCGTGCTTTCTGTTCCCACTCTTCCCTGAGCCTGGCTCGAACAGTCTACGCCTTTCTAATTTGTGAGTCATCCTGGCGCAAAATCTTCCAAGACTATCCCTTTGGATTCTCAGGAAAAGGCACTCCCATTTCTAGGAAAACTTCATGAGATTTGCTTTGTGTCAACCTAGGATGCTCAGCCAGGTCCAAGTTATTTTCCTCACACCCATTCCAGTCTTCTGACACTACTGGGGTCACCCTGTAAGGTCAGGTACTGCAATAGGACCTGGAAGTGACCCTATCCCTGACTTAGACTACCTGTGCCCTACTGGCCTTAGATCTGCAGACTCCTCTTAGCTCAAGTAGACCTGGCCTGGGACTGGATCCCCCTGCTCCTGTTCTCACCAGAAAAATGTACCTCCTTTCTGGAACCATCTTAACTAATTCAATATATAAACAGAAAAATCATGTCAGTGGCTAAATGGTGGGAATATAGTGATTTTTATTTTCATTACTTTGCTTTCCTGTATTTTCTCAGTGAAATACCATGACAATGTATTGTTTATATACATATATAATATATTATGATAGAAAAAAAGTTAGGCCAACATTCCTCTCCTTTAGCCATTTCCTGGCAATTTTACATTCTGAATTTAACTTCAATATTTATTTAATTTAAGTAACTATTTATTTTGAGATAGTATCTCACTATATAGATCAAGCAATGTGCCAAGGCTGGCCCTGAAATTATGATTTTCCTGCCTCAACCTCCCAATCACTGGAGTATAGGTAGGTACCACCACAGTGGCTTAAGTTCAATTTTTGTTGTTTTGTTTTGTTTTTTTCAAGACGAAGTTTTTCTGTGTAGCTCTGGCTGTCCTGAAATTTGCTCTGTAGACCAGGCTGGCCTCAAACTCACAGAGATCCACTTGCCTCTGTCTCCCGAGTGCTAGGATTGTGCCACCAACACCTGGCTTAAGTTCAAACTTTAAAGTAGAAAGCCAAAGAATGTTTTTCCCATGGCTGGAAAGAACTAGAAACCCAATGGCTCCTACATACCACCCTTGACAAAGCCAAACATAAATAGTATTTATTCACTAGGCTCTAGGTATTACTAAAGTTATCTTCTTATGGATCAAACTCATGTGTACACAAAATAATTGGAAAACTGTTGGGGTAAAAGAAAACAAATTTAAAGCCATGGACTTGGGAAGTCACATTTTCCCCTCAGAAAAACATAGTAACTGTGGCAGTAACACCAGATGTGAAACTATAGTGCTAATTCACTCAACAAAGACTGTAATTTTTCACCGTGCTTTGGGCATAACTGTCAGGATTACAACAGTGAGCAAAAGTCACAAAAGCTCCTGCACTCGGGAAGCCCCATCCCAGCTGGAGGAACAGAGAATTCTCAGACAGCAATAACATCCTCCACTCAGCATTGATGCTGTCCCTGACATTTTGCCTCGGGAAGGAGAACTCTCCACCAGCCCCCTTCTCAGATGGTGTGTAGATCTACAATTTCCTGCCCGCCTAAAACAGAGGTAACCAGTCCATCTAGAGTCAAGGTAACTAGAAGAGGTATTTCTCCTTAGTGCTTTGTAACATAGAATGGTTCAGTCATGTCTAACCCTTTGACACTGCAACAAGATGTTGTCATCTACAAAGTTCATGTTCAAGAAAGGTACAATCAAGTTACAAAGACAAAACGCAACATATTTTCATAATGTTTTCTTTTTTATTTTTGAGATTATAATTACATTTCTTCTTTCATTTCTCTTTAAACCCTCACATATAATCCTCCTTCCTCTTCTTCAACTTCATAGCCTCTTTTTTCACTAATTATTATTGAATGCGTATACATGTATACATATATATTCTTAAATATAACATGTTCAGTCCATATAATGTTATAATGTTTTAAGCAAGTTTAGAATTTTGTGTTAAGCCTCATTATTAGCTATCCTTGGTCCCACGGGGCCATGGGTTAGACATGCCTGATTCTTTCTAGAAAGAGAAACTAAAATGTCCCTATCATGATGGAGTTCACAACTGAGCCACAAGACTGGGAGACAAGGAGACCAGCCTCAGGGCTACCAGGAGGAGCAGAAACAGGAACAGCATTATCTTTGGGAAGCAGATTTAGTTGCATGTAAGGGACAACATTTCAATAGCTAGACCTTCCCCACAGCTGAGGGAAGAACATTTCCCAGCGCTATGGGAGAAGGACCAGTCGCGTGACCTTAGGCTAGTCCCTTACTCTCTATGGACCCCGGTTTCCTTACTTATGAAAATGAAGCTAACAATGATACCTAGAGCCGGGTGTGGGCATGCACACCTCTAACCCAGCACTCAGGAGGCTGAAGCAAGAAGATTCAAGGCCAGCCTGGGCTACATAGTGAGATCATGTTTCAGAAAACAAAACAAGACCAGGAAAAAAAATTAAAGGAAAAGAAAAGAGCATCACCAAGCTCATAGATTTGTGATGAAGACTGAAGGAGAGGTATTATGAAACTCTTAGAGCACTGCTGGCCCAGGCTATATAGATGAGACGAGATTTCAGAACTTATGCTTTATAGTGGATTTTATTTTAATGGAGATACAGCCATAATTTTGCAAAAGTATTAAAATATACAGGTACAACATGTATATTTTGCATGAACATCATAAAAAATTAGAGGCTATGTTAGGGACTGGAGCTGCAGTTCCCTAGGGGATTTCTCTGGGCAATGTTATCACCAGTGTAACCCTGGCTGATTTGGGTCTCAAGTCTCCCTAAAAAGTACCTGGATCTTGCCAGTGCCAATGTTCCAAGTAAATCCAGCTCAGGGAATGCCATGAGGAAGAGTACTCTGACCCTGCCAACTCCACCATGCCCAAAGCAGGGAGACAGGAAAGGCCTCTGGCTGGGGGTGTGATGATGTGGTTCAACTGGTAGAGCACTTGAACTCCGCGTTAGCATGTGTGAGGCTCAATCCTCCAGCATTACAAACATAAACAAGCAAACCTAAGAGAGGTCGTACTCACTCCCACGAGGCTCCTAGGGCCCATTTCTCTTGAGACAGAGCAGCAAAGCCAGCCCCAACCAGGACTGATGCACCTGAATGCACCTGTCAGTCAAGACTGGATGTATAATACACATGGCTTGTAGGCTGAAGGGCAACATGGGATGGATTCCTCCCTTTCATGATGCTCCTGAGTTCAAGGGCAAGAGCCAGTTAGGGTTCGGGTTAGGCAGGTTTCTGTTTCCTCCCCAGTGGGAACACCTAGGGACAGGATGATCTGTTTTACCGCCTAGCCCCTCCTCCTGGCTGCTGCTAATGGTTAAAAGGTAGGAGAAGATAGCCAGCCTGTCTGTGTGTGGTCAGAAGGTCCCCTGCCATACCCACACTAGCAAGTGGAAATCTGCTCACATCTGCCACGGGATTAGCATCCTGCCTTTAACCGTCAAGCCAGAATCCAGCCCACAAGTTCTTCCTGTCACCCCCTTCCACTCACCAGAGTTTTTTAGTAGAACTAGATCTGTCTAAACTCTACTCGGGTACAGCACTCAGGCCAATTTCTTCCTAATTATTTCACCCCAAACAGTAATATCTTGTATGTGTGGCATTTAGCACCTTGCTATGCACATACGAATCTTGGATGCATTGGTTAGGATGCAATTGAAAATAACTCATTTTGGCTACCATTTACAGCCAATGAGTTTATTTAAATGGTAGTGAGTAGTTCACAGAATCTCCATCAAGGCAGGAGAATCAGGTTTGGAAGCCCTCAACTCCCACTCAATACTGAGGTAAGTGACTGTGACTGATGACATTCTGTCTCTGCCACCTACATCACAGACACTCCTTGTTGGACATTGCCCAAGAAATTGCAGTCTTTGGCAACTGAATTGTACCCATTGAGTTCCAAAAAGGGTTGCTCAGGCCAGGTGTGGTGACACACATCTGTCATCCCAGCCACTCTGGAGGCTGAGGACCACCTGAGTCAGGGGTTCCAACTGAGCCACATAGTGAGACCTGGACCCTGAAAAGGAAGAGGGGGAGGGGTCGCTGAACAGGCCATACTCCTTTGCCATTATTTCCATCTGTAGCTAAAAGAACAGTCTGGATCTGCTGCTTCCTGATGAAGCCCGTGACAGGAGAAGCAGAGACAGAGCGATGGGAGAGAAGAGAGCTTTGTTAGCAAGAAGAAGGGGACTTCCATCTTTTAAAAAAGGTCATCTTGGCCAGGGGCTGGTGGCACACACCTTTAATCCCAGCACTCGGGAGGCAGAGGCAGAGGCAGGCAGATCTCTGTGAGTTGGAGGCCAGCCCGGTGATCTACAAAGTGAATTCCAGAACAGTCAGAGCTGTTACTCTTGGAAACCCTGTCTTGAAAAAACAAAAAAAAAAAATAACAACAACAAAAAGATCATCTTGGGCCAGTGAGATGGCTCAGGACACAAAAGTGCTTACCTTACCACACAAGCCTAATAACTTGAGTTTGATGGCAGAACCCCCAGTGAAAAGGACCCAACTCTTGGAAAATGTCTTTTGACTTTCACACACATGCACACACATGCACATGAACACATGTGTGCACACACAAGAAGATTAAAATGTTTAAATGGCTATCCTACTTAAGGGTTTTAGATTGCAAATATTATATAGGGATTTAGGGGAGATATATCAGACAGATGAGTGCCCATGTAGTTAAAATGTTCAATGGTCAGCTTTTCAAATGCATGGGCTACTGTTATCTACAAGTCATCAAATATCCCCAGTTCTGTAAATCTAAGAAAAAGTTACTTCTCAGAAAGCCTTGGGCTGAGGATGTAGCTTAGTGGTACATGCACATAAGCCTTGGGTTAAATTCCCACCTACCCTCCAAAAGTGAGAAAGCTTTGTAAATCATGTCTTTTTAGTTCCTTTCCCAGATACAGCTAACTCCGCAGTTAATGTTTCAGACATTAAAGGTATCTTTCCCCCTGGGGAATGAGAGAAGGTAGTGAACTCTTATGTTTCCCCGGAGGACTAGGAGAGCTAGAGAAAGGCAATCCCCCCCCCCAGAGGGCATGGGGAGGTAACATTTTCTGGAAAACAATTTTTAAGCTCAATTCAAAACAAAAGTGTGAGTGTGTGTGGAGGGTATACCTGGAGGAACCAGGGCTTCCAGCCTACAGCCACATTGTAGCTGCTAAGAAAGAAGTCTCTGTCTCATGAGACATGAAGTTAATTCCTCAAACATAAAGAGAGGCTCAGATGCTAAGCAACAAGGGGGAACGACAAAGGCCTATTCTTGCATCTCATTTCATCATTATATCAACACACACTGTCAGAATGACTTCTACCCCATCCCTCTGTTTCAGACACAAGTGTGACAGGAGCTGATCCACCACCAGGGTGAAGTACTCAGGAAAACAAAGCCTTGCTTTCAGGGCCACAAAAACCAAGTGCAGAAGTGTGGGGTAACAGGGACTAGATTGGGCTGCAGGAAACATGGTGGGCTCTCAGTTGATCACAAACTTCACATAAACCAGGTGAAGGGACTTGACTCTGCACCTTGTGGAAACCTACGTAAAGGGCAGAAGTCCTCTGGGCCAGCCAGACCTCTCCAGCAGTTGGGTATTCTAGCCTGGTCACATACTTGCAGAGATGGGCAATCAAGGTGGAAGGTGCTGGACTGTCTGGTGTGTAGATCCTGCTGCTTCTGAAGGCAGAATTGGGGCTGCATAAAAGCCACAGGGAGCTGATGCCAGCTCAATGCTCGTAAAGCACTGAAGTCCCCATTAGCGTGGGCATGCAAGCAGAGGTTAGAAAACCATCTGTCAAAAATTTTAGTTGATATAAATGATTAATTCAATCTCTCCTAAGTCTAAGATGATTTGTAAAGCTTTTGTGATGTGGTGTCATGATCTTTAAGAGCCCTCCAAGAACCATCTGGGGAGATACTGAGCCAACCATTGACAAGAAAATCTAAGATGTGCATCGTAGGGTGCGGTGCTTGCTGTGCAAGCGTGAGGACCTGAGTTTGGATCCCCAGCACCCATGTAAAAGCCATGTACAGGAGTGTGTGTCCAAAACTCCAGTGCATTGGAGTAGAGACAGTGATGGGAAGGGAAAGACTCCCTGGCCAGCCAGTCTAGCTGAAACAGGCAAGTCCAAGTTCAGTGAGAGCTCCTGTCTCAGAAAAAGATAAGGTGGACAGTGACAGAGGAAAACTCTGACATTGGTCTCTAGCCACACACTAACACACGTTGACATGTGCATATGAACACTCACACATGCACATACACACACACAAAAGAGAAAATGTGCATGTTTATTGGGTATAAATTGCATGCAAAGATAAAAAGGACTGCTTTATCCTGTATATTAGCAAAAAGTGTAAGTTATGCCTAATGTGTGCTATGAGAGAACTGGAATATTCATACTGCTGATCGGTTAAGTTGGGTACTGCCTTTTTAAAAAACAATACAAACAGCACCAAAAAAAAAATCCAAACTACCATTAGTTCTTTGACTTAGTAACTCTCTGCTTAGGTACTTTATTTACTGTAAAGAATGACTTGGGGAGGGTGGAGAGATGGCTAAGCAGTTAAGAGCACTGACTGTTCTTTGAGAGGACCCAGGTTCAATTCCCAGCACCCACATGGCAGCTAACTACTGTCTGTAACTCTAAGATCTGACTCCCTCACACAGACATACATACAGGCAAAACACCAATGTAAATAAGAATAAATAAAATTTTTTTAAAGAGTAATTTGCAGAAGCAATGGTGGCTCATGCCTTTAATCCTAACACTCAGGAGGCAGAGGCAGGCAAATCTCTGATTTCAAGGCCAGCCTGATCTACAAAATGAGTTTCAGGACAGCCAGGGCTGTTACACAGAGAAACCCTGTTTTGAAAACCAAAAAAGAAAAAAAAAAAAAAAAGACTTAGGGAAAAGTCATTACTATGAGCTTGTAGGTGTTTATTTATTAATAACAATAATTTATTAATAACATTATTCATTGATAATAGATAAAAGTCTTAAATAAGGGAGAAGCAAGTATAGGAAGATATATAATGGATCTGTAGGCCACCATTACAAATAATATCTGTAAAGAATTGTTCCTCAAGGCAGTCTTGCACTGTCCAGGGCACAAGGACATCTCTTTGAAAGCCTGAGTGAACACATAGCAACTGATGCTGCAAATTCAAGCAATGGAAAAAATGCTTACATAACAAAATACCAGCACTAATAATATGTGTAAGCCATGATTTTCAGAATATGAAGGGCTGTACATGTGTTTTAGATGTGAATTATAAATTGGAAAAATTAAAAACAGATGTTAGTATCATGTATTGTGATAATGTATTGTTATTCTTAGTCATTCAGCATGTTTTGCTGAACACCTATTATGCACTTGGTACGGTTCCATATACTATGATTGCAACCGGGGAGAAAGTAGATGAAATGTGCTCATTCTAGTGGGTCCCTAGAAGGTTAAGATGGAGAGAAGATAGACAATAACAAAATTGTGTGTGTGTGTGTGTGTGTGTGTGTGTGTGTGTGTGTGTGTGTGTTCTCTCTCTGGAAGCACCTACACACATGTGACATACACAACCCATGCATGCATGCACGTAAAAACAATATAAAATAAAACTTTAAGTAACCATTTAAAAATAATTTAAAAATAATGTTTTTAAAAGAGATTCTTCAAAGTAATTAACTGATCTTTCTCTTATATCTGTAGACATTATAGGAATGTGTTTTTTCAATTCACATTTAGATACATGTTTCATATGCTGCATCAAGTTATATGATTTCAGACCAAGCTGCTGTTTGGGAAATCCTAAAGTTGGCTGCTTGTTAGACTGCTCTTAGAAATCCCACATCTGTAGCACCATCACTCACAGTTCAACATTACTGAAGGAGACCCTCGTGGGAAGTCTGAATGTGCTGGCAAGATTATTTGAAAAACTAATAAAGTCTTTGTAATCCCTTTCAAGGATGTAGAGAAGAAAATGGCTGCATTTCAAATTCACGGCATTTCAAAAGCATGAATTAAGCTCTAAGCTCTACATTTGGGAAAAAATCAACACGAGTTCTCTAATTTATGTTCTAAACTGAGAAAACAAATCGTTGCTAAGAAATGAAATTTGCAAAAAAAAAAATAAATTTGTTTCTTAAACACATTTTCTAGTTGATATGCACATAACTTAAATCTACAAACTATCCTGAAACATAAATTATAGGAATCATGATCACTGAACTTGGTTGATACAGCACCACCATGAAGTCTAGAGCTGCATTTTCAACTGGCTAATTTTATTCCTCGGCGTTCTGCCTTTTAGGTGTGCATAAAACTGCTCATGTGTAGATGATGTTGACACCATAATTCTGTGAAATATCTTCAAAAGCTCACTGCTTCTCTTTCTCCACACTCACAAACGTTAGATAAGAGGGCTTCCTCTTACTGCCTCTCGGTTTCTGTGAAGCTCTCATTGGAGGGCTCTGCACTCCATCCACGCTCCTTGTTATCAGTTAACTTCCCACTCATTGTTCGGTTTGGAACAGATATGTCTCCTTCAAAGCAATTATCTTGACACAGACTTGCAGTAATCAAACAAGCTTGGTTTTCAATCCCACCATCACTTCTGCCCATGCTGGCCACCCTGCCCCTCTCCCTGCCCAGAGCTACTCCACCTCTGGCCAGCATAGCATGCTCTTCCCTGTTATGACCACATCTGTGGCCCTGCTCACCAACAACCCCATTGCCCCATCTGTCCACTCCATCCTGCTCTGCTTCCACTCATTGAACTGTGTCTTCCACCTCTCTTGTGCCTCTAAGTCCCTTGATTCTCTTTCTTGTCTAACAGAGCCTAGTTCTGGACCAGCCTCGTTATACCTTTCCCAGCACTGATGGGAGGCTAGAGAAAGCTCATGTTTCCAAAGAGTCCCACAAGCCCATGGTCCCTGACCTCTGAAGGTGCTCTTACTGCCCTGAAGCCTCTGGAGATCACTATTAGTTTCTCTTCTTTTCCACAGCAGCTACCTTGAGCATTTCTTCACTTCAAATTTCCTGTTCTACTAAGCCCCTACCACTGAGCTCCTGAGCACACATCCTTGATTCCAGTATTAAAGCAGAAATAGTGGCCAAGCTGCATACGACACAGGGCCACCTCCAGTTCCTCTCTCTTTACAGTTCCTCTCTCTTTCCCTCCCTTGTTACAGGATAGTGTTTTCCTGACATCTGAGCCTCACTCCAGACTTCACCTGTCACTCTCTTGCTGAGTTCATTCCATTCTTCAACCCCCCCACTCTTCTTTATACTGTCCTCTCTCTACTAAGGTATCTCCATTCACACCTTTCAAAAATTGTATTTTGATTAATGCGTGTGTGCTTTCATGTGTGTATTCTCATGATGTAGTTGGCACATGTCTAGGTCAGAGTACAGCTTGCTGGAGTTCTCTGTCCCCTATCCTGTGGTTCCCAGAGAATGAACTCATCAAGTCATCAAGCTACTCTGTCCAAGGCCACCAGTGACTCTTGGTTGCTGAATTGGGGGTGGGGACAGTTCGGAGCCTGGCTTTACTAATGCTGACTGCACTGTGTCATCCCGCTCCGCCTTGGGCTTCTGTGGCACACCGTGCTTTGATTTTCCCCAAGTCTCTCTGTTATTTTCACCCCTCATTTGGAATCCTCTTCCTCTGCTTGTTCCTTAACTGTTGATAACTCATGAGGAATTTGGGTCTTCTCTTTGACCCTCTCTAGTGAAGAGTTCAATTCATTTCCATAGCTTTAATGATCACCTATCTGCTAATAAGTTGATAATTTATCATTCTATCTCCTTATTAGATCTCATAAGCTCCAGACCACCTCCTAGGCATCTCACATGGACAGACCACAGGTAACTCAAATTTATCTCCTCTTTTTATTTATTTTTTTTTTACAACTTATTTAATGAGATTGATTGGTGTTTTGCCTGCTTGTATGCCTTTGTGAAGGTATCGGATCCCCAGGAACTGGAGTCACAAACAGTTGTAAACTGTCATATGGGTGCTGGGAATTGAACCCTGGTTCTCTGGAAGGGCAGCCAATATCCTCAACCAGTGAGCCGTCTCTCCAGCCTTCATGTATGTATGTTTATTTTTGTTTATTTTTCCAAGGTAGGGTTTCTTTGTGTAGCCTTGGTTGTCCTAAAACTAACTCTGTAGACCAGACTGGACTCGAACTCACAGTGATCTGCTTGCCTCTGCCTCCTAAGTGCTGGGATCAAAGGTGTACACAATCACTTCCTGGTCTCTCTCTCTCTCTCTCTCTTCTCTCTTTTTTATATTTTTAAAGATTTACCCAAAACATTTAAATTTATTTAATTATGTGTATGGGTATTTTGCCTACACGTGTGTGCCTGGTGCCCAAAGAGGCCAGAAGAGAATATTAGATACCCTGGAATTGCAGGTTTTGATCTACCAGGTGGGTACTGTGAATTGAAACTGGGTCCTCTGCGAGAGCAACAAGTACTCGTAACCACTGAGCCATCTCTCCAGCCCCTTTGCCTCCTCTTTTCACTTAAACTTATGGCGCCACCACTCTGGTGAAAAGCACTTCCATTCTTCCACCTACTGGGCAGAAACCTGGGCCTCATCAGTGTCTCTCTCCTCCATGCCCTCAGCTCCTCACTCACAAAGTCCTCTGTACTCAGGGGGTTGAGGCAGGAGGAGTACAAGTATGGGGCCAGCCTGGACTATATAAAATAACCTTGTCTCAAAATAAAAACCAAGGGGCCAGGGGGATGGCTCAGTGGGTAAAAGTGCTAGCCACGCAATCCCAGCGTGGGTTTTGGTCTCAGGGTTCATATAAAAATGCCCAACACGGTGATGTGCATCTCTAATTCCAGCACTCCTGCAGTGAGGTGGGAAGGGTAAACAGGAGAATCCTCTAGGAGCGCACAGGCCAGCTAGCTTGGAGTATGGAGTGCAGCTGCAGAAACAAGAGAGACCCTGCCTCAAAAAAGGTAGAAGGTGAGAATCAACTCCCCAAAGTTGTCCTCTGACCTCCACAGTGCTCCATGGCATAATAATTAATAAATCCAACTGCACAAAACCCCTGAAGTCCTCTGAATTTTTGCTTCTTTACTATAGCTCAGAAATACTAGCTACTTTTTCCCACATTATGGAAGATCACTGAGGCAGCGTCTCAATTTACATCCTACCCTCATCTTCTTCTGGTTATTCGCCACACAGCCCCTGGACATTTTCAAAATGCGCATCTCCTTAAAAACTTTCATTATCTTTAGAGCAGAGTTTGACCCTCAGGCTACTCTGGTAGACATTTTAGGACACAGCCCTGGTCAATTGCTCTAATGCCCAGTGTCTAAAATTCAGGATTCTAGTTCATCTCCTTGCTTGATGGAAACACTATGGCACTCCCCTAAACTCTGTTTTCCTCTTTAAGGAGGAGGAGGCTAGCATGACATTTTTCTGGAATCTTCTACAGCTCTAGCTGCTAGGTACCCAGAATTCCATTCTCTTAGGATTCTATATCCTAAAATGAGAAAGTAAATATATTGAACATTTTTTTCATGAGTCAAGCATTTTAATTCATCCAGTTCCTCCTCTCAACTCTGAGGTATCATCTCCATTTCTCAAATGAGAAAACTGAGATGCAGAGGATTGAAGATTAAATAACCTGAGCAAGTCAGACAAGTACTAAGAGAGGGTAGGGAAGCAAGCCCTAATTGTCCTGGGCGCCATCTTCCCATTTCTCCAGTCAAACCAATATCTGACAATACAGGATAGAAAATCTGAAAGTAGACAAACATTCATTGAGGCTCGATGCGGGTGAAATACTTTACATAAGGCAACTTACCTATTCCTTGCAACATTTTCAAATAAGCAAACTACAAGTCCCAGAAGGTGGTTTCTAGGCGCTCACACAGCTGGTAAATGAGTTTGAATCCCCCAACTATACCCTTCCCACCTATACCCTTATTAGCTTCTACACAACACCAGTAAACAGCCTTTTATAGCTGAAGAAACAGGTCCAGCCTAGGGTCATGGACCTAATCAGGGGCAAATCAAGGCAAATTAGAACCCAGCCTCCTGCCTCCAGCAGATTCTATTTTAGCAGCCGTATGGGTGCTGGGTAGAATCCAGGATCTTTAACTTTTCCCTATTTGTAACCATTTTTGAAAATTAGCATACCTTGTTGGAGGGCTGATGCCAGGAGTTAGACACAGGCCTTGTACATGGTAGGCAGGTGCTCTGCCATTGATCTAATTTCCTGCCCTAGCACTACTTCTGAAGGGCTCAACTGATCTCCAAAGGGTTTCATCTCTGGCCATGGATGGGCTTCGAAAGCCTTCTGTTGATGCCTACTGTGGCATCGTCCTTTTACCTAACTTCCCAACAGTCTTCCCAACAGACGTGGGCACTGAGATTCAACATATCCCGTTTCCCTTCTCATCCTTGGTAGTGAGGCCCCATCTGTTAAATCAGCTCCAACGGCCCTCCTTCACGATCCAGCCAAGATCAAGGCCCCTCTGCAATGCTTCCTAGAAGTTCTGTTAGGGAAGAACTGACATTCTATTCATTCCTCTGTCCTAGCCTTTGCTCCACAACTATCACTGGTGCAAGGATGGCAGGCTTCCTTTCTCGCAGGCTCTATTCAGAGTAGTAGTCTTTCTAGTCGCTTCCTTTCCCACCATGAATTAATTACATTTGTAATATTAAGACATTCTTTCCAGAATGGTTTTGTTGTCATACACTCTAAACTCCTGGGATGGTGACAAAATATGCATGGAATCAATGGGACATCTAGTCAATATCAGAATCTTTAGTGGGGATTCAGGGGGGGAAATGCAAGGTAGGGAGGAAATCACCATGGAGTCCTATGATGCTGAGTAGAGGGTTTAAAGGACAGCCGGCATCTTATTTCATGAGTGACAGGTGAGAGAAGATCTTCCCAGAAAGGGAGTGGGAGGTATGCATTTAGACACAGAAAGTAGGGCCAACAGCTACAAATAGAGGAACATGAAAGACTGATGACATTTAGTGGGGAATTGACAGGAATAGCAGGCATATCACCATGCGTAGAAGGACCCTCAGGACATTCAGGCAAAGTCCCAACCAATTCTAACAGTATAAATGTCATTTAAACATTTTTTTTCAAACTGGTGACATCCTTCTTGTGAACATCTCTAGCAATGGGAAACACCTAACCTTGGGAAATAAAGAATTTGGAGGTGTATGCAGAAGTCTGTTAAACTGCTGTTCCTTTTCAGTAAATACAGGTAAATCTCAACATTTGTTGAATGCCTACTATATGTCAGATTTTGTAGACATGGAAGTGTGAATATAAATAATACAGGTCTTGCCTCTGCTTTGTGAGTTGGCAATTTCATGAGGAAGATGTGTGTGGACATGCAAACAAAATAGAGGAAGTAGAGGCTGACACTCAAACACAGAAAGAGATGCGCAACGCCGGGCAGAACATCAAGGGACTCTTCACACATTAAGGCAACATCTAAGCTGAGGCTTTAAGGGTGCTGAGGAGTTGGAAGAAGGCAAGATGGAGGGGGCCGCAGGAATAAGAGAAAACGGGTGCTCAAGGCTTGCCAGTTTCCAAAGTTAAGAACAATGCAAAAGAGGGTGGAGTCCAATGCTCAAGGGACTTTCCAGCCTTGCTGAGAATGTGGATTTAATGCCAGGGTCCCCAGGAAGCCCGTGAAGAGTTTTAAGCAGAAGTAGCTCACTCTTATCAGAAAGCACTGAGGATGCTGCAGCATCGGGTTGGCGAGAATGTGGGGACAAGAAGGAAAGGTCTTAGTGGCACAAGGAATGTGACCAAGAAGTAAAACCCTTCGCTGTCAGGATTAAGGCAAAAAATAAAGTTCAGAATGCCGTGTGAAGGTCTCCCTCCTCCTGTATCCTTCTTCATCTCTGTTGGGCAAGAACCAAAAGCAGCTTGCTCTCGTTTGGGTCCACCGAGTATGGGAGCGAGGCCATCTCGTCACCCTTCTTCCTAGACAGGGAAACTGAGGCCTAGGAAAACTGGGGTCCAGGGGTCTCCAGGTAGGAACAGAGAGAAAAAGAGATCCGAACCCCCCCCCCCCATAGAAGCTATCCCAGGTCACGTGTACTCCTGCGAGGGTCCGGGGCCTGCCCCACTTCCCCATCGTCCCGAAGGGGCCGACTTTGCTATGGAAACAGTCCTCCCACCCTTCTCCGCGCCTAGGGCTTCTCAATGCACTCTGGGAAATGCAGTCCATCTTTGCTTACCAGCCCCGCGGCACGAGCCCACTCCAAGGCCCGAAGAGACTACACGTTCCAGTAGGCAGAGCAAACACTCGGGCGGTCTCTAGGGACAAGGTCTCCACGGAGGGGCCGGAACCTCCCAATGGGCAGCCTCCTGGGCGGAGCCTGCACCGCCATTGGCTACGGCGGCGCGGGGGAGGCGGGGTCAGCGGAATGAGGCGCGGAGCTGTTCGCCGCTCCAGGTGCTGAGTCCGAGGGAGGCTCCGGATGCCAAAGCCGCGGCCGCTGCAGCCGCGAGAGCCGCCGCTGGGAAGCCCCGGGTCGCGAGGAGCTGGGAGGCGTCGCGCGCGCCCTGCCCCGCGCTGAGCGCCCTCCCGAGCGCCGTCTGAGGTGGGTGCTGCAGGACTCGCTTTTGTCTTATGGAGGAGAGGGGGGTCTGGGGAGTTGACGGGACGTGTCCTCGCCGCACTCAACACCATCTGCCCGTGGAGCTTGAGGACTGACTGCGGGCCTCTTCGTGGCCCAGTGCCTGAGGTCGGAGCAGCCTAGGCTGGGTTTTGTCGTGTAGGGAAAGGGTCTCTTGAATGTAAGGGGATGAGGGCTGGAAGACCCTCTCTCGTCTCTCCTGGGAGAGCATGAAAAGGGCTTGAGTCTCCCTTTCCCTGTGCCTAAAGTCGAAGCTTCTTGGGTTATTGAGGATGGAGAGAGTGTTCTGGGAGGAGAGGTTTGGAGACAGGGGAACCCTTCCCTATAACACCCCAGCGGCTTGAGGTTGCAAAAGGGGATTGGAATGTAATGGATGAGACTCCTCCCCTCCTCTTAGACTCCTAGGTTCCGAGTTGTTAGGGAGACCCTTCCCCTTGCCCTCCTTTGCATCCTAGGAAATGGCTAAACCTGGACTCTTCCCCTTACCTTTTGCACCCAGTTCTTTGTGGGGCATTTGCTTTTGAGGAATGGAGAAAGTGAAGGGCTGGAGGACCCCTCCCCATCCTGCTCCAAGCTCCCATAAAGGAAAGCACTGATGGATGCTCCGGTCCTCTGTGATGGAGCCGCGCCTAAGGTCTAAATAGACTGGATGTGGGAGGTGGGTGGAAGTGAGAGTCTAAGGGATCCCCCCTTACCTAGGTCTTATCTCCTGGGCCCTCTCCACCTAGATCCAGGTCTCAGGCAGTACAGAGTGGAGATCATCCTCCCTGCCCCGCCACACCCCGGGGATTAGAGCTCTTAGCACCTAAGCGAGGAGTCAGATCTAGATGGGCACCTGAGGGGCAGGACCCAGTGGTCTCCCTCTCCAGCAACCTGCAGCTCCAGGCGATGCCCTCCACGTTCGCGGATCCTGGAAGGATGCTCCGCTGCACGCCGAGCGCGCCCCAGATCTGGCCGCGGGGATCTGGTACCAGGCGTGCAGAGGCTGCTCTCAGGTGCCCGGCTTTCGCGCTCTGCCCAGGCATTCGCCGGAGGACAAAGCGGAGATCGCGGCACTGACAGGCGTGCATGGCTGGGCTGTGCGAGGGGCGCGGCTGAGGAAGGGGGGCTTCGGGCGCGGCACGGGTAGCTTCCACGGAAACGTGCCAGGAGCAGAGAGAGAGAGAGAGAGACAAAGCGCGCTCGCTCCTCGCGGGCCCGCGCGAGCCGGGATGGAAAATCCCGAGGGAGGAGGTGGTTGTGCTGTGCTGGGTCCTGTACCATGCACTCTTCTCTAGTTCCCTCGCCCACTCCTGAACCCCACTGTTGGTCCTGCCCCAAGAATGCGGTGTGCGCGATGGATACCAGAGCCAGGACTTGTGACCACGAGGACTGGGATGACCAGGGGCTCTACCTTACGGGAAGGGTAGGGGTTTAGGGGACATGCGTGAGCCAGGTCTGAAGAGGCATGCTGACTGGACCCACTCAACCTCATGCCCTATTAGCTATAATAGGTCAAATTTGGTTCTGTGGCTGGGTGTATTTTTATTGGTAATAGTGTGGGTCAGAGCGTTGAGTGGAAATGTGTGTGACTGGGTGAATGTGTCAGTCCGTGCTTCAGTGTTCACATTTGTGCCGTGCTGTGGTGAGCCTATACATATGGAAGGGGGAGGGATGGACAGAAGGAGAAAGGAGAGGAACCAAGCTTGGAGGTAGAGGGGAGCAAGAGAGTCATCCTTTCAACTCTCAAGCCACACTGCTGACCCAAGGTTCAAATGTGTGCCTTCAGGATGGAAGCAGCTTAAAACTGCTTAGGGTCTAGCCTAAAGGACGGATCCATTCCAGCCAGTGAAACTTCACAAGGATGTGGCCACCTCTTCATCCCTTTGGGAACCCAAATCTGAGCCTGACATCATCATCAGTCCTCATCCCCTGGAGCGCCTTATCATGCTGTAGTGGGTTACCCTAATGACCAGAATCTGCCCTACCACTACCATGACTGCCAAGTAAAGTTTGGGAGGCCTATCAGTAGAGTCTGGAAGGATTATAGAGCTAGGATTACTAGTAATCACAAATGAAGTCTCAGAAATACCAGGTACAAACCAGGCATGACAGCCACATGCCTGTAATCCCAACACTCAAAGGCTGAGGCAGGAGGATTGTCATGAGGTAGGGGTCAGCCTGGGTTATATAACGAGACTCTGTCTTAATACTCCTAATCACACACCCTCTCAGGACGGATCAGTCCCGGGAAATGACCCCAGTTTCACTTCCACCATCACTTTTATGCCAAAGGTTTTTATGTAGCTTCAAGATAATCTCCTTCACATAAATTAAGGGGATATATTATGAACTGTGGAAGAACCAGACAGTGGAGCCACCAGCCAGCCAAGCCTACCTGGTCCTTTTCCCTTAAGTATCCACTGCCAGCATCCACAGTGACCTCTGCTGGAAGGAAGTCAAACCAAGGCACAATTTGACAACCACTACTCCCTGTAGTATAGAGAGGCTCAGAGTTGGTGTGGGCATTATTAGGTAAAACCACACACCTTTCTGTTGGTGCTAATTTCCTGTTTACCTTTGGAGTATATGTTCTTGTTTTGGTTTGGTTGTTTGTTTCATAGTGGCGAGGATACCGATTAAGTAAGCTCCCCCCACTGAGGCACCTTCTTCCCCCAGGATGCTGTTCTTGTCTATGTTCTTTCCAATGGCCCCAAGCAGTAAAACCGCTGCTGTCTTCAGCCACACGGACAAGTGGGTCTGAAGGCCTTTATGTCTCTGTACAGCTGGGAAATAGAAAACAGTTGCCAAGATCAGGGAAGTTTGGGTACCTTTCTGGTCTCTCTCCCATCTTTCTTTACTCTTCCCTTCCTCTCATATCCCATTTTTTAATCTTTTTCTCTTTCTTCTTATTAAAGCAGTCAGTAACACGTTTTCAAAACCAAACCTTATTTTCCTCAATGACATTGTGGCTTATAAACTTCAGGCATCTGGAGGCTATTACTAAATACAAAAGGCCCTCGAGCACTGGTTTTTCCTAAGAACTGGAGTGGGGGAGATGGATGAGACATACTCAGACCTAAATGCCTGCCTGGTGACATGTGTCTCTTCTGGAGTTGCTCTGAAAGGATTTCACACTGCCACAAAATTGTTGGAGCTCTTCAAAGGAAAGGCATTTAAATACCTGGCATTGTTCTTACTTTGGCATCCATGTGATTTGCATTGAACTACGTGACTCAGTATCATAAAGTAAAAATAGGACTTAATTTCTTCCTTGCCTGTTCAGAAGGTGACTGCATATAGTGTGTGTTGTGTTCTGCATTGGCGAGTGAAACGCTAAATCACCTCATAAATTGAACCACCTGACTATCCTGATTAGAGAAGAGGGCTTAACATTACCCACAAGCGATAAAATTATTTTATGTTCCTTTTCATTCATACCTGAATCTTTGTATTGTAAAACATTTCCTCATGCTCATGCATTGTTGCTTTTACTTGAGGTTGGTTGAGAATGTTTAATCCAGCCGGGCAGTAGCGACACACGCCTTTAATCTCAGCACTGGGGAGGCAGAGGCAGGTGGATCTCTGAGTTAAAGGCCATCCTGGTCTATGTATTGAGTTTCGGGACAACTAGGGCTACACAGAGAAACCCTGTCTCAAAAAAAAAACAAAAAACAAAACAAAAGTTTAACCCTTGTACTGAAGCCAACAAATTAAATACCAGCAGATATAGGAAAATGTGGATGGTATTTTTGTTCTTTGGGGGCTCAAAAAATCCTTGAAGCTCTTAGGAAAAAAGAAAGGGACTCTAAATTAGAAAATTCTTATGGGTGGAGTTAAGGCTTTCTGAGAGGAGACTCTTAAAAACACCCAGGAGGGGAGGCTGGCCGTGTTGAAGACTGTGATCATGGATGACAGTGAGTGTGCATGTAAGAGACAGCATTCATATTGGGAGTACCCCTGCTTAACGCAGCCTTGCTGGAAAATTCTTCCCAGGTTGCTGTAGCTCCTTCTCCGAAGCAGCTCCTTGGTGGAGGAGTGGCTGAGCGAAGGCGTGGATCTATCCAAGGTTCTGGAATACGGGCCTCTGCCTGCCTCCTTCAACGAGTAGGGAATAGAACAGAGCCGAGGGCCTCTGCTTCTGTGAGGATTTCCCCTAAATCACAGAAGAGAATGGAAGAAAACAGAGATGTAGAGGTTTTCACTGCATCATCTTGAATAGGCCCATCGGCAATCCCTATTTAAAGAATTACAATCTAATAATAAGAGGAACCGTTTTCTAAATCAGGCTGTTTGCATGCAAGAATGCATTTAATCCTGACAGTCCTATGAGGTAGTGTTATTCCCACTTTCAAGGTGAACAAACAAAGCTTTCAGAGGAAAGGGGTGTCAGTGTTCACACAGAGGGAGCAGTGTTTAGGTTCCATCGGATCTATTCAAGTCAGAATCCATCCTTGCCACATACCTTTTTCTACTGCTGAAGCAAAAATTGAAGTATTGGACTGTCCTATGTAAAGGTATATCTAATTTTAGAGGAATGAAGTTAGGGGCAAACTAGAATTCAAACACAAGTCACAGAGTCCTTCAAGTTCAGCAAATATACTGTCATTCTCGTTCTGTTAAGGTTTGTTGCTTGGACCTAATTACCAAAGAAGAGAGTGTAATAACAGGGTTTTCTTTCTAGAGTGGAAAATTTTCACAGGAATTTAAGCCTGGTTAGCAATAAAGTGGATTTTTTTTTTAAGAAAGGAAGGAGAAAAAAAAAAAGCCTCTGCTTTTTTTTTTTTTTTTTTTTTTCCAAATACCAAGTGCATTCAGAGCTGACAAAATAGGGACGTTGTTAGTAGAGTCCTTTCATCTATTCCCATTCTCAGATTTTCACATCAAAGTTCTTAACACCTAAATAAAACTTCTCATTGTTGTGGACCTCAGCCAGTCTTAGGGAAACATCGTGTTCCTGCCCTCACACCATCACAGCTAATGCTCTACCTTCAGATGTGGCTCAAGACTCCTGGAGATGGGCAGCTTGGCGCTTGCTGAACTCAATGACACATGTTCTGGTTTTCCCAGGGTAGCAGTTTCAACTGTCCCCATCTTTCCACACACATAGGGGCTTGTGCCCAGGAACTCTCTGTTTGGTAGCTGTAGCCATAGATGTCTAAAATGGGGAATAGACTTGTCCTTTTTCTCTTCTCCCTGGGTTTTGGTTTACATATCACTCAGAAATAGCAGGCCTATTCTCTTAATAAGATGCTTTTCATTAAGCTAGGTCTCCATCCCATTTCTGAGTGATTCCTTTTCTCTACATGCTGGGGCTTTACAGAGCTCTGACACGAGTTGTGTTTCCTGAGGGCATTTGGAGGCCAAGGATCTGGTTTCCCATCTGGGTCTGCTCTGATTCATAGGACCACGGACAGATTTGATTGTTGTCTTATTTAGAGTCTTAGCTCTCTGCAGCATCAGAACAGCATGTAATAAGAGACCATTTGTGGAGGTCTCTAGACAGCCATGACTATGCCTGAGCACCACCCTCTTTGCTAATAGGATCGGGAAATAGTTTTAAATCCCAGGTATCTCCTCCAGAAAGCATATACTATGAAGATTTAAATCCAATATAAGAAAAGAAACAAAATATATAATTAATTCCTAAGACTGTTATAATTATTCTAGCAATAACTCAAAGCTCCCTCAAAGGAAGACTGGGTTTATAATCATTCAACAAATAGTTCTACTGCCTGCAATGTACCAGGTACATATCTGGGCTCATAGAACTCAACCTCCAACTTGGCACAAGTCCTGACATTAAGAAATATTGAGTGGATGTTCTGAAACTCTCAAAAAGAGTGTTTCAATAGCAGGAGTTTTTAAAGATGGAAATAAGTTTAAGTATCATAAACTATCATGTCTTTTTTTTATCATGAAGACAGAAGCTAAGGGAGTTTGAAGGATTCTCTGACCACGTCCCTGGTTGGTGGTAAAGATGGGTCTCAAAACACACATTTCATGACACCTAATGCTTGTTCTTTCCACAGTCCTAAACTACTGCTCTGTTCATCAAGTTATCCAAAGGGCATATTTCCATCAGCATAGCTTTATTTGATCCAATTCTAAACCAAAACCCAATTTTAAAGTTGAAATAGAAAAAAACAAGGATAAAACACATGGCATTTACCTGTGTCATTCAATGGTAGTAGTCACTAGCTGGCTACTAAACACTTGAAGTGCGATTGGGTTGAAATAATGTTTTGGGTCGGGCAGTGGTGGCACACGCCTTTAAAACCAGCACTCGGGAGGCAGAGCCAGGAGGATCTCTGTGAATTCGAGGCCAGCCTGGTCTACAAAGTGAGTTCCAGGAAAGGTGCAAAGCTACACAGAGAAACCCTGTCTCAAAAAACAAAACAAAACAAAACAAAAAAGAAATAATGTTTTTGGTATATTTAATTAAATAAAAGATAATATTAAAATAAATTCTACTCAGTTTCTTTTTACTTCTTCAAATGTAACATTTAGAAATTTTATGCCAGGGCTGGAGAGACAGCTTAGCAGTTAAGAACACTTGTTGCTCTTGCAGAGGACCCAAGTTTGATTCACATACATGGTGGTTCAATGACCATCTTTAAGCCTAGTTTTAGGGGATCCAACAGATATGCATGTGGTACACATACAAAACATTAATACACATAAACTAAAAATAAGTAAATCTAATTTTTAAAAATTGTAACAATATATGTGAGTGTTGAGGCATATAGCTGAGGCTGGGTTCAGTCCCCAGCTCTGCAAAAATTTATATCTATCTATATATGTATGTGTACATATGAATATAATTATGTATTGCTTACATTTGTAGCTGTGTTATACTTGTACTGGATTAGCACTATGCTATCATGCTCCTTTTTGGGGGAAATTTTCTTTATAAATGGATATTTAGCAAAGTAGTTTTTATAACTTTGGCCTGTGATTGAATCCTGGCTCTATCATTTAGGCTGTGTGCCCTTAAACTTCTGTATCCTCATTTATTAAATGAGGGAATAGCAGCCTGCCTCTTTGATTATGAGTTAAAGTACTTAGAACAGTAACTTCTCTACAGTTAACATTTACTGAATATTAACTGTTGTTAATAATGGGGACATATAGAATATTAAAGACCAGGAACAACGGGAGTAAAGCAAGCAGGCAGTTTTCAGATAGACCAAAGGTTTATTGGTTGCTAAAACAAGATTGAAAACGTCTGTATAACTCATGAGTTGCTGGGATTTGGGCCCCTGTTTTCTGGTGGCTGATGATGCCGAGGAAAAAATTAGAGCCATTTCCATAAGCATACAATAAATAAACAGATTAACCACATTGTGCACATATCTTCTGTTAATGAGCTGAGGAAGAGGATGGTTAGAGGAGCCTGTACCAGATGACTTAAGAGCTCTAAGTCTCTTGGTTGGTCACTAGGGTTCCTCAAGAGAATAAGATCTTTGTGCTGGGGGGGGGGGAAATTCCTGGACAGGAATCAAACATACTCAAGATCAAGGCTGTTCTCCCATGCTCTTGGCCTTGGCAAGAGTCCCAATTCCTCTTCTGTAAAATGGAGGTAGTTGCAACTTTCTTGCGGGTTATGCTGAGAAGGAAATTAGAAAAATAAATAAATAAATATCAGGTACTCACACTATAGACCAGGATGGCCTCAAACTCACAGAGATCTGCCTGCCTCTGCCTCCTGAGTGCTGGGATTAAAGGCGTGCACCACCACTACCCAGCTACTTTGGAAGTTGATTCATGAGTACGGCTATGAGTTCCAGACCAGCCCAGGCTACAGTGTGAACTATCTTAAAAAATAAAGAAAGAAAAATCAGAGAGGGGGTGGGGTGGGGAAGGGAGGGAGGAAAGGAAAGAATATATGTGAAGCTCAGTGAAAAATTATATTAACAGAGAGTGTTGGACTATGAAGAAAGTATTCAGATTGGTCTCATAGGAAGTGTATGAATGTCCGATTTCATAGGTCAATTTGTGATTGGTAGATTGAGGTAGAAGAGCCTGGGGACAAGCTATTCCCTGGTTCTGTTGGAAGACCGTGACTTACAGGAACAAAGTGCTGATGCTAAGTTTGAGGGGCAGCTAGGCTTTAAACTGCATGTTTTTCCCAATGGGAAGGAAACGGGCCCACACAGAGTAGACTACGGAACAAACACGGAAGTGCCCACAAAGCTGCACTAGTGCAGGTTGGCTAGCAGTGAGAAAGCTGTGGTTTCCACTAAGAGACTTCATCTTGAATCTAATTTTTGCCACCAAATATGTGACCTTATGCAAATGTATTTTAACTCTCTGTGTGTGTGTGTGTGTGTGTGTGTGTGTGTGGTGTGTGTGTGTGTGTGTTTGTGTGTGTGCGTGTGTGTGTGTGTGTTCTGTTTGGTCATCAAGGATTAGTGCAATAGGGATCAGAGGGCAGGTGGGGGACAGAAAGGCTGTGATCAAATGGACAATGGTAGGAATGCCAACCATGTGCTCCAGTGTACTGGACTGGAGTTTCTATAGGAAGTAGATGTTTGAGAAGCTTGGAACATTTGCATAAAATGTTAAAGAACTGTGATGATAGGGACAATATTGGCTGTCAACTTCACAGAAACTAGAAACTCCTAGGACACCTTCGAGGGACTGATTAACTGGATTAGCTTAAAAGAAGGGGAAAGACCCCTCTTGACTACAGGTAGCACCATTCATGGGCTAGGGTCCTGAACTGAATAGAAAAGAGAAATGAGCTGAACACTAGGCATTATTTCGCTCTGCTTCTTAATTGTGGACAGACACAATGTGACCAACTACTCAAGCTCCTACTGTCATGGCTTCCTACTATAATAGACCATACTTTCAACTGTGAGCCAAAATATACCTACCCTTCCTTAGTTGTTTTAATATACAAAAATATGCTTTTAAGTACATTTAAAATTAAGTGTGTGTGTGTGTGTGTGTGTGTGTGTGTGTGTGTGTGTGTTATGTGTGTAGCCCATGCTATAGCTGTCAAATGAAAGTCAAGGACAACTTTTGAGAGTTGATCTTCTCCTTTGTGGATCCTGGAAACTGAAGTTATATTGTCAGAATATTCTACCCACTGAAGCATCTTGCAGACTCCTTTCTTTTCCAAAGTTGTTTCTTGTTGGGTATTTTGTCAAAGTAACAAGAAAAGTAGCTATAAGAACCAAACACATTCCTAGGCAAAGGAACATCAGATACAAAACCACCAGCTTGGAGCATCCCACTGGATGTGCTCATTTTGTGGCAGCATTGAGTGCATGAATCAAGCATATCCAAGGCCAGAACTTGTGGAAGGTGTAGGCAGATAGCAACCACCATCCAACATGCCTACTAGCACTCTTCAGTTTCCAAAGAATTCACATGGCTTCCTTCTTTCCTTTTTTTTTTTCTCCCCTTTTTCTTCTTTGGAGATAGGGTCTCATGTAGCTTCAGCTGACTCCTTACATAACCAAGTCTGGCCTTGAACTCTTCACCCCACATTTCAAATGTTAGGATTCCAGGCAGAATCCCACCACATCCAGCTTATACTACCGCTTCTCTCATTTGATCTTCACAAAAGTGCTAGGCAGGATAGATAGGTGGTCTGCTGCAAGCGGCAGGCAGCAGAGGCTGCCAAAAAGCACAGATGCCTCCAACAGCTGTGGAGCCCAACCCCAAACCAAAGCTAAGGAAAGGCCTTCTCTGTGACAAAGGAGGCAGAATGTTTGTGCCCTGGGCGAAGGCCTTTGCCCTCTGCTCTAGAAGACAGGCAGTTTTGTCATTTGGTTCATGATTCCCCAGTGACACTTCCAAATGGTTGCCTCCCAGAGAGGTTGCTGTGAGGATCTAAGTCAAGGTCACTGAAAATCCCATACCCCTTTCTGAATGTAGCCCCCATCATTGGCAACCCCTCCCATGCAGAGAGTTTGTTTCACAAAAGGAGATTTTTCAGGACTTGCCATCTTAAATTCATCCTGCTTATTTTTTCTCTAGACAGCAAAGAAACCAAATCCTATCCTCTTTACACTGTAGAAGAAAGATCAGAAATGGCTGCAGTCACAGTCTGCACCAGATTTCTCTCCATAGCTACGCGGCTAATAACAATGGAAAACAAAGGCAAGAAAGGAAAAGGTAGAAATGTGGCACTTCTTCCAAGAGGCACCTGCAGCTCTGTGGAGAATACACGGGGTGGAATGGGGGAGTAGCTTTTACAGCTATGAGAGAATTCTTTGATGAGTAAAAGAGGAGTTTGATGTACAAGATGATAGACAATGAAAAAGATCATGGTGTCTCACTGTATTTTCTTTGAAAAGTTGTGCTAGGCTTCCAGACACCCTCTACAGTACTGGAAGGCTAGATACAGGGTGGGCAAGGCCACAAAGATTTTGCCAAGTTGTCCACTGATAGGCCCCCTAGCATTTATAAATGTTTTACTAATAGAATGTTATGGGCTTATCAGGGCATTGATTCCAGCAACAATGTCTACTAACATATGTTGAATGCCACAGGGTTGAATGATGACTTCTGATGAAGAAAATCAGATTGGGAAATGATCTGAACAGTAAAGGCATGGACATTTGCAATGGCTGGGCCTTGGAAAGTTGGGCTTATGGTTACCTCATGGCTGCAACAGTAGCAGCCTTTTTACCTGTCATTCTGAAACAACAGCTCTGATATGCCAATTCTTAGAGGTTCCTATGATCAGCCTCAAAACATACAGACACAGTAAATGCTCAGCAAGTGTTCGCAGTTTTCTCACATACCTAGCTCCTATTCTGTAATAAGCCCTATGCCAGACATAGAAGTAAATGAGACAGTCTCTGACTTAAGTGAGTTAGTCAATTCTTTTTTATTTTTTGAGACATGGATCTCACCATGTAGCCCTGGCTGGAACTTGCTATGTAGAACAAACCAGCATTGAACTCAAAGAGGTCCTCCTGCCTCTGCCTCTGAGTTCTGGGAGAAGCACATATGCTATGAAGAAGCATTCTCAACAAGGGGCAGCACAAAGCAATGGAATCTGAGCAGCCATAGCTTTATAGTTCTTAACCTTACAAAGAACATAACTTTAGTGGCTGGAAAGATGGTTCAGCAGTTAAGAGCCCTGGCTACTCTTCCAGAGGACCCAGGTTGATTCTCAGAACCTGCATGATAGTTCACTTCCAGAGGACCCAGACTCAATTTCCAGTGACTCAAAGCCATCCATAGCTCTAGATCCAGAGCATCCAATGCCCTTATCTGGCCTCTATGGGCACCAGGCATGCACAGACAAACATGTATGCAAAACACCTACACACATAAAAATAAATAAGTCCTTTTTTAAAAGAACATAATTTTAAAATAATTGATTTTTAAAGTATTATTATTTATTCATTTAGTTTAATTGACACAGTGTTTATACATATTTATGAGGTACAGTATGATAATTTGATACATGTACGTAATTTGTAACAATCAAATCAAAGCAATTAGCATTTCTAGTGTAAAGAGACTACATTTTTTTTTTAAGAGACTACATATTTAATGGGACCAAGCCCTGGTAATCTATGCATGAGTGGAGGGTTGTAAATTCATCAATTTAAAAAATAAAATAAAATCCACTGTGTGCTGACTGTGTATATAGAACATAGCCCAACAGTCCTGCTCTTAGGGACATACAGAGACAGATAATTATAGTGTAGCAAGATGAGGGATGGGCAGAGGCCATAGAGGAGTGGCTAATTCTGCTGGGGGAAACACATATACACACACTCATGTGTTGAGTCTCGGTGTTAAAACCTGAGTTAGAGAATACACACCAGCACATGTAGGAGGAAAGACCAACACACTGAAATACTCTGAGATGAGATAAGACATTTGGGTGAGTTTGTTGAGTGACTTTGGATATATCACCTACATCTCTGGACCTCAATTTCCCAATTGGGTCCTCTGAGCATCTGGCAATGGTCATCCTAACTATATAGGCTGGAGCATCATGAAGGTTAGAGTTGTGATTTTTATCTCCCAGGACCAAGTCTGGCCTTGTCCCAGCCCCAAGGCTTCCTTGTCTCCTGATTGTCTCGACTCTGGTGATGTTACCTCTTAATCTTGGTACCAGAGAAATTCTGTATGTATGAGACACCAGCCTGTGGAGTTCAGTGAAAGTGTATCTGCCCTCCTGGGGTGCTACTTGCCTTCATCATCCTTATCCAAAAGTTATACTGGCCTACCACAGCACTAACCACTTCACATGCTATCTTCCTCCCTCTTCTCACCAGCAGATCTCTGGCATATTGCCTGTCTCTGAGGACATTCTTGGAAAAACTTTGGCCCAGTCAAACAGGATCAGTGATGGCAAGTCAGTCGCAAGACCTGCTGCTCAGAGTCCCTAGAAGACAGGACTGCCTCATTTGTGCTTCCTCTAAAGACCTTCTAGGGTGTGAAGCAGGTTATTCCAACTCAGCTAGCCTGCCTGCCTTTCCTTGTATGTGGGTGTAGCAGTGGCCTCCCCACAATCAGCACCTCTGTGATAGGGAATACAGAAGAGCAACTATTAGACTAAATTAAACAATTCTAGTGTTGAAATTTTAAAAAACCATTTAAGGCTGCTCATGCACTATAGAGAGTTTTTATGTACTACCTTTCAAAGACAAAAGACAAATGGAGATACCAGAAAAGCCCTCACTGAAATCCCATTTACAAGTCATTTAAAGTACCTTTTAAATTAATTTGTGTGCCCAGAAAATGTCACACCTGAGACTGATATGCCCTGCACCACCTATCTAGGCAAGAGCCAGATCAGGTTCCCTACATACCCTTCCTCTGTTCCTCTGCCCTGAGACCATCTTCCTGACAGAGCTCATCTTTGCCAGCTGAGATCAGATCTACTCAGGCTACTTTTCTCACTCCAGGGCCAGAATAGCCTGAAGGAGGGGCTCTCACACACAACTGATAATGAACACTTTGTGCCTTGCCAGTGCCCACCATTGCCAGATGCATACAACCTCTGGAGAGGGTTTGGTGTCCCTCATCTCTCAAGAAGCAATGAGGGGGCACCTCCTGGAAGTGGCCTGTTCTCTCCTGCTCCAGACACACAGGACTCCCATCCTGGTCTTGGCACAAACAAAAATCAACATCAAACCTTTAGAACCTTTCTGTAGGGATGAGAAGGGCAGGCTGAGAGAAGCTGAGCTGGTTAGAAACTGAACACAGAGTCAAATGAAAACACTCATAGGCAGCGACAGAAGGCAGATCAGTGGGGTGAGAGACAAGATGTCTCCCTTCCACATCACTGCAGCAAAGAAAAGAGAAATCACCAGCTATGGCTCAAAAGTCACAGAAGAAAGCAAATGCAGGAATCACAAAACACACTGGCGGGAAGCCACCCAGAATGGTTACAACAATCAGTATAAGCATTTAACACTCCCCTGGTGGAAGACAAAGGTCCCTAGATTAAATGAATGCGAGAGGCTTACCTGAAATAAAAGGGCTGCGGGGTAGGCACAGCCATAGCAGGTAAATGCAAACAAAAGAAAAGCGTGAGTGGCTGGAGCAGACAAAGCACAATTTAAGGCAATAAGCAGCGTCAAGCAGCATAAAAGGGTAATTTCATATTCATGGAGGCAATGGTGAAGGCATTGCTGTTCTGAACATTTGTACACTCAGTACCTTAACATCAAGATACGTGAGGCAAAATCTGTCACCAGAAATACAAGAAGCTGGCCAGATGACAGTTGTGGGTATAAATTTACATACTGCTCTGAGAGCCTAACATCAAGTAGCCAAAACATACATGAAAATAGAAAGGAGTGGTATAATTAAAAGTGAATTAAAAGGTGGTACTGAGTCTGATGTGGTTGGAATGATGTTTGCCATGTTTCAGGAGACTGCTGTAAATTGATACTTATGATCTGAATGTTAAATTTAGTGCACATTTTACATACGGTGTAATTATAATTGCATTTAAAAACCCTAAACCACCAAAGAGCCACTGAAAGAAACTATACCAAAATTAACATTTGGTGTGTTTGGAAGATTAGAATTGAAATACTTATTTTTTTTTTCTTTCCACTTTTTCTTCTAGTGTTCTTTAATGATCATATAATAATCTATGACCTTAAATTAGAAGAGGCTTACTCTCATAACACAAGGTTATAATTTTCAAGATGTGAGAAAATATATTCATGGAAGATTGAGTAAAAATGTAACAAACAAGGGCATTAGGTAGAAGTCTGGGCAGGCTAATATACCTAACCCTCTGGGCAGGCCCTCGGGTCACTCTCTGTTTGGAATGCCCTTTGCTTTGCCCTAAATGCTTCATTCCCCCAACTTTGTCCTCGTGCTTCAGTGTATGTTTTCCACCCCTGCATTCTGCACAGTAGTAGCTCACATGATTTTTCTGAGATAAGACATATGTAGGTTCCCTCACTTGACCCCTCTGCCTGTGCTGCAGATGACCTCACTCATTCATATACAGAGATGTAGCTTCTCTCTATATGCTAAGGACTCCCGAATTCATCTCTAGCTCCAAACTCATTACAGAGCTTCAAGGGTGTATTATACATCAGCCTGTAGATTAGAAACGCCCATAGATGGGCAGGGATGGTGGACATGCCTGCAGATAGGTCTCTTTGAGAAACTAATGGTGGAAAAAGGGATTGAACATGAGACAGGGATGCCCCGTGGGTGGGCGATGAGAATATTTAGGCATTCCCAGTCAGGTGGAAAAGAAGGTTCCCACAAATGAATCAGAATAAATCATCGCCCACTCTATGCCATCCCAAAATGAAACCTATGGCTCTATTTGACTTGCATGATTATATGAACTAGGTTATTGAAGTAACCACGAAAAGCAGCAAGGTTGGATTTTAAAAGCTGCCCCAGTACTGGAGAGACTCTGAGTTTCCTTCTGCCGACCATACACATCCAGCTGCCAGTTCAAAAGACAGACTGTGTCTCACTGTTGAGATTCACTGATCAGTGGTTTCTGGTCTGGCCTCCTGACTTTTCAAGGCAGACACAAAGTCAGTAAATACTCTAAGGTTTTTAATCTACCAATAAAATGAGTGAGGATTATGTGGCATGTTAATTCAAAAACTTTTATAACTACAAGGTACAGTCTCTGTGGAAAGAGCAAAAATAAACTTTACTAATTCTAAACATATATTCTTATCAATTTCAGCTCAAAGTAAATACTCTCATTGAAATGTAAATTACTTTGAGAGCTTTCTAAAATTATTATATATAATTTCTCTTCCCTAGACTGGATTGTTATCCAGTTAAGCATTTTATTTTGGAAGGCACAATGTTCATGAGACCACTCTTTGGGAAAATGGTTTCATGAAATCCTATACAGCTATCTGGTTTCAGAAAAGAGATGTTGCTAAGAAACCTCTAGCACGTCGCTTGGCTTTTCTAATTCACAGCCTCCTCCTTAAACATGGAGAAAATAGTACCTACCATAAAAGACTCAACACAAAAGTCATATTTCTCAGTAAAGACCCTGCTACAGCGGCTGTCTTGCTGCAGGAGCTCAGTAAACAGTGGGTATTCTTACATCAAACGGTAGTTTCCAGTCTCCCCACTGCAGCCTCTGTATGTGATAATTGAGAATCCGTGTAGGGAAAGCCCAGGTTTTCCCCATCAGGACAGCTCCAAGTCCCTTCCACTCTCAGGAATCATCCAAGGGCACTAATTTTGACTATAATTGATGTAACTGTAGGAAAAATCCCAAGAATCTGCTTATTCATTTTGATTAAATTACTTCCAAACTTTATTGCTTTATCATCAGTAACAAATAAATGTCTAATGTCTAAAAGACAAGTCCCAATTACTCAAGAGTCTATTTTCATTAAAATAGGTCTTGGATAACTTAGATCAGCAGTCCTATCAGCCCCCCTCACTAGGTGACACCTGGGGGCCTGCCTCCTTCCTACAGTCAGACTCTCAAGCAACTGGGTACTACAAACCACATTTTCTTACTTACTCCCTCAGACCCATCTTCTCACTGGTACAATGCTTTGCTTTTGGCTGACAGTTAGTAAATGTTTTATGAATAAATGCTCCCTCCCTGTACCGGGACTGGCAAATGTGCATTATGAGCCAAATCGGGTCAGATGACCTGGCTTCCAGCAATAATGTGCACAGAAGGCAAATGATTAAATAATGCATGTCTATCCACTCGACACGACATTCTGCAGCCACTGGAAATGATGCTCTCGAAGACTCAAAGGCCACATGGAGACACATCTAACATTAATTGAGTAAATAGACCATAAAGAGTGTCCTGGTATAGCCATTACGCACATGGACCCAGATTGAAGGGGAAGGCCAAACAGAGCATGCACCGTGAGAAGAATGAGGATTCTATATGAGATGTTTCCAAATTCTCTTCTGTATTGTTTTTACAGTAACAGTAGAATGGGCTGGGGGGCAAAAATGAGCATTAGCCTATGGCTTCCTCATAGGCATGTGCCCAAATTCAATATTCAAAACTCAGAATGAAGGCGGAGGTGCCAGATGGAGGAAGGATAGGTGAGCCACCGTCCATCCAGGAATGAAAAGTAGACTTGACCCAAAATAGCTGCCACGCTCAGTTTCGGTGTCTGAGTTAACCCTCCTCTTAGTTTATTGATGCCTATGAAATTGATTCTCACCGCAGAATCACAACTCGTAGCCCCAGCATTCCAGTCAATAAAAAGCATGACTAGGGAGGCAGGGGAAAGCATCTGCACCAAATACGTACGAAGGGAACCACAGTGGCCTTTTCTCTGTTTACAGTTTATCTCTGAAAAGTATTCCTATACATTACTAGAGATGAAAAGAAATTACGATTAGCATGGCAGGAAGGGGTAAGAGATGGGGGGATGTCTTCATGCCTCCACTGGTACTATCACTGAATACCAGAGGGCAAGTAATTTATCAAGAATAAAGGTTTATTTGGCTTACGGCGCTAAAGGTTGGGAAGTTCAGGATCAGTTGGCCACATCTGATGAGGTCCTTGTTTGGAGGCACTTTCTTTTTCTTTCATTTTTCTTTATTAAGAAATTTTCTACTCACTCCACATACTATCCACAGATCCCCCTCCTCCCTCTTCCCTCCTCTCACCCCCCAGCCCTCTTTCCCAAGCCACCCCACATCCCCACACCCCCCAAATCGAGGTCTCCCATGGGGAGTCAGCAGAGCCCAGTACACTGAGCCTAGGCAGGTCCAAGCCCCTTCCCACTGCACCAAGGCTGTGCAAGGTGTCACACCATAGGCACCAGGTTCCAGATACCTGCCCATGCAACAGGGACAGATCCCGATCCCCCTGCCTGGGTGCCCCCCCCCCAACAGTTTGAGCCAAACAACCATCTTCCATATCCAGAGGGCCTAGTCCAGTCCCATGGGGGCTCCATAGCCACCAGTCCACAGTTCATGGGCTTCCACTAGGACCCTAGGAGGGACACATGGATGACCCTGTGAAGGAGAAGTGGATGAGATCTACATGAGTGGACTGGGTGTGGGGGGGTGGCAGAGGGCAAGGAGTGGGGGATGAGAACATAGGGAAATGGAACAGGGACAGAGCGGGAGGGCAGGGAGGAAGATACCATGATAGATGAGGACATCGTGGGAATAGGAAGAGACAGGGTACTGGGGAGGGTCTCAGGAATCCACAAGGTTGACCCCACCTTGGTCTGCTGGCAGTGGTCCAGAGGGTGCCTGGACTGGTCTACTCTGGTGACCAGCCTAGCAAATAATCTAGCTGTCATCATAGAGCCTTGGTCCAGTGACTGATGGAGGCAGATACAGAGATCCACGGCCAGGCACCAGGCTGAGCTCCGGGAATCCAGTTGATGAGAGAGAGGAGAGATACTGCAGGCAAGGAACATTGAGATCATGATGGGAGGACGTGCAGAGATGGAGGCACTTTCTGAAGAGTCCCGGGGCAGCATAAGGCAGCATGGCAAGACAGACAATTCTAGTTTAGGCCTTTTCTCTTCTTTTTTTTAAAAAAATATTATTATTTTTAAAATTGTTTTACATACCAACCACAGTTTCCCCTTCCTCCTCTCCTCCTGTTCCCTTTTCCTACATTCCTTCTACACTCCACCCCTCAACCCACCTCAGCTGGCATCCACTCCTCAGAAAGGGTAAGGCCTCCCAAGGGAGTCAACAATGCATGGCATATCAAGTTGAGGCAGAACTAAGCTCCTCCCTAAATCAAGACTGAGCGAGGTATCACACCATGGGGAATAGGTTCCAAAAAGCCAGCTCATGCATCAGGACAGATCTGGTCCCACTGCTAGGGGCTCCACACAGAGACCAAGCTACACAACTGTCACCCACATACAGAGAGCCTAGGTCAGTCCAATGCAGGCTCCCTAGCTGCTGGTTTAGAGTCTGTGAGCTCCCTCGAGCTCAGGTCAACTGTCTCTGTGGGTTTCTTTGTCATGATCTCAACCCCCCTGGCTCCTACAATCCTTCCTCCCTCTTTTCAACAGGACTCCTGGAGCTCAGCCCAAAGCTTGGCTGTGGATTTCTGCATCTGCTTCCATCACTTACTCTTCTTATAAAAGCCACAGTCCCATTGGATTAGGGCCCCACCCTTATGGCCTCATTTAATCTTAATTACCTCCCAAAGGCCCATCTCATTTAAATCAAGTTTCCACCTTTCACAATGGAGGCTACATTTCAAATGTGTGTTGGTGGAAATGTTCAGACCACAGGGGAGACTAGATATTGGTAGTGGGGAGTAGGAAAGGGGACAGCTTCTGCTGTGTCAGATCAAAGCTGACCTTGGGTATGTTGCCTCCTCTACACTTGTTGCTAGATTTCCAGCTTCATGTTAAGTTCTTTTCCTCACTAGAGACCTAAATTTACTCCTCTCTCCTAAGACAAACCCACTTGTTGGTTCCAAGAGCAATTTGCTCCCTTGGAAAAGAACAGAGGTCTTATACAGACACTCATTGCTAGCAAGGATTACTATGACAGACCAGCATCAACCCTGTACCATTTCTTCCTAGCTAGGCTACATCTGATCGTGCTACTCCCCCAGGCCCAGATGACAGGGCCATGGTGCCAATTGCTGATCCCCAAGCTCTTACTGAAACAGAAACTACTGTGTTCTTGGATATGCAGGAGTCTTGAGGCCTAGTGCCTTCGGGACTCCCCAGACCTTCTCTGGAAATGCAGCCCAGCACATTGCTAAAGGAAAGAGTGCTAAGCAGATCTGAAGGCCTGTCTAGTTACTTGTTGGGAAGTACTGATTATTCAGAGCTTCAAAGTATCTAACACGATAGGACTGGATCCCACTGAGCCCAGCAAGAAAGCTGACAGGTTTTGGCTTTCATATCTTGGAGCCCAATCATCAGCAATCAAGCTCCAGGGTTTCTACATCCACCTCTGCGTATCTGGTAGGCCAGAACCAACTCTAGATCCATAGTTGCAGTTATTTAAACCCTCACAAGTCTACCCTGTCTTTTATACACAGAGCATAGCCATAAGATCATTATCCCCACATGATTGCCAAGTTGGGTTATATCACTGAGACTCTCCCTACCTAGTCAGACTGGCCTGCTTTGCCCATTTCAACATTGTCCACTCATATATTTTTTTTCCAATGGTAAAGATTGAACCCAGTGTCTTGTATGCTAAGTAAGTACTCCACCATGAAGCCACAAGGACCCTCTGCCCTCTGCTGGGAACCTTTGATGTTACTGTAGTGTTCAGACTCTAGAAACTGACGGACCGTAGCCTTTTCTGGGCTCTAGACACCCTTATAGTTATCTGTGTCCAGGTTGTCTCTCTCTCCTAGTCCAGACCCTGGCACAGGTGGAAGGTTCTACAACATGGAGACCTCGGGCTTGCCTTTTATAGAAACAATCAAGCTCTTGCTTTTCCTCCCATAGTCAGGCAAGAAAAAACAGGGGTTGAGATGTCACTTCCCAGCATGACTTCCTGGAAAGTCCTTTGCTCTCTGTGACCATGTTTGCTGTTTTCCTCCTGACCTTTAAAGCTCAGACTCAGGATCATCTGGGGACAAAGGATAATCCCTGCTCCCCTTTGAAAGTCCAAGCAACAAGTCATTTCTGGAGCCAGCCAGCCAGCCCCTTCTGTTACTGCACCTGCTCCCTGCAGATGTGCAGGGAAGGGAGAGGGAAATGTGTTCAGTTTGCAAACCCGAGTGCCAGTGGCTGCTTGAAGTGGCCTGCAGTGCTGTTCTACTACTGGAAGAGTTGCTTCTAACATACCCATCAAGCACTAGTCCAAGTCTTTCCGATCAGACACAGTTTATTGCCTGCTGCCTCCTAATGCTTTTTTTCCATGGCCAAATCTTCCCGGGCAATGCTCACAGAAGCAAAAGGGCCTTCAAGCTGGAAAATCTTGGGCCATTAGCTGATGTAAGTGGAGTCTAGTGAGTTTGTCTCCACGGTGATGTTTATTTTCTTGCTCTTGGGATGAGACTTAGGCTACTCAGATGCACCAAGCCAAACAAGGAAATGGGATGTGGTGAAAGTGGACACCAGTACAGGAAACCCAGGGAACCTGGCAGGAGGACTGGAAGTGAGTCCCTCTGGGGCCTTGTGTCCCCTCTTTGAAGGCCTATCTTTCCATTGTATTTCTGAGCCTTGAGTCTGAGGAGCACAGGGATCCTCAAGTGAACCCATCTTATACCTGCCCCCACTCTCTAAGCCCTTCTTCCCCCTTCTGTCCTGCCCACACCTCTTTCTTTCCTTTCTCTGATTTAATGTCTCAGCTCCCACATTTGAAGGTGACTGCTCACAGTGCATCAACACCCCCCACCCCAATCATTTTCAATTCCCCATCTAATCTTGGCTTTGAAATTTGGTTGCTGAGTGAACCTAGGATACCTCAGCCTCCCCACCTGTAAAGTGGGAGTAATCGTATCAACATGTGGATTGATGAGAGGACATATTAAAAACACTTAAAGTATTTGACAGAGATAAGCAACCTATAAACATAGTTATTATTGTTGTTTCTGTTGTTAATAAAGTCTAGCGGCCTGAGGTTGACAGTGAGCCTATATGAAACATTTAAATGTGTGCACATTGTCAGGGCAGAAATTTAGTACACTGATGGGAACAGCAGTGAGGAAAGTAGCTGTGTCCCTTGGCCTCTTGGGGATGTTTCTATTCTGAGCAGTTCTTTCTCTCGCCATATTGATTTTAAATCAATTGTTACGAGCTTTTCATTGTTTCACAGCTTTTTAAAGCATGTCTCTCTCAAATATTCAGTAGTTACTACTGGCAGCTTCCATCAATGAGTTACTTGTATAGAAGCCAAGTTGCAGGGGTGAGCTACTAGACCAAGCAGGGATCAACTTCAGGCTGCCCTAGGGACACCCGTAGAAGCTTCTAGGCATAGTCAGGAACTGGTTGTCAGCATGACCTGGGTCAGCCAGTACTCCACTTTTCCTTTGTGTCCAGTCTTTATAATGACATAGCACATGGGGTTGTCAAAGATCAAACGGGGTTATCAAATCAGTATTCACTTTCCTGGTGATGTACTCATGTCGGACACCCATGCAGCCTGGTTAGATGCTGGGCAAATGTCCTGATACATGTAAAGGTTCTATTTTGAAATGAGATTTGTCTTTGCAAACATGAAACAGGATTAATATTGCAATAGTTAAGATGATCTATTGAGACTTTATTGTATTTTTATTTTTCTTCTGTCTTAAATCTGAAGTTTATCTTTCTTGAGGAAAATATGGCCCACAATCAACACCAGAGATCCCTGATCCTTCTAGTTAAACCCACTCACTCAGCACCCCCTGAGCACCTTTACATTGACAAGCTCTGTGGTAGAAGCTGGAAGTCTGTGTGTTTGGCTGACTTCCCTACAGCAGAGCACAAAGGTGAGAGTTCGGAAACCCAGGTCCTATCTCTTCAGAATAGTGTTCCTCCACTTCTCTTACAGTGGAAATACTTGTTCTCCAGGTTTCTACCACCTAGTTCCAACCTGCTCTGGCTTGGCCATTTACCTACTAGCCCCTTACCCTGCAGATTCACTTGTTCATCTCCTTGCAATGCTAACAATTTTATTAGTTGAAATCTGAAAAACTTAAGGTTAACTTTGAGACTTGCCATGGCCTGACATTGTCCCATGAGTTCATTCAGCCACTTCAGTCACTTTCAGGCTCCAGAGCTGCCAGATTCCCCCCTGAATAGCTTCATTTGTGCTGCTCTTCTTCCATGCTCAGTGTACCTGGGCCATACAAAAGTGTCAAGCTTAGAAAACACATGCAGTGGATAAACAGAGCTGGCCCAAGATCCCTCGACTAAACCAGAAGCAGAGGTCTAAGGTATAAGACTAAGACCCCAAGGGAGAAATGCCAAACCCTGTCTGTTTGTAGAAGTCTTGGGAAAGTCTTCAGCCTTGTGGGTCAGGTCACAGGATGGGGGTGAACAGATGATCTCTGAGATCTCTTTTGTGCCAAAGATTGGGCCTTGAGAGAAGGAGAGAAAACCTGAGTCAAAATCTTGGCCCTCATACTAACTTGAATCAATCACTTCACTTCAATAAGCCTGTTTCCTCAACTATAAGTTGGGGAGATCTCAGTATCTGCTTGTGGGTTGTTGTGAAAAATCAATGAGATAATAACTTTGAATACCAGGGCAAAGCCCCGTTAATGAAGCTAACTAAAATCCTACAAAGCTAACTAAAATCCTACTAAAATCCCATGACAAGGGACAATGGTGAAGAAGTTTGTCCTCTTCAAGGAGACTTTTTAAGCTCAAAGAGATCACTAAGGACCTTCACTTTAAATTTCTCTTCAATGGGAGAACCATTGCTGAACAGCCAGACTCTGGTAACCACTGGGAAGTCAGAAACTTGCCCAGAGCTCCCTGGAGGTCAAAATAAATAGGAAGCATATATATGTATAGGAGGCAGATTTCAGCCCTCTCAGATCTGTAGCCAAGGAGAAAAATTTCCCTACATTTCTTCTTAAACCCTCAGCAGCAGCAGACTGCAAAGAACTCCTGAGTAGGAGGTGAGCTTCCTCTCTGCCAGTTCTTTCCCTGGGCAGGGCCCTCAAACAGCTGGACCATGTTTTTCTTTCAACAACAAATGCATTTTCCTTCTCTGAGTCCTGTCTTCTTTTCCTCCTGAACACTTTTCCAGCTCCTGACTTTCAGGAGGTCTATCCCTCAACCTGGCTCTTAGCACCTGGCCCAACATATGTGGCTTCCATGGTTCTGGGGAAAGGGAGGGATCAATTCTGGTTCTGTAGAAATCAAAATAAACCTCCTCTCTAGCACTAAATAAATTCCTCCTTCTGCTGAGAATTTCTGCTGGGGTTTAATGATGCTGAGAAATTTTTTTATCTTACCGTTTCAGAGGCTAGAAACCTGGTCTTTATTCATTTAATTTTTTTCACAGGTTCTCATGTATTGAGACCCAAGCTGGTCTCAAACTGGATTCTCAACAAGAATGACCTTGAATTTCTAATCCTCCTGCCTCCATCTGATGAGTGTTGGGATTATAATTGTGTATCGCTGCCCAGGTTTTTTGGTTTGGTTTTGATGTCTGTTTTAAGACAAGGTCTCATTGTGTAATATAACTCTAGCTGTCCTGGAACTTGCTATGTAGACCAGGATGGTCTTGAACTCACAGAAATCACCTGGCTCTGCCTTCCAAAGCAAATTGGATCTGCCTCATGGTCAAGAAGTAAAAATCTCTGTTGGATTACCTCCAGATGGTCACCCAGTCCTATAGCTCTCCTTTCTAAATTAGAATCCTTTCTCTCTGCTTCATTGCCATGGCTCTGTTGGAAGCCTATCTCTACTTCCTAGTCTCATTGTCAGGCCTCACTGCCTCTGTCTTTCCATTATTCATCCCACATACCTATTTGCTTGTATCATGCTGAAGCACATCTGTGACCATATCCTCTTTCCCTTTTTGGACTCCCTACATCCTCAGGTAGAGGCTTAAGTTCTTTATCCTGAGTTAAGAATTCTCTGCTCACCTTCCAATTAAACCTCAGGCAGTCAGAGCCACATTAAGTAAGTAGAAGATGACAGAGGGCAGATCTGAGGATGAGGGAAGAATGGTGTGGGGGGTGGAGGGGAGATGGATAGGATGTAGATGGTGTTTCAGGGATGGGTTGGCACCAGTAATTCATGTATACAAATGCATTTGGCCTTCACATTTGGTGGGCACAGGCCTAGAGCTATATCAGCCCCCAGAGTGCAATTGGGCCAGCATGTGGGCAACAGATAGGACCATTGGTATGATTGTAACTCAGATAGAAAATGGCTTCTGAGAACTGGTTGCTATACAAGTGAAAGGACAAGAAGGAAGTCCACTCTGCAAATGATCATGAGCAGGAATGGGGAATGCCCCCTGGATCTGACTGGGCAGAAGGCCATGGTTTGCTGAGGGAGTGATTTGTTCTCTTTTTGCACCAGCTGAAGACATATAGAGTGAGCCTAGGGCTACCACCTAGCTGAGTCACCACCACAAGGCTTAATTAATGCTTGCAAAGCACTCTGGGGCCTTGACTGAGAGGCTTCACGTGAACACAAAAGATCCTTATTAATCACTGTGGCAGCACCAAGTGGGGTGGCCTAGGGGGCAGCTGCCTCATGCACAGAACAATGGATGGTTAAATTGTGATTTTGAAGAGCAGTTCTGATCAGCTGGCTGGAAAGCAGCTTAGCTCAGAGGAGGCAGGCCCTTCTGGGAGGCACTTAACTCACCTGGTCCTTATCAGCCATGCATTAAGTAGAGGAATAAAACCTCCGTCCCTGCTGTGCATGGCTAATGGAAGGACCGTCAGGCAGTGGTGAAGCATCTCTTCCAAGCCTTTCCAGGTGGGCCAAGTGGAGAAACTTACAGGCTCAGCATCAGGCCAGGTATCTTTAGGCACATCCCTCAATCTCTTTGAACTCCAGTTCTTCATCTGGAAAGAAAAATAACAATAAGCATACCTGTTTCTGTATAGGATTATGAGATTTAAATGATCTTCAGATGAAATGGCCTTGGTCCCTGTGTTAGTTATCCTTGCATTGCTGAGACCAAAATATCCAGCATAACTGAAGGGAAGAATTATTTATTTAGGCTCATGGCTATAGGGGGCTCCCTAAATTGTATGGCTCCACATACTTAGGCAGAACTTCTCAGTGGCAGGAATAAGGCAGAGGGGGTTCTTCACTTCATGGTCCAAGGGAACACAGAACTGTGAGAACCAGGTAGACAAGCCTCCTAGGACCTATATCCTCCAACTAAAACCCACCTCCCAAAGACAGAGCCTCCCAAGGCAGTGGCACCAGTTGGGGACCAGGTATTCAACACATAAGCCCATGGGGGATAGTTCATATTCAAATAATAACTGTGCATACAGTAATGGTAAGAGTAAGACAAATAATAAAGTGGTAATGATATCAATAATATGAATAATTACAGCAATAATAACATCAGTAACCAGAATAACAATAATAATAGCAATAGCAGGTATACATACTGACCTGTGTCAGTCACTCTTCTAAATATATTCAAGTAGTTAGCTACTTTGAGATTTATTTTTGCTTTTAATTATGTGTATGCTTGTGTGATTGTATTATGTGCCTGTGAGTGAAATTACCTGCAGAAGCCAGAAGAGGGAGTCAGAGCCCCTGGAATTGGAGTTACAGGTGATTGTAAGCCACCAGACATGGGTGCTGGGAAACAAACTTAAATCCTCTGCAAGAGCTATAGGTGCTTTATGGACTCCAGTCTCCTCTTTCCCACACTCTTTGCTGCCTTTATTGGTATTGTCACACATTTTAGCAATCAGACTTCATTACAATTATCATGGCCCTCATTACATTACATGGCTCGAGGGCCTCTGTGCTTGGGTCAGGAACAGGGAATAGCCTCTGGACATCTTTGATAGGAAGAAGAGGAAGTTATTGCTATAAAAATAATCAAAATTCTGGAGGTGAGAGGAAATTGTAGGTAGCTGGTTTTCTAGAGAAAAGCTGTCAATAGATGCTGAAAGATATTGAAATACGGCCCCATTCTATCCCTTCCCTCTACGTATGCTTAAGGGACAGTATCCCCACATCTGGGAGACAAGAAGTTACCTGTTACCCTGGCTACTCAGGCATTTCCCAATTTCCTGCACTGATTGACTTCTCCCAAAGGAAGAACTGAGGCCCAACCACAAATCCTCAGTCTGATTCTTGTGCTCTATCTGTATCTTAGAACTTCAACCAGTATCTGGATCAGGACCCTAACTCAAGAGCTATCAACCTTTTGAGTCACTTCTTATCTCATTGGTAGCCATAAAATATCTTATTAGCTCCTCCAATACTCATCTGTCCCATCCTAAACCAGCCCCAGAGGAGTTAAGGAAGCTAGACATAACTAAATGGCCCAGCCAGATAATTGCTGTATCCCCTAGCCACATCCCCGTTCTTTGCTCCTCTCACCTATATTGAGGCCCCAGACCAGACTGAGCTCAGATTTGTCCACATGCTACCCACTCCCCATCCTGTCCTGATACCTCTCCTTCATCCTGTCCTTGACCTCATCCTCAGCATTTTGCACCCCCACCATCCATCTCTCTACACAAGAAAGGTGCAACAGCAAACCCATTCTAGACCCAACATAGGGCTTGTTCCCTGGTCTGGACCCACCCCTCAAAAGACAAGAAAGAATCTGGGTATGGTGGTACACATCTGCAATCCCAGCGCTCAGGAGGCTGACAGAGAAGGATGGAAAGTTCAGGGCCAGCTTATACTATATAGTGAGTCCCCGTCTCAAACAAACAAAAGGGAATCCAGTTCTAAACCCATCCTTGTATAAATAAAAGACTATATAGTTCAGGTTTATCTGGGACACAAGGGGACAGAGCCACAGATAGATTGACTTTCAAAATAAACAAAAGAAAACCCTTCGTGAACCACCTGCCATTTGAAATGGCCTTCTCAAATCACTACTATGATTCTGAACTGGCTCATAAGGTAATATGTAGTAGGCACATGGGCTGCTATTGTAGACTATAAAATGCATAAAATTCTCTGTTGCCTATAGGGTAATGTGATATCATGTTGTTCTGTGCCTTCTCTGCTTGCCTTATGGGGATCGTGTCTCTATCAAGAGAGTCTTTCACCCTAGGAAAGATCTCAGCTTTAAAAAATTTAGTGCAATGCTTTTTATATCAGTGGGTTATATTTAAAGCATCCAAAGGCCTAGATTTGCATCAACTGTATTTGACTTAGTCAAATTATTCATCATCCATCTCTTATGTACAACCCTCTTCTCATTCTATGAAGTCTCTGTTTACATAGAGTTTAAGTTTCGTCCAACCAAGCTGATAATCAGTTTCTTAGACCTCACCCTACCAAGTATTTGGGACAAGTGTAATCATGCCTGCCTCTCCTGTTGGTATTTTGAATGTGTCCAAGCTCAGATCTTGTCCAAGCATCGCCACTGGCCTTTCTGCTGCAGTGCCTGGACATCTTTCCCTTAAGAGAAAGTGAAACCAAACAGGCCAGAATGCATCTTAGCAGACAGCAAGCACTGGACAGGACAGGAAAGAAGGAAGAAGGGAGATCTTCCTACATAGTAGGGCAGTTTCTTGAGAACATGATTTATAAACAATTATGAATACCAACCATTTATTAATTACTTGATAGGTTTAAAGCAGTACATGTTATATTTCTCTTCAAAACATCCCCATTGTAGCATGCACACACACACACACACACACACACACACACAGATTTAGAGTAGCTGTGTCTTGGCAAATGTCCCTAACTCATACCAAGCAAACAGGTCTGTCTGACACTACACCCCCACAGCTATACGTGTTTATTCATCTGTACCCTACCTTATACCAAATAGCATGTGGGGTAAAGAGGGAGCTGTGTGACATCAAGATGCAAAAAGACACAATGAGGAAGACAGGCTAAGGAAACTCAGAAGATGTTAAGATCATTGTTCTACAAGCTCCAGGCCTCTGACTGGGCTCCAAGCTTTCTATAGCCATGTGGGGGGGAGGAGGACTCATGGATTTCTTCCCATTGTTGGTGTTTGTCACATAAACATAAATCAAAATAGACCAAAGACCTTTAAAAGTGTAAATTTTTCCTAATTTCAGGTTCCCCAAACAAATGTCCCCCAAATAGCATATTAGAGAAGCTTGAATGTAAAGAAAGATTGTAGCAGAATAATTAAAGGGGCTCTGTTCTACTATCTCCCCATTCAGCAGCCCCAACACAGCTTGGCCAAGCAGCTCTGGAGGATGTGGAGGACTGGAGTCAGTCTAGCCTTTCAGCCGAGCCATGCAACTGTCCTAGCCTGGATTTCTTGAGCCTGTGTAGATTTGTAGTGAGTTTGAGGAAATGAAGGTAGAATTGGGCAGAGGCAATAGTTCTTTAGGGAGCCTAGTAGCTGAAGTGGCTCTTCAGAATTGTCCTAAGGAGAATCCAAGGGGCCTGGCCTTGTGTTCCCTCCCCATCTGCCTGTCATCGGCCACCAGCCAACCTTGAGGAGGAGCTAAGACCTGAGTTAAGCCATGGAAGCACACAGCTGTGAGATATTACCAGTGGGCCTTTGGGTTCAACATTCGTGACCACTGCCCAGTAATCAGTAGACAACTTCTAACACAGAACTCAATGAGACCTAGGTATCCTCCAGGACCAGGCATTATACCCGGACTGGCCAAGGAGGCAGGCCCTTGGACCAGCCAAAGTACCTTGGAATATAGAGCATAATGCTTCTGCTCTGAAGCCCTAAAGCTGTTCCTTTAGTCACAAATAACAGTAACCTCAGCCTGTTAAGTTGTGTTAAACACTTACCTACACACACACACACACACACACACACACACACACATACTCCTGAAATAAAAGCACCAGAAAGCATCTAGCTTTAGCAGTATAACTACTTCCTGGTGAACATGCCAAAGTAAACTGTTTGCTGAGCATACAAGGACAAGGCAGAATCGGGACAGTTGGGTGGTGCTGTTAACAGGAAATCTGCAGAGGTTAGAAGATGATGATAACAGCCTTAAACTTGGACTTTGTAAAGTTTGCCAGCAACAGGGTTAGATGAGAGGGTCGGGGGGATTTAGGGTGGAGCCCTAAATGACTTGTGGAGGGGAGAGGTGGCCAAGTGGGGGCCTGGTGTGTCTGAGGCCTGGAGGCCCCAGGGAAGGAGATGGGAAGGGCTGCTGTGTGAACCTGCAGGAAACTGAAAGCGCTCCTGCTCCACAGCCGTGCAAGGCTCCAACTGCGGCTTGAACCAGCTCTGCAACTTTGCAGGTGCTATGTTTTCCTGAACTGAGGTTCAGAGTGGGCTGCCTGGGGGTTCTAGGTGATCTGCCTGTGTACACCATCCTGAGGTTTAAATTTTTCCCTGCTGGGTCTATTTAAAGTTAACCTGAAAAGTGTAACTGTGACTGTTGTATTTATATTATTCTAATTTCGGCCTAAAGAAACATAGCAGATGTTTATTTTAAATGTTAACATGAGATTCTACTTTTCTGTCCTTCATGTTCTCTGAATGAAGAGCCTAACTTTGAAAAGATTTACAAATTACTTGTAATGTGTATCGTCTTGGATAGTCTCTGTCTTCAGCTTTTCTTTTTAGGTCATGAGAGACCTGTCTTAGATGGTTAGGTATTTAATGTGACATGCTCTGCTTTGCAAAGTAAAAGAGAAAGGGAGTTTTCTGGACCAGATACAAACAGCCTTACCCCCAAATGTGTCCAGCAGGCTGATTCAGTATTAAAGCTGGGAAATGATTGATTATCCATTAGGGAAGCTATTTAAAGAGTTCATTGCCGCAGATTCAAACTGACAATATCTGTACTGCAAGGGCAGCAAGGCGGAACCAGGCAGACCGGCAAGGCTTCCGGTCAGAGCTGTTGGCTCTGCCTTCTGTGGGACACGGACACCAAAGTTTCAGGAAGGAAAGTTACAGGTTGCTATGGCCACTGTGCTTGGTGACCAGGCATGCACAAACTGCCTCCTGTTGGGCAGGACACGGCAGGGAGAACTCTTGGTATCTGTGAATGAAAGTGCTCCGGCAACATGGCTCAGGCCCAGCTGCTCTCCTCTGCTCTATGCCTTGGGTCTCTTCATTCAGAGAACATGAAGGACAGAAAAGTAGAATCTCATGTTAACATTTAAAATAAACATCTGCTATGTTTCTTTAGGCCAAAATTAGAATAATATAAATACAACAGTCACAGTTACACTTTTCAGGTTAACTTTAAATAGACCCAGCAGGGAAAAATTTAAGCCTCAGGAGAGTGTCCACAGGCAGATCACCCAGAACCCCCAGGCAGCCCACTCTGAACCTCAGTTCAGGAAAACATAGCACCTGCAAAGTTGCAGAGCTGGTTCAAGCCGCAGCTGGAGCCTTGCACGGCTGTGGAGCAGGAGCGCTTTCAGTTTCCTGCAGGTTCACACAGCAGCCACCCAACCTCAAAGGCCTCTGCCCCACTCCTAACACACACACCAGCTGCCCAAACCCTGCCGACTGACTACCACCTCAGTGTCCTCACTCAACACTCCCAGTCACGCCTCTGCCCACTCCATAGCCTTGTTCTGCTTCAAACTCTAATGTCAGTGATTCCTGGAGCCTCTTCGTGGCCCTCTTTGGTCTTACTCTAAATGACCCCTGCTGAGTACATCTACATGCTTCTGTTAGCTGTTATTGGCCACTCTTCAATCTCTGGCTTCCCCCAAACATGCCATTCCTTCTGTTCCTACATAGGTGTCAGGGAATGAAGGGCAGCTCCCACCTGTCATTCCTCCTAGGAAACGAAGCTGCCAGACCCAGCCTTAGACCTGACTCCATCCCTCAGCTGTCTATCAGGGAATTGGCCAATGTGGTAAAGCTGGCCAGTCACCATGGGGTGAGACTGACACAGGGTATGGATAAAACTTTAATTTGATAAGGTGGAGGAGATATGGCCATTTCTTATCTTCCCAAAGACACTCATAAAGATTTTCTCCAAGTTCTTAAGTGTTTTCAAAATACTCTATCATCAACCCACCACTTGCTCAGCTTCACAAAAGCTGTTAAATTGCCAAGTGCCCTTTTAAAATAGCTTGGTGATGTGGATCTCACAGTTACTTGTTTATCTTCCAATGGCAGGGACTTCACAGGTCACTCAAGTCCATGCACTGGCAGAGCTCTTATCTGAGTCTGGGAACATAGTCTGGTGGCCAGGTGGGGAAGGAGGCCAGAACAGGAGTTCTGTCTTCATGTGCCTCTGCCAGTGCCCTTCTTAGTCTGAATTCATCTGTCTGCAGGTGAGTTCCAGGGGGAAAGTCCCAGGTAAGATGGTAGAGAATGCTAAGGTCCTTCTGAAGAACACCTGGGGGAATGTGCCCATTTGATCATACAAAGGAACTGAGGCTCACAGGTGAGGAACTTGCTTGGGCTTTATACTTGGTGTGTAGCAAGCTGGTAAGGATTCTGATCCAAGACTCTCTATCAGTACAGCCCACTCATTCCACTTATTGAGAAGTATTTACTTTCTGTCCTTGTACCTGAATTCAACACACATAGGGAGAAAGTACAGAGCAGGTCATCACCAGCTGCTTCCAAAGGGGATTAAGTCCTTATTTGGATTCCTTCTAATGTGCACCCGTGTTCTATGACTAGCCTAGAATTCTCTGAGTCCACTTAGCTTTTTATAGTTTGACCTTTGCACAGAAAAAATCTCAATGATTTCCCACTATTTTGAATAAATGGAAATGGATATGTTTTTCTGGATGATTAAAGAGTGAAAATCCAAGTCTACCATCACCCAACTCCTCTGGAAGTAATTTCTCTTGAAAGATGAGGTTCACAAAACTACCTTCCAGGTGAGCCAAACCCTTCCTCCTGGAAGAGATCTGGTAAAACATTTGTTTATTTTCCATTCTTGCCATAGAGAAGAGGGTAGATACAGAGGTAGAAGTCCTCTGGAAGAGCAGCTAATGGGCCTAACCACTGAGCCATCTCTCCAGCCCCAACAGGAGGATTTCTTAAGTCCAGAAGTTTAGGGCCAACCTAGACAACTATAGTAAGGCTCTGCTTCAAAGTACACAAATGAATACATAATAAAGCAATTTTCTATGCTTTTCTTTGCTCATATCCATTCACCAAGACTAGGGGCAAGCCAAGGTGAAAAAAAAAATCAACTTAGCAGCATAAAGTGAAGTGCTCTCCATCAGCTCTCTAAGTCTACTTCCTTTTCTGAGATCAGTAAAGAGAATGGTTCCTTAAAAGACTGTAAGGAAATCAGTGAGTTAAGATAATGGTTGTGTAGTTGGTACTTAACAAAGGTATTCTCATCTCCTCTTGAAATTTGTAATTTTTCAAAGCATATATCATGCACCACCTTGCTTCTTGGAATGTTATTTTATTTTATTTTTGGTTTTTCAAGACAGGGTTTCTATGTGAAGCAGTCCTGGCTGTCATGGAACTCACTCTGTAGACCAGGCTGGCCTTGAATTCACAAGTTCTGCCTCCCGAGTGCTGGGATTAAAGGTGTGCGCCACCACTGCCCTATGGAACATTTTTGTTTTTTTGTTTTTTGGGTTTTGTTATTGTTTTGTTTGTTTGTTTTTGTTGTTGTTGTTTGTTTGTTTGTTTTTTGTTTTCTGAGACAGGGTTTCTCTGTGTAGCTTTGCACCTTTCCCAGAACTCACTCTGTAGCCCAGTCTGGCCTCGAACTCACAGAGATCCTCCTGCCTCTGCCTCTTGAGTGCTGGAATTAAAGGCGTGTGCCGCCGCCGCTGCCGCCGCCGCCGCCGCCGCCGCCGCCGCCGCCGCCACCGCCACCACCACCACCCGGCTGGAATGTTATTTTTATTTATTTATTTATTATCATTATTATTATTATTTTGTTTTTTTGTTTTGTTTTGTTTTTTGAGACAGGGTTTCTCTGTGTAGCTTTGCGCCTTTTCCTGGAACTCACTTGGTAGTCCAGGCTGGCCTTGAACTCACAGAGATCTGCCTGCCTCTGCCTCCCGAGTGCTGGGATTAAAGGCATGCACCACCACCACCACCACCACCCCACCACCACCACCACCACCACCGCCACCTGGAACGTTATTTTATAATGTCTTATTGACATCAGAATCCTTATTACAAAAGCATGGGAATCATGGACTATGGTCTAAGTGAGAGTTAGGAGCCTATCCAGGCCAATTTCTCACTGTACCTTGCCCATTTGAAATTTGCAGGGCCATTTGCCTTATGGCTTTTCTTTTAGATTTGTGTGTTGTTTTTTGTGTTTTGTTTTTTAATGAAAACCAGGAAAAAATGCTCATTAGAGCCATGTGTTAATGCATGCCATCAGAGAGTGAACAAGGGCTCTCCTTACAAAGCCAGCCTGCTAGAACTGGAGCTGCCGTGGCTGCTTAAAGCCGCAGAGACGCTTTCCACTTGCTTCTAGACTCAGTCTGTTTGGGGAGGTCGATGGCTGGATATCCGGCATTTCCTCATCTTGACTTTTGCTGTGTTTGATAGGTGGTTGGGTCACCTGTGGGACTCCAGGACTGCCAGCTGACTTTGGTTCCCTCCCTGGCGCTCTCAAGGATCATAGCTGGCAGTCAGGAATAACACTGTAGGCTGGTGCTGGTTATTGGCCAGTGGGCACTCTTAGCTAGCAAGCTGATGTTTAAGAACCTTGACTGTCCTCACCACCCACTCATTTCTCCTTCATGCCCTTCCCTCTTTATTCCTTTCCCAGGGAGGAGCCAGGCCCACCCTAGCCTCATCTGCTGAACACAATCGGTCTGACTCCTGGTCTGCCTCCGGGCATTCTCTACTGCATTTTCCCTTCATGCCTCCTTCCTGTCATACCCTGTTTCGAAATTCAGACCCTCCTCACAGCTCCATCTCTGACTAGTGCCTCTCTCAGCAACCCCCTCACCAACCAACCTCATTTCCTAGTGTATTGACCCTCTCTGGCATCCTGTCTCAGCTCTCCAGATCCGGGCCCACATCTCCAGCTGATTATTGCCTTCTCAAACTCAGTGTGTCACAAGTGTATTTGCTTCTCCCATACCCATCTTTCTGCTGCCCTCCCAGCCCTCCCAGCTCAGCCTCTTTCCTCCAGTCCAGGGGAGTAGGTGAGTCCAAAGACCTGATACAAGGCTTGCTTTAGGGACCTGGCTCAACAAGGATGCTCAACACACTGCCTGGTGGTTCTTCACTCACTGCTTGTGAGCCTCATGTTTGAGCATTGTCGCCATTATTTCCACCTGCTCAGGTTCGAGTCCTCGGGCAATCTGCTGTCATCAGCACTAGATTGGTCCTTCTGTTTGCCTGCACCTCTCCAATCTTTCCCTTTCCCTCCATCACGTTTGTGGGGAATCCCACTCTTCAAGTGTACAGGGAGGCAGCTAGGAACAGGTCAGCACTGTCACTGAGGCTGCTGCCTTTTCAAGACCTTAGTAAGCCCAGACTTAGCTACCTGAGCAGAGGCCCTCGGTGAGCATAGCATCACAAGAGCCACGACAGATCCTTTGTAGTCAAAGACCAACATCACGTCCCACTTATTGGGCACTTCATAACTGCCTGGTTCCTACTGAGAAGGTCCACTGAAGTATTTGTTTTGGTAAAAATGCTGGCAGATTTGATTGCTATCATCAAACAATCCAAAAATGGCCCCTACTAAGGTATAACTGCTGTTTATTGTGTTGTGGATACTATTCCTGCCTTTAGTTTGTGAGACGTCGTGATTCAACACTAATTGAGTCCTGACTAGTCCCAGGCCAGTACCCCAGGCATGCTGGGAATGGTGTTCTTCCTCCCTAGAGCTCCCAACCTATGGAGACAGCCATGGCTTAGTTCTTTAGGTGCCAAATGTACCAGGCACTGTCTGGACAGACCAGTGACACTGAGCACGTTAGGGTAGACCAGATGCTTTGAATGCTGAGATCCAGGTCAGTGGCTTTGATGCAGTCCATCTGAAGCGGGTCATTCATTCAGCGATGAACTGACCAATCTGGAGCTGCCCCATTCATTCAGCAATGAACTGACCAATCTGGAGCTGCCTCATTCATTCAACGATGAACTGACCAATCTGGAGCTGCCCACTCACAATAACTGACCATCAGCTGCCTCATTCATTCAGCGATGAACTGACCAATCTGGAGCTGCCCCATTCATTCAGCAATGAACTGACCAATCTGGAGCTGCCCTGTGTCCACTCAAACAGTGAGTGTGTCTACCCTCATTGTAGCTTTGCCTCCCACTCCAAAAGTCAAAATCAGTCTTTTCTAAAAGTTTTAGACCTTTCTTCCATTTCCCATGAACTTACCACTGCTTCATTTTTTATAAATTGACAAATAATCCAGTTGCCCCGAATTAGCACACTTTGTCCCTGTTAGTTGCTGGAACGCTGTAATTGGTTATTTTTTTCCTTTTTGTTTTGGATTCCACACCTTTAATCCCAGCACTCAGAAGGTAGAGGTTTCTGTGAGTTTGGTGCCAGCCTGGTCTAGATATCAAGTTCCAGGACAACCAGGGTTTTGTAGACTTTGTCTCCAAAACAAAACAAAAAATGGCCATTATGTTTAGAAACTCACATTCTCCTTTCTCTTCAGAATCAGGTTCTAATTTTCCACTTCTATCTTGATAATCTCACTGTCACATCTTTTGTTACAAGCTTCTACTAATCCAGTTTTGATAAGAGGATGAGAATAAATGAATCTTTGGGGAAAAAAAAAGACTCCAAGTAGTCTTTCAAAAGAGGCTATTAGTCACTTAAATTATCCTTTTTCCAAAAAGATTACTTTAACTTACGGCCACGAGCAGGCTTGCTGCCCTTCTATGATGTTGTCTCAGACATAAATTTTGTAAATTGATGAGGATAGCTCTGGTTGCTTATGTTGGATTTTCCCTAAATGCCCTTAGGCAATCTATAGATAAATCAATGTGCCTCACCAAGCTATATTTATGGTTAAGCCATAATTATAATGTGCTCAGATGGAGGCCTCAAACGTTTGCCTCAAGCAAGATGTGAGTCCCCTTTAATATTCTCCTGGTCAAGCTCTTGCTCTATTTCTGATCTCCACTACTGGGTAGTAATCTAAAGACATTAATGTAGAAACAGCCTGGAACACCCATCCAATTTTAGAAGACTCCCCTGGCAAGCATTAAATCCTCAGCCTCCACACCCTACCCCCAATGCCTTAGTGATTTGCTGAGAGCAACTTTCATTCCTGCCAGCTGATTGTGTTCAGCAAATGTTTGTAAATGACGATGGCCGTGTCTCCTCCACACTACAGTGAGCTTCCGCCCCCTGAAACTGTGTTTTTGGAGTCTTTTGTGTCTCCTAATGGTGCCTGGAACATTTTGCACATGATAAGGAACGCAAATAAAATGAACAATAAGCATCCCAACCAGCTCGAGCTTTTTACAAGGCTCTCAATGAAAACCCTGAACCACATCGATGTCTGATAAAGGCAAACATCTGGAGATGCCAGTGGCAGATGCCCAATTATGCTGAGCTTGGCACATGGCCGGGCATTATTTGGAACTCCATAGCATTGCTCAGCTTTGCCTGCTGCCGCTGCTGTTGTGGTTGTTGTTGTTGTTGTTGCTGCTGCTGCTGCTGCTGCTGCTGCTGCTGCTACAGGCAACCGGTTTCCCCTTCCCAAGGCACAATCCTAGCCTAGAGTACTGGGAACAACTGTATATCTACCACCTGCCTCCCAAATGACCACTGCCATAAGCCTCCCACCTGAGGATAAGGAAGGCTAGCTAAGCTTATTTTCTCCTTCACTTTTTCATTTCAAACAAATATACTTTCTATAAGAAAGCATTAATTATACCACAGACACCACTAAATGCATCAAGTGATAACTAAATGTTCAGGAGGTTGACATGGATATTGTTTCAAGTAGCTCCATGATTTATTATCTAATTTAGATAAATGGCAAATAGTGATATCATAATAGCATCTTTTTATTCTGGTTTATGCCTCATTGTCTCTGGGTATAGAATAAGAAATGAATCATCAAACAGGTCCCGTGGGAAGACTGTTAAGGGCATAGGCTCTTAGTGTCAGACCCTTGAGGGTTCAAGGCCATGACAAAAGCTGCCAACACTAAGAGATCGGGGAGTAAGAAAGGGTGAAAGGGGCGAGTTTGATAGAAGTACATTGTCTACGTGTGTGAAATGTCATGACAAACCCCTTTATTTTGTACCAACAATATAAAATAATCTTTTTTAAGGAAGTAGGGCTGGAGAGATGCCAGCAGTTAAGAGCACTGGGCTGCAGGCCGGGCAGTGGTGGCCGCACGCCTTTAATCCCAGCACCTGGGAGGCAGAGACAGGCAGATCTCTGTGAGTTCGAGGCCAGCCTGATCCACTGAGTGAGATCCAGGACAGGCACCAAAACTACTTGGAGAAACCCTGTCTTTAAAAAAAAAAAAAAAAAAAGAACACTGGCTGCTTATCTAGAGGATCCAGTTTCAATTTCCAACACCCACATGGCAGCTCATGATTGTCCTAGGGGATCTAATGTCCTCTTCTAGCTTCTGCAGGCAGTGCACATATTGGTACACAGACATACATGCAGGCAAAACACCCATATACATACAAAATAAAAATAAAAATGAAAAAAGGAAGATAATTTTTTCTTTGGTTGGTTGGGGTTTGTTTGTTTGTTTGTTTGTTTGTTTGTTTGTTTTTGAGACAGGGTTTCTCTGTGTAGCCCTGGCTATCCTGGAACTCGCTCTGTAGACCAGGATAGAACAGGCCTCAAACTCACAGAGATCTGCCTGCCTCCACTGCCTCTGCCTCTGCCTCTGCCTCTGCCTCTGCCTCTGCCTCTGCCTCTGCCTCTGCCTCTGCCTCTGCCTCTGCCTCTGCCTCTGCCTCTGCCTCTGCCTCTGCCTCTGCCTCTGCCTCTGCCTCTGCCGGGATTAAAGGTGAGTGCCACCACCACCCAGCATAGGAAAACAATATTAAAGGGCTTCCCAGACAGTGACAAAGCTGAGGATTAGTGAGCTAACTACTTGACACTGTCTAGCATGAAAAATTGTCTCCACCTGCGTTAAGTTGTCACTCCAGGGGCCAGGCCCTGCCGAGTGAGGAACATGTGCCCCCTTCACCCTCCAAACAGCACCCAGTGGTGAGGATGGCAATGGAGCCAGGGTTTTACTGGCACCGAACCCTTTCTTCGGTGTTTTCATGCATGAATAAAGAGGGGCAGAGATGAGGCGGGCGGGGAACTGCTATTCCTCAGGTCACATCTGACCTGCAACCTGCAGCCAAAAATTGGTGCTGTGTCTGCTCCAAGCTAGGCTGTTCTAGGTGTTTCACATCCAGCAGTGAAAGGGCAGCACCTGTGGCATGCCATCCTGTAGCTCAACTGGCATCTCTCCAAGGCCCATGACATGACAACTTTCATTTCTGACAGAGAAGGAACTTTGGGGCCACAAATTTCATCCGGAGAAGCTACCATTTTCATCTGTGATTGGTGAGTTCATGGTCGCCTCCCAGCCAGATTTTCTGTGCATCTCTCTTATGGAGGCCAGCAGAGCCAGGCAGACTGAGTGATCCAGGTAGATGAGGAGATTTGAGATACCCACGAGTCCCAAGGCTGTGGTCTCAAGTGTTCCTCAAAATGACTGCTTGGAAAAGAAACTGTACTTAAGTAGAGGTCTCTATTAGCAGATATTAGCAGATCCCAGAAAACAACTTCTACAAGCCATACAGTCTCAGAGTTAATCCAGTCGGCAGCAGAAGAAATTCCCATTAGGGAGTTAGCAAATGGGTAAGACCCAGATTCTGTCCCAGCATCCCATGGGGCCTGGCAAGTCTGAACACCCTATAACTGAGCTTTCAGAGCACAAACTCAGGTCAGTTTCTGGGGTTTCCAAGATTGGGGTCCTTTACAGTGTTTTAAGTCAATGTGGCAGGTCAGTTAGTCCCCAATACCTTTCCCTTTCTGGTTTGAGTGGAAGCCTTTACAACAACATACTCCCAGAAATGTCATTGCTGGCCATTACCTTGCCCCCATGTTTTGTATTAAGCTGGGCTGCCAACAGTAGCCTGGAAAAGTGTGGGTGTTAGTACCTCAGTGGCAGGTAGATTTAAGCACAGAAGGACCTCGAACACATCCTTTCAGCCCTGCTTCTAAAGTTTGCATGCCTGAAACTCCTTGTGCCCCACAACTCCTGAACACCCACTTTTGCAATTGCTAAGATGCAGCCCACAGGGATTCCAGGAGAAAAGAACAAAGCCAAAGGTAATTCTGCCCAGACTCCATCCACAGTGCAGCCTTGCCAGAGCCTGGTTCCCTGTAAAACACAGTGTCATGGGCTTTGTGACAGCCCCTCTCAATAGCCTTGGTCCCTGTGACTCGAGTGCATGTGGTCATCCTCTAGTCCCAGGCACTGAGTAAGTGCTGTCACAGGATAATGGAGATCTGCTCCCCTCTGTCACAAGAAGTCCATCAGAGTGATCTTCAGGGACCTGGTCTGGAAATGATTCATAGTTAAATCATTGTGCAAACAATCAAACCTCAGCAAATCTATCCTAATTCACTTCATTTAAAACTTTTGTTTTCCATAAAGGATTAGACTAAGAAAGAATTTAATCAGAGCAAATCCACTTCCAAAATAATTACAGATCCAGGATCAAGAAGAGTGATTAGAAGAAAAGACTGAACACTCCCAGATGCTGAGATTCTTGTTAGGTACATAGTTATCAAACTGTTCTTCCAGACACTGGGAGTCGTCCACTTCTGGAGCTGGGACATGTTCATCAGCATTGTCATACACAAATGAAGATGGAGATAGAGGTCGAGACAGGGCAAGCCACTGCTTTTCATCAGGGATCAGTTCTGACCTGCAACTAATTTGTATTGTGTGCTCTGAGGCAGGCAAAGTTCTGGGAGTCATGTATCCAGCGACAAAACAGACATGGCCTTGCTTCACGTTCTGGTAAAAGAAAAAAGACAATCTGAAGATGCAGAATGTGTTCAGTGGTGACGCTGGGAAAGACAAATGAAGCAGGGAAGGGGTCAGAGAGTGACCTGAGGGTCGTTGGGTGTAAAGAGTGATCCAGGGAAGGCTATCCCAAGGAAGTAACAGGAAAAGTGACTTACATAACCTAAGGGAATGAGTTGGGCCGAGGGAAGACTGTCAGTGGGGCCACAGGAAGGATACTTGTCACTCAGAGGCCTCTGGGAAGGTCTGAGACTGGGGCCCTCCCCAATGGTGAAGTGAGTTCCCAGACAGCAGGGCTTCTGGCAGTGGGGTGGGGTAGGAATGGACCCGGCAAGGAAGGGGTGAGTTACATGGATATCCAAGGATAGAATATTACAACAATCGCAAGGCACTGGGGCCAAAGAGGGCTCTGTGTACTGCACCCTGACACAGCATCTGCAGATTCACTGTATAAGCTCAGGAGACAGACTAGCTCATCATCATTACAGGAACACTGCCTCTCCAGCAAGTCAGACGGCACATCTCAGTCCCCAGGAGTCATTCCAGCCCTTCTCAGCATCTTCCTGGAAGCCATCTCACTCAGCATACCCCTTCCCAAGGGAAGAACATTACACTTGGGGGTTACCCTTCTGACTGAAGTACAGTATCCAATCAGGAAAAGCTGTGATCAGCTGAACCTCAGATACTCAGTCCCTGTATCTACCATACTGTGTAACCCATCATTACCAATGGAATCACTGACTCCCCTGCTCCTTCCATCACCAGAGTAAATGGATCCTCTGGCCCTAATGGATCTGTTTAGTAGGACTCCTTCAGCTGGTTCCAAGGTAAAAATCCCAGCTGTGTCATGATTCTGGCCTGGAGCTTGTCCCTTGATTATGCCCAATAAACATTCCACAGAACCAATCCGGACTGGTAGACCTTAGCACTTAAAGGGAGCCCCAGGATATCATGTACTGCCCCCATTTTACAGGAGAAAGAACATAAAACCTGAAAAGGTGGGATGTTCAACAGTGGAACAAGAGCCACTAAAGCATGTTGGAACTGGGAACTTGTGTAGAAATTAGACCTCATCAATAATGTGAGTCACTAAGGAAACAAATCTGAAAGGGAGACATGGCACATTAGAAGAGATCCATATCCAACCCTGTGGGGTGAAGGAGTCACCACCTGCAGGGAGGTCTAGAAGATTGTGTGTCCCAATACGGGATGCTGGGAGAGGAGTCCATGAAACCTTGCTACCTATCTGTTGCTCCCACCTCTAAGTTAGTAGGGTCATGTCTGGTGTAGGCCTGGGCTTGCTGTGGGTCAGCTGGGACAGCAATCAGGAAGGACAGCAGAGTTAAACTGAAACCTGCTGGAATGCTAAAGGTCTTTGGGGAGCAATTATATGGTTCTAGATAATCTAAAAAACTATCTGGCTCAGCAGCTTTGCCTCTGAAATCTTCCCTGAAACTCCCAGGCAGTACCAAGACTACACCTTCTGGCATTATCCTCCTGGTATCTCCATGTGTCTGCCTCTCTATTGGACATTGCCACTGATGTTCAGTACAAACCAATGGCATTGACATGAAACCACCACTGATGACTGGCTGCTGAGAACACCCTATCATTTACTCCAAGAGTAAGTGAGTCCACTACAAGCTGAAGAGACCCCCACCCCTCAGCAGTAGACATCTCTACCAGCCACTCCCATATCACCAGTAAAACAGATGATACACAGAGAATCTGAAAGTACCCAGAATCTGAAGCATGACAGTTTAGAATTCCAGCCAAGAATGAGCTTCTGTGTCACTGTCCATGTGATATAGGAAGATTGCAGGGATCCTAGCTCCTGTCTCTTCAGTGCCCAGCACTCTCTATTGAGCACAGAGTGGGCCCAGTGAGAGTAACCAATGGGACACAGCAGAGATGAGCAGCACTGGACAAGGCCCTAAGACGGGCCTCTCCAAACCGCCTCTCTGTTCTGCCTGTCACATCTATCCTAGAATCCTCTTCCCTATCCCTTCCACACTCATCTCAGTGCTTCCTTAGACCCAGAGATGAGACTCTTCTCTAGCTTTCCATCCTTGTACAGCTGCTACCTGTGATGGCAGCCAGGGCTGGACTGGGGCTCAGCTATGGGTCCCATTTCTTCATCTTCTTGGCGTTACTATGAAGGCCGGAGACAGGGAAGCAGGCACAAAAGTTCAGTCCAGTGCAAAAGCAAGAGATTCACAGGGCTGGAGATACGGTTCAGGCAATAAAGTGTTTGCTTTGCAAGCATGCAGACCTGAATTCAGAACCGACCTAAAAGTGTGACAGCACACACCTGTGATCCCAGTGCTGAGGAAGAAATAACTGCATCCCAGATGCCGGCCGCCCTAGCCAAATCAGTGAACTTCAGGTTCGGTGAGAGACCCTGTCTCAGAAATTAAAGTGAAGGCAATAGAGAGAGACACCCAACATCAACCTATAGCCTCCAATTGCACCCAAATATGCACATATACATATACCCTCCCGCACTTTTTTAAAAGTAACAGATCCAGTCACACCATCAAATAATCTGATTATCATTTGACTTCTGTGACACCCCATCCCATGACAAGTTAGAAGACTCTCCCATTCAGAGCTGGCCAGTAGTTTTCTATGTACATGTGCTCAGTTATAGTCCTGACATACACACAGGAGGCCCCAAACATTGGCTGATCTTTTAGGTTCAGGTTTTGGGGAGTTGGTTTGTTTCAGTTTTGTGAGGGTTGTTTGTGCTTTAGTGTTTTGAGGCAAGATCTCACTCTGCAGCCCAGGCTGCTGAAACTCACTGTGTGGCCCAGGGTGGCCTTGAACTCAACTGTGATTCTCCTACCTCGGACTCCTGAGTACTGGGATTATAGATATGAGCCACCATGCCCATCAGGGTTCAGTTTTAAGCAAAGCATCAAATCCAGACATCTAAATACTTTTGTCATGGTTTGTAGAAGATAACCATGGCAGAATGAGGCTACCAGATATACACATGGCTATCTAAAAGATGCTCCCACCTGGCACTAGGACCTATGGATTCATGTACCTGTAGGATATGGTACTGAAAAAGATCATTTCCACTCAAGTTTTAGAAAGCTGTCAGGAAATGCAGGCTTAGTCTTCTTGTCTGGGTCCAATCCTACATCCAAAGCTGTCTAGCCACAGGACAGCTTCTGTACCTTGATAAATGTTACTTAGAGCCACCATATCGAATTAGAAACCCATTATATCTGATTTACCCTGTAACAAGGTTAGGTCCATTTCCTGGGATGTAACAGAAAGGTCTAATGGTCACCAAGCTCATCCATAATCATCTTTTAAAATTACAGTCCAAATCGGTCATGCTGACAAGGGCCTTCACCCAAAAGGGACAACCCAACAGGGATAGGCACCATAGTTGCTGGCACCTCATCAGAGCTTTTGATCCTTAGGCTCTTCTAGAGATTATCTGTCAGAAGCAGGAAGTAGAACCAGAAGAGTCTGTGGCAAAGTAGGTTAAAAACAGCACTGGTTTAGGAGTCAGATGGATTCAGGTTCAAATCCCAGATCCTCCACTGAGATCTTGAACATCATATTTGATCACTCTGGCCTTTCAGGTTCTTCATCTACAAAATGATAGATAGTAGCTGCCCTGCTATGGTGTTGATGAGATGTTGGTGATGCCCAAAGAGCAGGGAACTAGGGTAGGAGAAGCCAGGCGCCGGCTGATTTGTCATTATCCCTGAGATGATATAGGGCTCAGGATCATCATGACATCACTGGTATGCTATATTTGTAACAAGGAGCCCTCCCTGGGTGTGGCTACAACAGAAGTAATGTTAATACCTAACCACTGGTCATATCTTCTGATCAGTGAGGACAGGAACCCCTGGCAGTCTTGGTAATAAGTGGCTAATTGGTTCTGAACCATCCAGGGAGAAAGACCACTATGCACCCACCCTACATTATATGTACTGCCTCTGAAGGAGAGGTACTGAAAGGTCTTTCTATGTATGTATCCATGTGAGGAGATAGATACATTCTTTTCTTGGTTCCAAGGGCCAAGAAGAAATGCCTCCAATTCCCCAATTCCTGTTCACTTCCATCCCAGGCAGCGGCAGTGATGCAGGGCATGCACAGCAAACAGTGTTACTCATTCACATCTATTGCTTGTGGTCCTGTGCCTTCATTTTCAAGCAGCCAAGTGGTGACCACTGCAAAGATGTGCAGTGGGCCATTAGGAAGAAGGCAGTGGAAGTCAGAGGGTGATTCTTTCTGCCCCTAATACCCTGACCTCCACTTTGAAGCTAGATGAAGGGCCAGGCAATAGGAGAGACTAGACATCCTCATCTGGGGAGGCAGGGCCTCATGCTTTAGCTTGTCAGGCCTGATTTTGAATCCTAAAATGACCCTCCCATGCTTTGACCTGAGGGATACTTCTCTGGCTTCAGCATTTGAAATCAAATCTAAAAACCCAGAGGAGCAGGCAAAGGTTTGGCCAGAAGAGACCTAGGATCTGCTCTTTGTCCAGAGCCAACAACTACAGACTCAGTATTTTCAAATGTTTGAAACAACAACAGAGAGACTGTATACCAATATTTAAAAAAAGAACTGTAATTAGAGTTTGGTGAAGCCCCAGTGTTCCTGGACACAGATGTCAAAGACTTCCTTAACTTGAAGGGACAAAATAAAAAGCAGCCACAGACACCATCGCCACGGTTTGCTCTGCCACAAATCTCACTTGACAGGCGCTGCCCACCGAGGCTCATAAAAGATTCTGTGGCTAATGGAATGGCATTTCACATATGGCTATGTCTTTTTATTCCTAGGTAGTTTTCTTTCCCAACTTGGGAATATGGGGATTCTATTTTAAGAATGATAATTGCTGTTCAATTTTAATGTAGTTAGCATGAAAAAAAAAAAAACCCACAACTTTGAACTGAAGAAAAGAAACAAAAGCAATTTTGTGTTCACTTCCCTCGGAATGGCCTGAGAACCCAGGTCTGGTGCATTTATTTCTGGTCAAGAGAAGTAAAGAGCCAGTGTTTGGGTGGTTTCTGGAGAAGGAGACGAGGGCTAGCCACAACTGCCTTGGAGATGCCAGCGCAAGCCACCTCAGGTCAGGCTCCCTCCCTCCTCCAGGCTCAAAGAGGTAGTGTGGGGAGGCAAAAATAGAGTAAGGGATTCAGCTACAGCTTTGACACATGGTTCTCTCATCCCAAGGATTGCCACCCAGGGCCCTCCTTTTCAGCTATTCTAAGGAGAAAGAAAAAATTTGAGAACTAAATAAGAACAGTGCTACCTCTTAGCCACCTTCCCTGAGATCTTCCCCCTTCCTCGGTGCTCTTTTTGGCTCTTCTTTCCACACTAAACCAAAATGGATGATCGCTAATGCTCTGTCCTTGACCGCCACCCCCATTTTTTTCTACCTGCTGGACTTGAGAATAAGTATCCACATCAACAGCTTTAGCAGACATCTAAGTGATCACAACCCTGACACTGTCCAGCACAGCACCTTGTATGATCTCTTTCTCCGACAAGGCCCTCACATCCCAGAACCTGTGGAGAGGCATGCTTGCGGCACAAGCGTTACTCTCCGCAGTCATTATCCCTACAGCCTTACCCGTCTGCAGGTCGGTGGGATTATTTGACCTCGGAATCTGGGACTAACCCTACCACAGCTTACCCCTTAATAGGGCCTCTCCTCAAGAGAGTGGTGGGTTGAAATTCAAGTGAGTATACACTAGCTAGACAAGGTGTCGATTTCAAGCTGAAGAAGGGACCTTAGAAAGACACAGATGACTCTGGGAACAAGCAGATGATAATAAGATTGCCAGGGAACAGCCAGGAGAGGCAAGTGGGCACAGGGCATGGACCTTGCTTGAGGCCATGAGCGTGGTTCAATTGGAAGTGTGCTCAGCAGTGTATGGAAAGGTCACACTGGCTTGTGCACACAGAGGTGGGGCTCAGGAGGCAAGGTCGACAGACTTGGTAAGTGATGTGGGGCTTGGCCAGGTATCCCTTCCTATCCCACAGCCTACAGCAACAGCTCTACCTGATTAACACCTTCTGAGGTGCCCCCTCCAGCTCTCTGGTCAGACGCCTGGGACAGCAGATGACAGACCTGTTCACATTCAAGTACTAACAAGGAAGCATAGCAGTGTCTACCTCATGTCTCTTTTAGACAGACCAGAGTGGCAAGAAGGGAAGGAAGGTGGTTGCCAGCCAGCTTTCCCACTGCTCCGGGGTGTTCCTCCCTTTCCTGTGACCAGTGTATACGTGTTAACCATTCAGAGTCACCGAATAGGGCCTCGGAGAAGTTATCCCATCGAATCTAGACTGTGCCACTCATAGCCATATGACTTCGGACAAGCCACTTAAGTTTCTACACCACTCTATCAAGTTTCTCCTCTGAGTAGAGGGACAAAACTCCCAAACCATTTCAGGTTCTAAAGTAAGAAAATACACATGCAATGTTCTTAGCACAATGCCTGGCACATGGCAAGTACTCCCAAAATATTCTTGATGATGAGGATGAGGATGGCAGTGATCCCAGCAGGCTGCCAGTGCCAATACCACCTACATGAGTTCACACAAGACCTCTAGTCTTCAAGGCTCCACTTTGACAAGTCTTTCTTGATGACAAGCAGCCTAATTGATGCATTAGTTCAAGCAGTCAGGAGCAGTCACTCATGGTTCCCATTGTGCTCCCGGTGTGTACAGAGAGAATTTAACATTTTGGTGACTGACATGCTAACCTGGCTAGAAATCATTTTATTTTTTCCATTAAAGTTTCCCAAGCATTTCTCAGGGACTGAGCCCTGCTGGGTTTGGTACTCACACTCTTGGCTCTTATAAAAAGCTTAAACATAGAGCTAGAGAGATGGCTCAGAGATTAAGAGCGCTTGCTGCTCTTGCAGAGGACCCAGAGGTCCAGCTCCAGGGGATCCAATGCACTCTTCTGGCCTTTGTGAGCAGCAGGCACACACATGGCGCATGACACACTTCAGGCAAACATTCATACATTTCATAAAATAAAAATAAAGCTTATCCGGGCGGTGGTGGCGCACGCCTTTAATCCCAGCACTCGGGAGGCAGAGCCAGGCGGATCTCTGTGAGTTCGAGGCCAGCCTGGGCTACCAAGTGAGTTCCAGGAAAGGCGCAAAGCTACACAGAGAAACCCTGTCTCGAAAAACCAAAATAAATAAATAAATAAAGCTAAAAAAAACAAAGCTTAGAGATGCCAGTCTAAGGAGGGATTGACAGCCTCCGATTTAAGCTTTGGGGGATGGGTGCTGTAGAGAGCACTGCTGCTGGACAGTGAAGCATTCAATAATTAAGAAGTCTGCATGATGCTTGTCTTTCCAGTGTGCTCGGTTTATTCACACAAACATTCCTTACAATACCATGCTATTATAAAGGTTTCGGTAATCTCATGTAAACAGGCATTTCACTGATTGGGGACTGTTGGTGGAACAGAAACTGCTGGAGGAATCCTCTGCAGTGAGAATCCTTCAGGAGCTTGCATGCTCTACCTGCATCTGCCATGAACTCCTTCAGCTGTGGCAGGCTGGGAGGATGGCACCGCTGCTGTGGAGAATGTTAGCCCACAGCTAGCGCTCACATGTGTGAACTCAGCATCAGTGCTGGAAACCAGAGCCACACAAAGGCCAGTCTCAGTGTCCCCTTGCTGATGATGTGTATCAGCGCAGAGTCTTGAGATGTGTCTGGGAGCACAGTGGTACAATCCTAGGGGCCGTCTCCAAAGTTTCAGTTTTTGTATTATTCCAATGTGTGCCAGTTTTACACTATTGGGATTCATGGCTTAGGGCTAGTTCACTAACAGAGCAATGCCACGTCCAGGTTGGTTCATTACCATATCAAAGCCTGCCTTAGTTTTGGCTCATATCTGAGCTACCTTGTGTCTGGCTCCTATCTTGCAGTCATTAAATTATTCCATGTCACACAAAATGGTTTTCAAGTTACACAAAATGGTTTCACTTATTTTCCTAACAGATGCCAAGTGGACCACCCAAGAAGGGTGTTCTAGACACAGGGACAGCATAGATACAGAAGAACATGATCATAAAGAACATGATGTTTCTAGAATAGAGATCATGAAGAACATGATGTTTCTAGGAAAGAGGAGGGCTAGAGGGTGGGTTCACACAATGAGTCAGTGGGAGGAGAAAAAGGGTAGAAATGGTGCTGGAGAGGACATGGCCTGATCACCAGGAGGCCAGGTAGAGACGTTATCCTGTGGGTGGTGGGAGATCTGAAGAGGCTGATCAAGGACAGAAGGACAATCCCTCACCCCCTTCCTGGTCATGTGGGGATTCTCTGTGTAACCCTGGCTGTCCTGGAATTCACTTTGTAGACCAGGCTGGCCTTGAACTCAGAGGTCCACCTGCCTCTGCCTCCTGTGTTGAGTCCTGGGATTAAAGGCGTGCATCACCACCACCTAGCATGAAATACTTTTTAATTTCTTTATATAGTTTCTAATTTTAAATCTTAAAAAAATCAGTAAGTGAGATGTTTTATTTTTCTTCCTTAAACAGAAAAGATAAAGTTACCTATACATGGTCTCTCCTGTATATAAGTCTCTAGACTTTTGTTTCCCTTGTGTTGAAAAAAAAAAGACAACAATTAAAAAACATCAGCATGACAGCCATTGGTTCAGGAAGCCAGGCCTAAGCTCACCTGTCCTAACTAGCTTGTCACTCAGGGGCTTGAGCTAGACCATGACATGACAGCTCCTTACCTGCAGGACTGAATTCTTCCCTCAGAGCTGGAGGACAATGTTCTAATCCCTGGGATGATGACATTTTGATAAGGTTTTAAAAAACGATTTCACTTTGCAAGACAAACAGCTAATAAAATAGATTCTTTTTTGGTAACCACCCATACAGCAATCAATCTGTCACTCCAAAACCTGGCTCCCAAGAAGTGTGAAATGAGGCCACTCTGGAGTTCTTTGGGAACAGAGGGCCAGAGAAACCTTCCTCTCTACCAGACTCCATTTGCCCTCCAAACAGGGAGATCTCAGATTCAGAAACCAGGAGACACTTGTAAGGAGTTGCTCACTCAGTCCTGACTTTGGGAGGATAAGGATGTGTGCGGAGGCCGGGGAAGCAGAACTGTCTACATTCAGCCTGCCGACACTATCACCTGTGTCTCTCAGCCTTTTCAATTCCATCCCCAGTGAGCAACAACAACACAAGCTTTCCCTCTCAGGGCTGATGGAGTGAGTCACACCCCAGTGGCCTCTTCTGTGTTCCAGCCATTCAAGCAGGAACTTAAAACAAAGGGTCATTTCAAAACCACCAGCAAAAGATCAATAGGACAGGCCTCAGTCATAAGACAAATCACCTGTGTGTCCACCTGAGGCCCCTAACTCCCTCATTCTGTTTCTAACTCTGCCTGGAGGCCTCTAGGGGGTTCTGTCTTTATTGAGGGGAGGGGAAAGCAGAGGAAATAAAAGGGGGGAGGGAAGGAGGGAAAGAAAACATGACATTTGCACCCAGGGCATAGCTGAAATCCTTTCCATTCTTTTTAGGAACAAGATCGAACCAATGAATGATTTAGTCAGAAATGGCCCCCAAAGCAGCCCTAACCGAAGACTCTAATGTTACTGCCCTAAACTTGTAAGAGAAACAGATGACTACAAACGCTAACTAGTGAGCAGCGGCAGCAGTACTATATATATACTACTATATATAGTAGGCCCTCACTAAATATCCATTAATTTACCTTTTAAATGATGGAGTCTGAGCGAGGCGTGGCGGTTTACACCTGTAATCTCAGCACTTGGGAGGCCTAGGCAGGAAGATTGCCTTGAATTCAAGCTAACCTGAGCCAAAGAGTGAGACTGTCTCAAAAACATACCCCCAAATAACCAAAAAGGTGGTTCTTAAAGGTCTAAGGAACAAGTAGAAAAACTCGGTAATAACTTAAAAAGTCTCAAATGAACCCCTCCTCAAAAAGAGTCCGAAGAGGAATAGATCAGGACAGATAATGGCTGTAATTCCAACTTGAAAACACAAAAGAACCAGAAACACCTGGAAGGAGTAATTGACAGAACATTAAACAGTAGAACAAAGGAGCCTGTGGTGCTGGGAGTGAAATCAGACATCAGACCAGAAGTGCAGGAAAGAAAACAGGAGCAAATAACCGATTTGGAAAGGGGTAAGTGGCACCACAGGGCTAAAATGAGCATGGAGGGAGGCGAAGGGAGGCAGCCTTCCCCGAGGGGAAGAGGGGCAGAGTAAGGAACCAGCACACCTCCACCCGAGCTGAAGAACTTACATGGTGCCTTTCAAGTTTAACTCGGAGGAGGAGAAGTGAGCATTTGCTAGCTAAAATCTTGAATTGTAAATTATCCACTAAGTTGAAATGAAAAGAAGGTACGCTTTTCTGAAACTGGATAACGATGACAAGAGAGTTGACATCACAGACATTGAATAAACAGTGAGCTCCGGGGAAAGGGTGAGTCTAATCAAACGTGGGTTGTAACTCAGTTACGATCCTAAACAAGATCAGAGCTGCAGAGTAGGAAGAAAATAGTCATGTATTGGGACCAGGGTGAATTAGTACACAGTTAAGCTTTTTAAAAGCCAAGGTGGATGTCTGCTTTTTTTTATAAAGGTGTAAAAGACAAAAGCTGTCTTATGTAACAAGAATTAGAATTAGAATGAACCAGCTGAAGAAGAAAGAATAAATGATCTGACAAAATGTTGTCACTCCAAAGACTCCGTCTACACTCTAAGAATTCCCTATTTCTGCTCCAGCCCAGACCTCAGCTATGAGTCTTTTTTTTTTTTTTGTTCTTTTTGTTTGTTTGTTTCGTTTTGTTTTTTCAAGATAGAGTTTCTCTGTGTTATGGCTCTGGCTGTCCTGGAACTCACTCTGTAGACCAGGCTGGTCTCGAACTCATAGAGATCAGCCTGCTTCTGCCTCCCGAGAGCTGGGATTAAAGGTGCGCCACCACCACTGAGCTTCAGCTCTGAGTCTTATTGCCACCTGGCAGACACATGGATGCTACACAGTATTCACCCACTCCCTGAGTGGGGAGTGACTGCACCATCAGTAGTTGCCTGAACTACCTCAGAATGTCCTCCTAGCTACCCAGCTAGCTACTCCTTAGTCCCACCCACTGGTATCAGTCTGCTTCTCCTGACATGAAGGTGCCACAGATTGGGTGGCTTAAACAAATGGCATTTGTTTTCTCATAGTCCTGAGATCAAAGTCTGCCTGATTCCAGTGAGGACTCCCTTCGTGGCTTATAGACAGCACTTTCTCTGAGTCTCCACAAGCCTTCACTGGGTGTGAATATTCTGCAGTATCTCTCTTCCTAAAGAAACACTAATCTTATCTGATCCGGGCCCTACCCTTATGATCTCATTTAACTGTAATTACTTCCTTACAAGCCCTGTCTTCAATCACAGTCACACTGGAGGCCTAGGACTTCAACCGATGAGCTAGGGGAGAGGGACACATTCAGTCTATGACGTCATTCTACTCTCTTAGCTGTCCCACATATACCTACATATATATACCTATACCTATACATATAAAACACATAACAGACCACTCTTTGTTCTCTTGTCTCCCTGCTTCAGCTCCTGCATTGGCCTTCTTGCTCACTGCCCTTCCCACCCCTCCCCCTGTAGAATTATCTTTCCACGTAAACAACAGATCACTGGTTATCTATTAAGCATTTCTCCTAATATCAGATCCTCTCTACATTCTCCCCAACAACCCAGCAAAGTGATAGTAAGCCAAGGATGGCTCAGAGAGGCTAAGTGAAGGCCTAGTGTTATTCAGGGTCAGATCTGAAACCAAACTGAGCTCTAAAATGCATGTTCTTTCCGTTAGTGCAGTCCAAGCACCTGAAAGGGTTCAAGACCCAAATACCCAGGACAATTAGTGATGGGCAGATAAATTTGTATATAATGTAACCTCAGCTTCTCCTTCAATAGTATTTATGGCAAAGCTGATTTATTTTCCGATTCCATCAAGAAACCCAGGACCTCTGAGTTGCTACCTCAGATAAGTGAATACTTTTTAAACTCAAACTGATAATCTGTATTTTCCTGTTAAGGAAGAGTTCTTATATGTGACTTCAATTATGCATTAACAAATTTACTTGTACTTTTAAGGGTAGAAATTTTACCAGCGTGAAATAACAAATGAACTACTACTTCATCTTAATTTCCTGCTAGCTGATGATCTAGCTTCCATTCGCCAAAGCAGTGGTACTGACTCAATTCACCAGAAGGTCAAATTGAACCAACCAGGTGAACCACTCAGTTCCCACAGAGTCCTTTAGACAATGCTGAGATCTGAAGGGGTATTCCTCCAGCATCGTGCTAGCAGTTGCTCTGGGCACTTCTGCACACTCAGCACTCACAGTCTCAAACAAATACACACACAGGCAGCCTGAGTGTGCTCACCTTTCCCCTTGCCTGGGTGTTGAAGGCATTATTTCTGCAGACATGAAATCAGAGTTATCTTGGTTTCAAAAAAGTACAGACGGGGTTGGAGAGGTTCTCTGCCTGAGCTGCTGGTGGTTCGGGGGAACAGTCCATTCTACTCCAGTTGGTTCTGTTATCCAGGAGAGGCAGAGGCATCCAGGAACCTGACTACACTTGGAGCATTCAGGGACTGTAGTGTCACTTGGAGCTACACCTCCATCACGGGTCACCCCAGGTGCTGGTCTGTGGTTAAGGGCTTGTGGGCTCCTGGCCACCTGGTGGACAGGCAGACAGGCGTGTGTCTAGACCACTGCTGGCTGCTCAGACACTGCTTTGCTGTGCTGGGTAAATGGCCCACTTTCCATGCCCGCCCCACCAGCCTGCCCTGCCCCACTCCCGCTGCCTATTTAAGCTAGAGGCCCTGACTCCAGCCAGACACAGCCAGTTTCCAGAACCAGGAGAGTAATGCAGCTGCTCCGTTCACCCAGGGATGAAAGGTCCTTCTGTTTCACCATTTCCAACTGATGCCATTTCCAACCGGTGTGTACCAAACGATGTCAGTGAGGGGGGTTGTGGCAAGAACTGATTCCGCCGCTGCTACCTGGGGTTATATGGAGATGTGTAGTTGGCAGAGGGAGGCTCGGATTGGATTTTCCCCATTTCTATTACCTGACTTGATATGACCCTATGTTCAAAGAGGAAGCAAGACTGTAGTTTGTGAAGGGATAAAAGAGAACATATTTCAAAACAAGGTCTGGCTCGGAATATCAATTATCATATTTTTTTTTCTTTGAAAAGGGGTGCCTAGAATGTCAAGGTTACCAAGATCCCATTTCCTTTCAGGAACTCCTCCCTAGAGCCGGTTCCTGTCCTTTAGTTCTACTTGGAAAACACATGCTAGCAATTTGGGGAGTTGGGGAGCTATGCCGTTGGTGGGGACAGTTTGGTAAACTGTAGGAGGTCAGAGACTGCTTGGCCCACATCTTACTGAGGGACTGGAGTGAGCTCCTCCCACTCTGGCTGTCTTGAGTTCCAGAGACCATTGTTGTGGTCACCACTGTGATTTGCTCATCTCCTTTCAGGTCCTGACTGCCTTGATGTCCCCTCTCCAGCAGGAAGGACTGCACAAAAGGCAGTGGAGAGCAAGAGTCACACAGGCTCAGGAGGGTGGGGTGGGGTGGGGCCTGCCTCCTTAAAGTTTACTTCCAAGGGCTAGTCTGTATTCTTGAATCACCTACCTATTGAGAGTAAGGAGGTGGGATTCCAAGGATAAGAATTAGGATTCCCCCCACCCCATCTCCAGGAGGCCAGGTCAGCAAGATAACCTCTCAACTTCCATTGGACTGGAGTCCCAAGGTTTGGGGGTGGGGCAGGATCTTCTCTCTGAGAGAAAAGGCCAAGGTACCACATGGAACTAGGGCCTCTGGGTAATCCAGAGTCACCTTGAATAGAACCTAGACCTATGGGCCTCCTTCTACCCACCCTGATCTGAGAGCACCAAGTACTGATGCTCCTTTGGTGCTAGCCATGGTGAGCCAAGATCCTGCATTATCCCCCAGTGTTCCAGGGGAGGGATGGTGGAGGACCGCTAGACGAGAACCAGGCTGTCCCTGGAGTCGACGTCTCAACCTGAGGGAGCCAAGCTATGAGAAACGACACTCGCACCAGTGCTTCCAAGAGATGTACTTGGTTATGGGATAAAGATGAATTCAGTCTCAGATTTCAGATTCATTCAATGACAGAGTATGGTCTTGGGGACAGGGGGTGTCTCTAAGGAGTGTGTAGCCTTACTCAGGATGCGCGGATGATACAAGGGCTTAAGACAATGCAGGACAGTGGAGTTGGAGAAGGTGGAGGGCAAGAGGAGAGTCTCTCCGGCTGTGTTGGGTTGGGGCTGAGCTTGATAGATCAGGGTCAAGAGGCAAGTGGCGACAGCCAAGGATTGGCTGGTGATTGGGGGGCGTGGCCCTCACACGAGGCCAGAGGCGGAGCTAGAGGACAGGGGCGGGACCTATAGGAGAGGCCAACTTCTCCAGGGCATCAGGCCAGGATCCCTGGGCTGTGGAAGCTGGAGGGATACAGGGAGTCTGTCGCATCATGTCTAAAGGCCTCCACTCACACGAGTACCCTCCCAACTCTCCCCTCCGACGAGACCGTGGGGTTCATGAAATGTCCCCGCTCAGCCTTCCTTCCGCTGTTCTGCCCATCTTTCCTTCTTAACTGCTACGAGTATCTCTCTGGTTTTTCCTCGCAACTGCTTCCTTCCTGAACTCCAGCCAAAGTGGCCACCAACTGTCTCTCCCGATCGGATTCGGCCTCAGCGGACCTTCTCTCCACCCCACCCCACCCCCCAATCTGTAAGAGGCAGAGATTACACAAAGCTACCAGAGAGCACTCTGATTGTTCTGGCATCACCTACAAGATCAGATCCGGGTCCACAACAGGCTTGGAATTTGCCTGTTTGCTGCGCCCCTTTTAACCTGCACACGGAGGGCCTGCCTGGGTGCAGCAGTCCACGTGGAAGGGTCATCCATCTCCCGCGGAGCCCTTCCCACCTGTCAATCTTCACTTTCTGTTGCATAAACCCCGCCCTCATCCCCTCTGGCTTCACTTCTGCTAGGATAGCCAGACCTCAAACTCCGGTCCTGGAGACAGGGAGGGTGTGGCAGTGCCTCCAAGGGAGGCGGGCGGCGCACCGAGGTCTTTGTACCCAGCTCACCTGTGTGGCTGTCTTGTTCCAGTCACTACTGTGAATGGCTCATCTCCGTTCAGGTCCTGATTGCCCCTCTCTTCTCCAGAGGCAAGGACACAAGGCCCAAAAGGCCCCTCCTTAGGTAAGACAGACTTCGGGAACTACAGGAAGTGGACTTCAGGCTTTGCCTCATGGGCTACTTGTTCTGCTTTGTATTGTTGCTTGCTTTCTTTAGTTTGGGCTTTTAGATGCAGTCTCGGTATGTAGCCCAGGCTCACCTGGGATTTACAGGCATCGTGCTTAGCAATGGGTTGTGTGTTAGTATTTTTATATAAAGAGGTGCTAAATGAAATCATTTAAGAAAGATTCTCTAAAGAAGTTTGAAATTGGTGGCTCTGGGGTAAGAAATCTCTGTGCTTGCCCTCCTGTGGAAGGGAGAGGGAGCACGAGGCGGGAGTGGCTGACTCGCCAGCTGTGGAGAAGTGTGAAGAAGAAGAGTAGTTCAGGGTAGAGTAACAAGTATCCCGAGCAACGGACTAATGAACCAGATTCACACTGCTCACTAAACTATAAAAAACGAATGTTTTTCACTCTAAACCATTCAGAAATGGTAAGAGTATTGCGACATGATCATTCTCAAATAAGTGGTGAACTGATACAGCACGGGTAGAAAGCTGTTTGGCAATATTTATCAGAAGCTTTAAAGTTCACCCATGCTCTTGATCGCACCAGGGAAAGGATTCAAACTCCGGAATATTCAGAATCCAGGGGTAAAAGCAGACATAGGAACACAAAGTGACTCGCTATGGTCACTAACCCCAAGGCCACTGTAAGAACCCTTCCAATCCTGGCAGAACAAATGGTTTCTGGGCTGCCAGGGAGGTCACCAGGCCATGAGCAAGGAGACTTAGGGTCCAAGGTAGGGGTGACTGTATGAGAAAATGAAAGTGGGAATGGTGAGGCCAGTCCCCCCTCCCCAAAAGGAGAAGATCGTTGCAGTCTACACTAGGGCAGCAGGTGATGGATATAACCTTTAAGAGACTAAAAAAAAGCAGTGAGGACAAGACAGACAGGGTGGGAATGTGTTCCTCTTCCCCAGGACAGGGCCTGGTGCTGGGTGGTTTTGAATATGTTTGCTTATCATTTATACTTAGTCTTTGAAAGAAAAGTAGAGAGAAAAGCGAAACTGGAGTCACATGAGCCAACTTCCACTTCTCAGGATCTGCCATTTATTTCTCTGAATCACGGTCTCCTCGTTGTTCACAGGGGTCAACTGTACCCATTTGGGGTGCCTGTGAAGTATTAAGTGTACCCTTAGTGATGAGTACATATTTCCTGAAGGAGCTTGACAACTGTTCACATGGCCCCAAAGGCAGATCCATTATTTCTGCTTTTCTATGCTCATTTCAGTCTTCCCATGTCTTTGCCATGCCCTGGTACTTGGCTGTGTCCTGTCTCAACACACAGAGAGAAAGAAAGCAAAGGGGAAGAAGTCTGAGGCCCTGGGCGGCTGCAGGTGGACTCGGGGAGCTGGCTTCCTGAAGCCATCCTGGCTGTGGTTCAAGGTCCTTAGTGCACAAGGCTGCCACCTGCCAGTCCGGCAGCAGGCTTCCTGTTACCTTTCTAAGCTGGGGACAGACGGTAGAATTAAACGGCGAGGGTCTATGGGCAGTGAGGTGACATCGACCTCCTTCCTTGGAGCCGGGAAACAGTGCCCTCGTTCTCTGGGAGGAATGGAAGAATGCTCCTGAGAGACAACCCACCAGGCCCCACTTAAAGTATGGGATGTGCTGACATAGCTGAGCCTCCAGTCGGGGAAATGAAAGAGAAGAAGCAGGAAGAAAGGAGTCAGGGGAGGGAAGGAAGACTCTCTAAGAGCTTTGGTTCGTTTCATTCCTGTCTCCCTGCTCGTGGCCCCTGGTCCTGTGTCATCATCCTTCTTGTCCTCTTGCTCTCAAGTCTGCTCCTTTCCAGAGCCATTTGGGCAAATCTATGTGACAGGAGCTGGTCACCTTCCTGGTGTCTGGTGTACGGACTGCAAAGTTGCCAAGACATATGTGTTTATTTTAGGCAGGCCAAAGGGCTGCAGTGGTCTTGGGAGCCATGGGTGGGATTGGCTGAAACTTGACAAAAGAATCATCACTGTGCTCTGGAAGCTCAGCTCCTCTGCTGAAGCCAAATCCTTCTGCACGGTTAGGGCCAAGGCAACTGCTCCTGCAAGGTTCCATGGGAAACTGCTCAGGTCAGAGCTCTTGGGGCTCCAGAAGCAAGAAACATAGAAGCCAGGCTGCTGGACTCAGGTGATGGAGCATCAGCAAGAGCCCCCAAAGGACTTAAGAAGAAGCAGTGTGGTCTTTGTGTAGGTTAGAAAGATCCCACCGGTGACCAGGTGAACCAGAGGAAGGGGCTGGGTGCAGGGAAGTCGAGTGAGGCTGCTGCAGTTTGTGGTGGGTGGGAGAGGATCGGCCTGAGCTGGGGCATGGCTGTGGGAATCCAGCCCAAGGGCTCCAGAGGCAGAACTTCAGGCTGCTGAGAGTAGGTGGATATGGAAGAGGCCCATTGCTCTGGTGAGACAGAGCTGGTGCTGGAATAAAATAGAAGAGGAATAACGAACCTGAAGGGGAACTTGTCAGTCAAACACATGGGGTCAAAAGTCATGAGGCTTCTGGGCTGGCTGTTACTTAGGAACAGATATCCTATGAGGAATCACCTGAGGGGGGTTGAGGGAAGACAGGGGAAAGTTTGGCTTTAAGAGGGGGGAGGGGAACAGCAGCAAAGAGCTTTGAGAAGGATCAGTCATGAGAGCAGGCCAAGGGAGGGTGAGAAGGATGGTGACAGAGGACCAGGGCAGAGAGTAAGGAACTAGAAATCAGCTGAAAGTCCTGGAGTCTATCCCTTTCTTCCTCTCTCCCTTCTTTTCTCTTCCTGCCTTCCTGTGCAGGGTGCTGAATCCAGGGTCTTGAGCATGCTAAGCACTCAACCACTGGACCACATCCCCAGCTCCTGGAGTTAATTGTTATTGCTGTTTGTGTGAGACAAGGTCTTACGACTGTGTAGCTGAGGTTAGCCTGAAACTGTCCTGCCTCAGCCTTCCCAGTGTTGAGATTGTGTGCATCACTACACCCAGCTTCCTGGGGTTATTTCTTAAAGCAATTCTCATCAAAATTGCATGAACTGTGTTTTCATTAGTGCTGACATCTTTATGGAGATTTTCTTTTCAAAACTTACCAGCAAGTCCACCAAGATACATTGCCCACTTTTTCTCTATGAATGGGAGTGCAGCCTCAAGCTGAGCTATCACTCAGCCAGCCAGAGGGCAGGTTCCAGATACCACCAGCATGCTGTGAATGGTTATGTTGGTTGGCCTGAGATGCAGGGTGAGTGTACTATCTGGATACTGTCTTTAAACTAAATAAAACAGGCTTGGAGAGATGGCTCAGCAGTTAAGAGCATTGGTTACTCTTCCAAAGGACCTGAGTTTAGTTCCCAGCACCCACATGGCAGCTCACAACCATCTGTAACTTCAGCTCTAGGGGATCCATTGCCTCTTCTGGCCTCCAATGGCACTAGGTATGTATATTGTACATAGACATATATGTAGGCAAAACACCTATACATATAAATTTTTTTTTTTTTTTTTTTTTTTTTTTTTTTGGTTTTTCGAGACAGGGTTTCTCTGTGTAGCTTTGCGCCTTTCCTGGAGCTCACTTGGTAGCCCAGGCTGGCCTCGAACTCACAGAGATCCACCTGCCTCTGCCTCCCAAGTGCTGGGATTAAAGGCATGTGCCACCAACGCCCGGCAATAAATTTTTAAAAAAAGCCAGGTGCGGTGATTCACGCCTTAATACCAGTACTCGGGAAGCAGAGACAGGCAGATCTCTGTGAGTTCGAAACTAGCATGGTCTACAAAATGAATTGTAGGACAGCCAGGGATACACAGAAAAATCATGTCTAGATAGATAGATAGATAGATAGAGAGATAGCAAGCAAATAAAATTAAGCTAAACAAACCATCTAGAGGAAACTGAGTACAGAAGCCCCCTCTCATGCCTACAATATGGAGATGTTTCTCTGTGTCTGTCTCCTTCTTGCCTGTAAGCAGTCACTGTGGTCACTAAGGGATGGCCCTGGCAGGCAGGACTTCCTGAGTGGCTCCATCCCTCTTGTGTCTACTCTCAGTTCCCTGACTATCTCTCTGCTCTACCTGCCCTACCCAATACCCAACACCCTGCTGTCCCCACACCCTATAGAGGACAATGGTACCCTCAGTACATACATGGTCACCAGTATTTCTCATGCCCTTACAGAGAAATGCCCCCCAAGAAATCGTATCTGACTTTCTGACATCCAGGTTCCCTGTTTAAGTTCTCTGCCTCAGCCCTGCCTGCTGTCCATCAGTACTGACCCCATAGTATCTGACCACACCCAACATCTTGGCTCTGATTCCAAGCCTGAAGCATAGGCTCTTGGCTCTGTCTCCACATGTGTCCACCTGGGAGAACCTGATCCTGTCTCCTGCCTGTCTTCTGCAGGCCCTGGTGGTCCCTAGTCCAGCCTCTCACACTGACCCCTCTCAGAGGCTAGAGGTTTCCACCATTCAGATGGGTTTTCTTCTCCGTGTCTATAGATTGACTGTCTACTGGTGTCAAACTGTCTCTCCCTGAGCAAAAGTTTCCACTAAAAATGAAAAGATTCGTGCTCAGAAGTCTGAGTGCCTCGTGATCTCAGAAGGTCTGGGTACAAACAGCAGGCATGGACTTTGTGAAGAGGTGAGGAGTGAGCTTCCTACCTAGCCTGGAGTCTGGGCAGAGCAACATTACCGTCAGTACTGAAATGGAGACTAAGAAAGTGGCTGCCAGAGGTAGATCTGGCTGTTGTCCTGGAAACCAAAGACTGTCACTCATTAAGGCTGCATTCTGCAATCAAGCAAGGAGACTGATTCTACAGCAAACCTTACCTTCCTCTGTTGGCCAAGACTGGATGGCCAATGCTGTGGCTATAACTAGAAGCTGTCTGGGGTTATGGCTGTAGGTCGGTTGGTAGAGTGCTAGTCTAACAGGCATGAAGGCCTGGGTTCAATCCCTACAATTATATAAACCACCTGTGACGGCTCATGCCTGTAATCCCATATCTGAGATGTGAGAGCAGGAAGTTCAAGGTCATTCTCCCATACACAGTCAGTTCAAAGCCAGACTGGGATATATGAAACTCTATCTAAAAATTAAAGATGTCTTGTTAGTTCTATTGCAGGGGAGTAATCTGGGGCCCTGGATGATGGAATATCTATAATCTCAAACTGTGAGTCCTGTGGCAGAAAGAGAGAACTCTATGGACGTTCTCACGCCTGCTGTTGAGTGTTTTGTCTCCCAGAGGGACTAGGAAATGCAACCTTACTTTGCTTGCTTTCTCCAGGTGATCTAGAGATTAAAAAGTCCTAGCCTAGCTTTGGAGACAAAAGGGAAAAATCTGCCCAGACTTTCACCCAAGTAAAGCATGTTCATCCCTTTAAGAAGTCACGGCTGTGTAGAAACGTATCTCTGTCCACACTAGCAATCTGGGTACATGTAACTGGTGCAACCAGAGCCAAGAGTCCCTGCATCCTTTCAGGAGTACAAGATTTGAAGCCCAGTACTCAGCAGGGAGGCAAGAGGATTGTGAGTTGGAGGCCAGCCTAGGCTACACAATAAACTCCAGAACATCAAAACCTAGTCTCAAAAAACAAGCAAGCAGGGCTGGGGTGGGAGGTCAGTGTGTAAAGTGACTGGTGTGCTAGCATTCGGACCTGAATTTGGACCCCAGAACCCATGTGCCTTAGGGTTACTGTTGCTGTGATGAAACACGTGACCAAAAGCAAGTTGGGGAGAAAAGGGTTTAATTGGCTTAAATATCCTGAGTCACAGTCCACTGTGGGAGGCCAAGGCAGGAGCTCAAACCAGGAATGGGGGTTGGGGGTGTATGACATGGGACACCTGGAGTTTTTTTTTTTTTTTTTTTTTTTTTTTTTTTTTTTTTTTTTTTTATGACATGAGCTAATGCAGCAGAGCAATTCACATGGAGCAATGTGGTGTGTTGTCACTGGGCTTGCTCCTCATGGCTTGTTCAGCCTGCTTTCTTACAGAATCCGGGACCACCAGTCCAGGGGTGTCACCACCCATGATGGTCTGGGCTCTCCACAGTCAACTACTAATTAAGAAACGGCCCTACAGGCCTGCCAATGGCTGGATCTTATGGAGGCATTTTCTCATTTGGGTTCCCTTCTCTCAGATGACTCCTGTCTGTGTCAAATTGACATCAAACTAGCCAGTACACCATGTAAAAGCCAGGTGTGGCAACACACATCTGTAACTCCAGTGCTGGGAGACAGAGACAGGTGGTTCCTAGGGGCTCACTGGCCAGCCATCATGGCCAAAACTGTGAACTCTAGGTTCAGCAGGAAACTTTATCTCAAAAAGTAAGACTAGAGGAAGAAATCTTGATATCAGCCTCTGGCCTCCATACTCACCTATCCTCATGGGCAAGCCCCCCGCCCCACATACACCACAGTACACACATACATGCACACATACAAACATGTATACGTAAAGTAACAACCAAAAAATGAAGTACAGAATTCAACAGCCAAAAGCAGGTATAGATAGGGTCACTGCCAGCAGTTGACCAGTTGACATAGCTGAAAACCAGAGTCCCTAAAGACCTTAGCATTGAGAATAGCAAAGGTGGCAGTACTTAAAAGAACAAGAACCACGAACCTCAAAAGCTCCTCTCCATTTTGATGTGGACAGAAGATTGGTTTGCAGTCTTAAGACAACAGACTCCAGCAGCCCTCGACTCCCTCCCAAGCGGATAGACTAGTACCTGGGCAGGCTCACACATGGGTCGGAGGACTTCCTATGCAGAGGCCCTTGCCTGTTCTGTGCATCCCTTTCTTAAGGGGAGGGAATTATGGCTGGTTCTCTTGGAGCCGAGGGCTTCTATAGTGGTGTATGCAGAAGTACCTGAGTATAGCAGTGGCCAGGGGTCGGAGGTCTTTGAAAGAGCCCAGGATAAAAGGCCTTGACCCTTAGCAGGGAGTGACACCTGACCTCAGTCCAGAAAACCCAGATTCAGCTGCCTAGGGCTGTAGCAAGGTTGGTAGTATGCTGTATAATTGATTTAATTCACTCACTGGTTAATCTCTGCATACATTCTCTGGGACACAGTTTGTTAAATGTTCTTTGCATAGAAAATTTCAGGCTGGATAGGTAGTGACCCTTCAGAAGACTGTCAGCAAGTCTGTTCTGCTTCAGGAAGGGTTATGGTCTTCATCTGTGCTCTATGGTGCCTGACATGCCTGTACGCTGCTCAGTCAGCTAACCCATTCCAGGAATAAATTCTGTTCTTGAACTTGAGCTGAACACAGGGTCTGCATAATTCTAGCATTTGTATGGACTTGTTTTTAAAATTCTCCTCCTCCAGAAAGTATGCTGCTGTCTCTTCTTAAGCAAAGCATGTTCTTTGGCTCTTACACCACTGACATCAGCCTCTATGTCAGGGATCAGCAGCTTTGCTGAGAGAGAGGCCTCAACCCCAGGGTCTGAAAGACTCGAGGCTCCTCTTGTCCCCAAGAAGAGATTCCTGGTAGTGGTGGGGTGTCCTAGGGCCAGTGCTGCTTCCTTGGCACCTGACCAGCTAGGCAGCCCCTCTCACACACTGGATTCCCCAGAACTCACCAGAGGCCATAACATGATCCCCTAGGAGTTCCAAGAGCACCTGCTGTGGCTGTTCTTAGGCTTGGATCAGACCCAGACTCCAGTGTCCAGCAGGCTCAGAACTCTAGAAGGCACAGGCTCAGGCTTGGCTCTGTGCTCAGCTGTTTACCCTTGGGCATGTCCACTCCAGTTCTGCCCGCTGATGCCCATGTGGTGAAAGGCCTGGGATCAGGTGGTCTCAGAGCCCATCCTCATCATAGAGAAAGCCTTCACTCTAAGTCTCCTCTGCTGTACTGGTCTCAGCCTCCACAAGGTCATAGGACTGGTAGAAGAAGCCCTGTGGCTTCTGCTTCAGCCAACTTTATCAGATGGATCTGGTGCAGGCAGGTTCTTTTTTTTTGTTTTTTTTTTTTTGTTTTGTTTTTTGTTTTTTTTTTGTTTTTTGGTTTTTTGAGACAAGATTACTCTGTTATTTTGGCACCTGTCCTGGATCTCACTCTGTAGTCCAGGCTGGCCTCGAACTCACAGCGATCCACCTGTCTCTGCCTCCCGAGTGCTGGGATTAAAGGTGTGTGCCACCACCACCCGACTATCAGGTAGGTTCTTGAGTATAATATCAGGAACCGTGGGAAAGAGGAGGCTCAGGCAACGCTTTAGTACCCAGCTACATCTCAGCTTCCCTAACAGTGTTCTTCGTCATTAACTGCAAAATCTGGAAGTTCAAGCAGCAGGGATTGGAGTGGCCAGACTGGCTGAGCACCCCTGCACCCCTCCTCTGACCTAGCTTGAGATGTGCCTTCCAAGCACACACTAGTTGGCTTCATTTGGGCTTTCTGAATTCTGCCATGGAAATGCCCAGCTGGCTGGTGGAAAGAACACCTCAGAGCTGCTCTCAGCCCGTTCCTATTCTCAGAAACCACACCATGAATTAATAGCTCCCACGGAAAGTTTCTTTTTGAAAATTTTATGGACCCTTGGCCTGCACCTGGCTTCTACAGAAGCCTATGACTCTGGCTTATATGAGCAACCCATGACAGACAGCTCTGGTGCAGCCATGCCGGGAGGGAAGCCTGCAATCAATCTACCTCCCAGTGTCCTCACCCCATCATCCAGGAGAGCAGGTGCCTTTTTGTAGGGCCAACCAGCCTCATGAGAAAACTTCGAAGGCTTTTGAGTCTTCTCCTCACCCTCCCCTCCCCTCCCCTCCCCTCCCCTCCCCTCCCTCCCCCTCCCTTCCCCTCTTCTTCCCTTCCTTCCCTTTCCTTTCTTTTTGGTTCTTAGAACTAAACTCAGGGCCTCAAAGATGCTAAGGAGGCCCTGCAGCCCAGCTCTTGCAGGGTCTTTGAAGCCCGGGGTCACAGTAGTGGTAGTGCTCGTGATAGCACAGAGACAAGGCAGGCTCTGTACTACGTGCTGAAATCTTGCTGAAATCCAACTAGCCCAGAAGTTCTCAACCTATGGGTAGCGAACCCTTTGGGGGTCGAATGACGCTTCCACAGGGGTCATCTAAGACCATCTGAAAACAGATATTTACATTACAATTCATAACAGTAGCAAAATTACAATTATGAAGTAGCAACAAAAATAATTTTATGGTTGGGGGTCACCATAGCATGAGGAACTGTATTAAAGGGTCACAACATTAGGAAGGTTGAGAACCACTGAACTAACCCAAGGAATTTTCATCCACATCTAATACAAAAGGAAACTAAGGCTTAGAGCATCCCTCAGTCAACTTGTCTAATATTCATCAGGACCTGACTCCACATACCTGTACTCAGAGCTTGTGATTGCAGCTTCTGTCTGCTCAGATTGCTGTGTCCAAGGGATGCCTTGAGGCACACAGACCTCTAGGGCCTTGACTCAGGAGGATGGCTCTACTCTCTGCCAGGGCACAGCTGGGGGCAGCACAGGAGTTAATGTACATCTGAGAAAAACGTAGCTTTAGAAACGTCATGTACCTGGTGGACACAGATAAAACAAAGCCTCTTTAGTGCTAAGTGACAGAAAGACTCAAAGGCGACTGGAGCAAAGAAAAGAGATTTTCTGGCTCACAAACTAGGAAGTCTACAGGCTGTGTGGCTTCAGACAGATCAGAGCTCAAATATATTATGAAGACTTGGCTATTCTCCAGTCTAGCCCTAAGGTCTGTTTCTCCCTGAGCTGGGTTCATTCTCAAGGAAGGCTCTAGAAGCTGCAGGCTCTTGTTGTGGTCTTCTAGCTCAGAGAAAATGTAGACTTCTTTCCTAAGTGGTCTGATAGGAGTTCCAGGGAACACTTAGAATGGTCCCAGTGGTGTCGGAGGACCATGGTGCTGCTCACTGTGGCTGGCTGTTATATCACCTTGAAGTGGAGCAGGGCAGTGTGTCTGCCACTGCCAGAGAACTGAAACCAAGCAGGAGGATGTAGGTGCAGCTGGGGTGCTTTAGATTGAGAAATATGAATAGGCATTTGCCTGTGTCTGTGTGTGTATGGGGGGGGGGAGTGTGCATCACTGCTACAGACTATGTATCTATGGTAGACCCTAAACCCCAATTCTGTCAGGCAAATGGCTCTTTCAACCCCTCCCCCAACTCAGAAAAGCATCTGTCTCTCGTCAGTCTTTCTGTCCTCCTAGCGATGAGCTGACTCCAAGTTTCAGCAGCTCAGAGCACACGTTGCCATGCCAACTCCTCCGCAGCAGCATCTAGGCAGAATGGGCTGGCCTGATCTCACAGCTGCTGGTGAATGCAGACACATTCAGGTAATTGGATTGGAGCAGTCCACAGGCCTTTCCTGTGGAAACCTGGAGCTTGGTCCAACTCCTGTTTAGAATCAAAGACTTGGAGGACATTTTGCTCCAAGACTCCAAGCTTACAGAGGGAAAGAGAGAGCTCAGCAGGCCTGACGGTCAGAAAACAGGGCAGTAAAGGAGGGATGAGGCCCAGACAATGCCAAATGGAGCAATCACCAGCCCTCTAAGTTCAGAGAGCTGTCAGAGATGCATGGGCTTCAATATGGGGGTCAGGACTTGCTTTGCTCAGCAAAACTGACAGCTTTCTTACCTTTCCACTGCAGGAGAAATTCAGATTCCAAGTCAACATCCACACAGGTCCCTGGGGCTACTGTGAAGGTGTGTTCTCTGAATCAGCACACCAACCAGGTCGTCTCTCAGGTCTGGCAATCCTAGTCATTGGATGCTCAATGCGAACAGTCCTACTTCCCACAGTCTGCCCTGACAGGATCATTCCTAAAGAGTCCCCTCACCGGTGAGGGAAGATCGGCCACCCTGGGCCCACATGCACATATCTAGGGTGAGACCTTGGTTTAACTCAGACTTCTGAGCAGCCATGGTCCCCTTCCCATGCTGTGGTCACACAGATCACTGGTTAGGAGTCAAGCCCTTCAGGTTAACTTGTATGAATGGCCACATGGAAGCTGCTTGCTATCGATGCCCTGGGCTGCCCATGAATGCCTGGGACTATATTCTTAAGGTCCTGCAGAGGAGTTGTCCACCTTTTCCTCTTCCATATGGACTAAGGGTTTTCTGGGCTCCCAAACATCCCTAGGGCAAGTTCCTCTTCCACCTGCATCAGTCTGTGACCCACAGCGCTCTCTGTCCCCTCTGTTCATGCACAGCCCAGCCCAGTCCTCACTGCAGAGGAGAGGGGCAAGTTAGTGAAGGCTTTGGCTTTGGCCCAAACAGTGTGAGTGGCATCTGTGAGGATCCAGAAGGCCCTCTGTCTGGTTCAGCCAGGATCCTGGAAGTCCCATGGGTGAGCTCAGGTCAGCCCCTTAACAATCAGAAACCAAAGCTGGGGAGAGACAATGATACATGGAGTGGCTTCCAGAAATGGAGAGGAGGAAGCAAAGGTGACCAGGCCACCAGCCTGGCTCCTCTAGTCCTCATAGAAACACTAGAGGTAGGCACTGCTACCCCATGCCATGATCAGTGCTAAGATGTCACTCGGGCTAGCCTGCCTCCCAGGCTGAGTGCAAGACCGTGAAGCTCAGGTGAGAAGAGAAAGCCTGGTCTCAGTATCTGGGACTAAGAGGCTGGCTCCCAGGAGTCCCGCCTTGGGGCACCTTCTAGCTCCCAGTGACAACTCCACAGCTCACAGTGCTGGAATCCCTGAGGACTGAGGACCTGAGAGTATCCAGGACTCCAGATCGGCTATATAGACCATGGTATGGCTGTGGTATGATGTGGCTTCTAGTAATCCTGGAAACTGTACATTAGGATTTGCAAAGGGGACCAACCCAAGGGCGATTGTTGGTCTTAACAAAAGAAACCTTGAATGATCCACTTAACCTAAGAGGTGAGGTAGCCGGGCGGTGATGGGGCACACCTTTAATCCCAGCACTCAGGAGGCAAAGCCAGGTAGATCTCTGTGAGTTCCAGACCAGTCTGGGCTACAGAGTGAGTTCCAGGAAAGGCACAAAGCTACACAGAGAAACCCTGTCTCGAAAAACCAAAGAGAGAGAGAGAGAGAGAGAGAGAGAGAGAGAGAGAGAGAGAGAGATGAGGTACAGAAGCTCAGCATGCACGGCCTTAGAGGGACCTGCCAACTCTTTAAGGGTGTCCATGACAGGCCCTGCTTGCAAAGCTATCAGATCAAGGACATGGAAAAGAGAAGAAGGAATGATCGGGAGAATGGGGTCCCATGTCCAAAGCCAGACACATGCCTGGCCCCATTGAACAGTGCAGACAAGAGAAAGGGAGATAAGCAGGGTGCAGCTGAGCACCTGCCTGTGGTGAACAAACCTGAGGAAGCCACACCCTTCCATGGCCTCTCCTCGGAGCACTGGAAAACTCTGGGAAGTTACCAGCCTCTCGTGTTTAACTGCAGCGCTCCTCTTTCATGAGGAAAGTGTAGATCAGACTAATTAATGTGTGCTGTTTGTTTACCCTCCTTTCATTTCCCTGAGACAAAATAATTATCCAGAGCTTTAGAAACAGCCTCGTCCGTGGCAGTCCCTCCTGCGTCTTCCTGCAGCAGCAGCTTCCGCGTGTAGACGAGGGAGCCAGCGCAGGGCAGAGCGGGTGGCAGCACCCAGGAGGTCCTGTCCTCCTGTCCGTGGCACCGCTGGAGAGGAGGCCTGGGGTAGCTGGGAAGGATTTGGAGTGGCACCATGGAGGGCCAAGGGACTCAAAGCGCCTCATCTCAGAGGGTCGCTGCGGCAGCACAGCTCCCCCCGGCCCTGGGGCGCCACCCCAGATCTTCTCCTCCATCAGCCCTACAGTGGAGACCAAAAACATGCCATGCCTGCCCAGGGCAGGCAGAAAGAAAGGTCACTGCACACTAGAGACTTTGCCAGAAGGGTTTGCCACAAGAGTGAAGGCATCTGAAGATGGATTCTCTCTCCTCGTCCCCTAAAGCCCCGTCCCAGCCAATAGCTGATTCCAATCTGATTAGCCAATGTCCGGGGTTGAGCCACATGGGATGACAGAATGGGTCATTTTTCTCAGGAAGCCTTTGATGAAGGAAACCCTGACTCACAGGGGTGCTGTAGACACCGCAGTGGCTTTTGGAGGTACAAACAAACCTCCTCCCTGATACTTTCTCCAATGTCATCCATGTAGCCCACATTACTGCCCACAGATCAAACCTGACCCTTCCTACAGAGAGACTGACTTCCTAAGAGCCTCCCCACCTGAGTGGGCACTCCACCCAGCCGTCTGTTTATCCTTACATCTGTTACTTACCTCCCAAGCAGGGTGGCCAAGAGCCAGGGCTCGGCCTCAGACAGACTCTTCATGGAGCTTATGCTGGAGGGAATCCTAGAAAGAGCCCCAGCTCCAGGCCTAGTGATAGCCTGGTGTAGGGAGGGGCTGTGGTCACAGAATGCCTTGACAGCGTCAAGGAAGATTCCCCTGAAGGAGAGAAGTCTCAGTTGAGCCCCGAAAGGTAAGGAAGGGAGAGGGAATGGCCGGAGTCAAGAAGGGAGAGGTTGCAGAAACAGCCACAAGCAGGTGCAGCGGGGTCTGGCAGAAGCTGCGGCTGGAGCCAGGATGAGAGGGAGAAAGGAGCACAGAGACAAGAACACAGAGGGCCCAGACAGAGATTGTGAGCCTGGACTTTGTCTCCCACAACAGTAAGGTCAGTAGAGGGAGAGAGGAAGGGAGAGAAGGAATAAAGAAGAGAGAGATGTTAAGTGGATCCTTCGGAGTCCTGCACAGTTGTGAGAGGGGCACTAGTGACCTTAGACCACGGCGATAAGAAGGAAAAGAGGAAGGGAGACTTGGAAGTGGGTCTGCCTAAGACTCTCGGTTGACATTCAAGTGGCCCAAGGAATATATATGGCTGGGGCCTCCCCTAGGGTCTTGTTGCTGAATTCAGGGAGCACTAGTGTCTGGGGTGCCTCAGAAGGCCTCATCGCACTGCCCGTTGCTCCTGCAGGGTCTGCCCTGGCCCCAGTAGATCTGGCAGGGATGGGTTGGTGTGGGCAGCTCCGTATCCTGTATCTCTCCCTCTAGCCAGGAGGGGTTCTGCCGGCTCTTCATTGAGAGCCGTAAATTGGCTGAGCACATCCAGCCAAGTGTGATAAGGAGTGAGCCATGGCTCTGGCTCCAAGCTGGAGTCCTCCCTCTGGTGAGTGGTTGGGGTAGTAAACAACACGCATGGTGCTCTGGCATCGCCCAGGCCAGACGGCAGGTATGGGAGGTTGCTGGACGTCCTCAGACCCGGCTGTGGCATTCATTGCGAAGTCCTCACTTGGCTGTGCTTGTGTAGACACACTTGAGGCTCCAAACTGTGACCTTCCAGTGTTAGCTTCAAAGTGACTTCCCTTGAGGAAAGTAAAAATCTTCGTGCTTCTTGTTCATCAGAACTAGACACAGCCACCAGCCTAAGCTCCTCTTTGGACATGAATCCCTGGTCCTCCTTCATCAGCCTTGGGGATGGTGTCTGCAGGGCTCTTGAACCTCTGACAGCTGTGTGGAAAACCCCACCTCCCCGAGGGCTGAAGGAGATGGTTGTCTCCTTTCTGGCACTAGCATCGTGATCCGCCTCTGCTGATTTATCCTGTCTCTGAGGCACCCACCTGCCTTTCGCCTTGAGACACCCTGGGACTCTTGTGCAGACCCTTCTCTCGTGAAGCCTCTCATTTTCTGGGGGGGTAGACATATCACTAAGTGCAAGTAACACAAACTGCAAAGACCAGGCCACCATTCTGGGGGATAAGCACCCCAGCGGAAGTTCCTAAGCTACCCAGGAAAGGAGGTGAAGAGTCCTCCCTAGAAGGCCGACGTCTAAGCTGAGCTGTGGAGAGGGTGAGGGAGCAGGAAGTAGCGCTATGGGAGCTCCTCAGGGTGAGGTCCTGGCACCACTGTCAGAGCGAGCAGGGGGCGAGCACAGTGGGTGGACAGGCTGCAGAGCCTGTGGACTGGCTGAGGAAATGTCCCTCCAGCCAAAGCTGATCAACTGACACTGTTCTCCGTCCATACTGAGCTGTTTCATTGGGGGCAGAGGGACAGATGGGACAGGAGGACCGAGGGAGGGTAGTATGAATGGTATCTAGGTCTCAGTTTGGGTGACTATCGTCTCAGGAGGGAGGAGGAAATGTGGGACCGGGATCAATGATGGCAGCCTGGGTCCAGACCAGTGAGGTGTCCCGGGCAGAAGGGGTGTAGATCGGTGAGAAAAACAAACACTAAACTTAGCTGCCTGGCCTAGTAATCAAAATACAGATGCTACATCCAGGATTTTCCCCTCAGGACGAGAGCAGTGTGGGTCCCCGGAGGCTGGGTAAACACGAGACTCTTGTCTTTATTGACTGGGTAATCAGGACAGCCAATGCACCTGCCTGGGTGTGGTCACGCCTGCTCTGAAAACTGTGACTCAGTACATTGTGGGGCAGGGACCCAGGATGGATGGATATAGGTAGCTGTTGGCTTTGCCTGAAGCTGCACCTTGGAGGACAAGCTGGAGAACTAATAAAGCTTTGGCCCGGACCCACACAGCCCCAGGAAGCTTCTCTAAGTTTCCAGGGGACTGTCAGGGCAACTGGGTAAACTATTCATTCTAGAAGCTGGTGAAACGATCTATGTCTGGGTCACACACACACACACACACACACACACACACACACACACACACACACTGGCTAGAGTTCTGCCAGGGCACCGTGGGGTAGAACATAGAGCTTAGTCTGTCGCTCAGGAAGCTGGACCATGGTTAGAGCAGGCCTGCATGTGAAGGAGGCTTCCCTGCTCTTCTGCCCAGCTAGCCACACTGCCCTCTGCCCTGTAACCTTTGGCCCCCTTTTGTCTTTCCTGGCCTGGTTGGCACTAGATAAAAGGTGAGCGTGTTTGCAGCTCCTCTAACCTAGGCCACTGCCTAACCAAATGACTTCACCTGATTCCAGCCATCGTCAGTCCAGGCACACTCTCAAACCCTAACCCACCTCTTTGTACCAATGAAGCTATGCCCTTCTGTAAACATGAGCCAGTTTTTAAGCAATTAAGTTACAGAATCAAGTCAGTTAGGAACAACCATATACAAAGCTGTTTATTCCAAAAAAACAAAACTACATAGGCAAATGGAATGGGCTGGAGCATTCTTCTGGCCCCCAAACACTCCATGTAAAACTGATTCCTTGGTTTTCACAACAGTCCAATTTAGTAATGGCCCCTCTCACTGTTTCTACAGGTTCTCAACGAGCTTTGGTGTCCCAGCATGGCCCCTTGAGGTGAACCATGAATGTCTGCAGAACATTTAGCACTAACTATCCAGAGTCGCAGCTTTCCAGGAGGTGACCCATCCTCCGCCTGTCCCCAGCTTGCCCACCCCTGCCTGGAAAGTGCTGCAGCTGCCACGGACACCATGTAGTAGGGCGGCTGCGGCGCCCAGTGAGCTGCGATGGTTTTGTACACGACCCCCTTTCCTAACAGCTGTCTGTCCGCCCTCCACGCTGTGTCCTGGGCCCTCATCTTCCCATGTTACTGGCTGGTGGACCGGCTGGTGGCCTCTTTCATACCCACCACCTATGAGAAGCGTCAGAGGGCAGATGACCCTTGCTGCCTGCAGCTCTTCTGCACTGTACTCTTCACGCCAGTCTACCTGGCTCTGCTTGTGGCTGCATTGCCTTTTGCCTTTCTTGGGTTCATCTTCTGGTCTCCACTGCAGTCTGCCCGCCGGCCCTACTCCTACTCCCGGTTAGAGGACAAGAGCCCAGCTGGAGGGGCAGCCCTGCTCAGTGAATGGAAGGGCACGGGGGCTGGCAAAAGCTTTTGTTTTGCCACAGCCAATGTCTGCCTCCTTCCTGACTCACTCGCGAGGCTCAACAATGTTTTCAACACCCAAGCGCGGGCCAAAGAGATTGGGCAGAGAATCCGCAATGGGGCTGCCAGGCCTCAGATCAAAATCTACATTGATTCTCCCACCAACACCTCCATCAGTGCAGCCAGCTTCAGCAGCCTGGTGTCTCCGCAGGGCAGTGATGGAGCCAGAGCTGTCCCTGGTAGCATTAAGAGGACGGCCTCTGTGGAATACAAGGGGGATGGTGGGCGTCACCCCAGTGATGAGGCTGCCAATGGCCCAGCCTCTGGGGACCCGGCTGATGGCAGCCTCGAGGACAGCTGCATTGTGCGCATTGGAGGTGACGAAGGAGGTCGTCCACCGGAAGCTGATGACCCTGCTACTGGGAGCCAAATTGGGAATGGGGCTGGTGGGACCCCAAAGGGCCAGACGCCCAACCACAATCAGCGAGATGGGGATTCTGGGAGCCTGGGCAGCCCCTCGGCGTCCAGGGAGTCCCTGGTGAAGGCGCGGGCTGGGCAAGATGGCGGCGGCAGCGGAGAGCCGGGAGCCAACAGCAAGCTCTTGTATAAGACATCAGTGGTGAAGAAGGCAGCAGCCCGCAGGCGGCGACACCCTGATGAAGCCTTTGACCACGAGGTCTCGGCCTTCTTCCCGGCCAACCTGGACTTCCTGTGCCTGCAGGAGGTGTTTGACAAGCGTGCAGCTGCTAAGTTGAAAGAGCAGCTACACGGCTACTTTGAGTACATCCTGTATGACGTCGGGGTCTATGGCTGCCATGGTTGCTGCAATTTCAAGTGTCTCAACAGTGGTCTCTTCTTTGCCAGCCGTTACCCTGTCATGGACGTGGCCTATCACTGTTACCCTAACGGGTGCAGCTTCGACGCCCTGGCCTCTAAGGGAGCTCTGTTTCTCAAGGTAGGCATCCTCAGCTGAGGGCTACAAACCAATTGTCCCCAAACCACATGACAAAATGGGCCATAACCCCTACCAACCCATATTCCCTGGGAATCCTCACTCCCTTGATGGGGTGAATTGGGAGCCAGACAAAGCTTTCCATGGAACTGAACTCAGGACCCCCAGCTCAAGCACAGGAAACCCATGGGCTCATGCTGAGTGATGAGGCCAGTTTCTCTGATCTGAGTCACATTTACTCATCTGTAAAGTGGGGTGAGGGTGACCCAGTATGTTGTGATCCAGATGGGATTCAGAGCCTCTTGCATGCAGTAGCATGCGGTGACCATGGTGGTACTGATCGCTGTGATTAGGGACAGAAGAGGAGACAAGCCCCATCTCCATTCACACGTGGCAGAGACCAGAGTAAAACCCGAGTGCAGGCCAGAATATGGGCTCTCAGGTCCCCCAGGCCAAAGACCACACTTAGCCACTGAGGCCTCTAGCTTCGTTGGCCAGGACAGGCCCCCTTCCTGTTGCCAGCAGCTGCCATGCCAGGCTCTCTGCCCACCAGCCCTTGGCTTCATTTCCATAGTCACTAATTAAAGTGAATCATGATTATTTCTGCTAATTTGGATGCAGTAGAGGAGGTTTTAGACCATGGTAATTTGGTCATTACACATGATCTTCGATGGAGCCTGAGATACTCAGTGTCAACTTTTTGTTCTCTATCTAAAAGCCACTGCTAGTGAATCCAGTTTTCTGAAGCATCATTTGGCCATCTGACGCTGACGGGGCTTTCTGTCCCCAGGGGCAGCAGCTGTTTTGCCTGTGGTTCTCCCCTTAAAAGTGAGATTTGACTGAAGGGCTGCTTTAGTGGAGGACCCTGACTATGGCTCAGGGCAGGTTTTTCTCATTTCTCCGTTCCAGTCTTAACTGAGCCCGACCTGTGCAGGAAAATACTGAGCCGGTGCCTACTGGAGGTAAGGGCACATTGACTCCATCTGAGCCGGTTAAGGACAAGGCAGGCACTCATAGGCCCCACCCTGGGGTGCTCAAGGCCCCTTGCATGGCTCTGCCAGAGTTAGGGTCCCCAGCTTTCCAGTCTTCTGACACACAGTTCCAGCCTTCCTATTCTGACATGTTGCTCATTTGTGTTGCATTCGTGGGTATATTTCTGTCTTGGTAGCCAGAGTGGCCTTCTGGGAAGGAAGGAGATATGTCATCAGTGGAAAGGTGTATCCTCTCGCCCTTGGCCTGATACAGACGGCTGTAAGCCTAGAGATGTCTACCCCCTGGACCACTGCTGTGCAAAGAAACCACATGACCCCTCCTGACCTTCCTCCTTCATCTGATCCCCTGAAACAGTTTTAAGGGTGGCAACTGCCTTCTTGGGACAGCCTCTCCTCTGTGGCTCTATCATTAATGTTCTTTTTGTCTGCCTTTATATCGAGGCAAATATGTTGATTCATGCCATTCCAAAACTTTTCTTGAGCTGGCCAGTATTTTTCATATCAAACTTCATTTGCAACATCTCTTAAACACCTTGATAGGTCTGACAGTACCAGCTTGTCTCAGTTTTTTGTTGTTTTGGTTTTCCAGACAGAGTTTCTCTTCATAGCCCTGGCTATTCTGGAACTCATGATATAGACCAGGCTGACCTCAAACTCAGAGATCTGCCTGCCTCTGCCTCCCGAGTACTGGGATTAAAGGTGTGTGTCACCTGGCAATCTCATTTTCTTATACCTGAAGGTTGGGATAAGCCATGTAGCCAGCTCTCTCTGCTTCTCAGGGTCCCCCTACTGTCAACTCTGTGCCCCCAGGGCCTAGTATCCTACAGCCTCCATTTCTGCCCTTGTTGGTAACCCTCATCCTTGTTCCAGCCCAGATCTCTCCCCAGAGCTTATCCCTGAATCTGGCTGACTCCTACCTGGGTACATCTGATTTACTTCTGAGCAAGCTCAGCATCTGCCCTGCCAGCCTCACTCAGGTTCTCCCATCCTGAAGCCAGAAGAAATCAGCCACCTTGGTTGTGCCTGCTCAGTTTATCCCAGGTTTTTCACTTTCAAAATGCCCTTGGTTCCAACTCCACCAACTTGGTGAACCTATTTGTCCACGGTAGATGCGGCTGCCTGACCTCTTCCAGCGAGGCCACCGCCTCCTCACTAGGTCTGATTCCCTTACTGCCCTTACTAGACCACCCTGAGGGTCCTCCTTATCCCAGGCTCTGCCAGTCTCAGGTTTGCTAAGCACCAGCCAGTTCTCCCTTTGTGGGCTCCTTGACTCTGTGCTCAGGTATTTTTTGGACTGCTTGTCCGGTCAGATGCTGCCTTTGAGAGCAGAGCTGTGCCCTGCTGGATTAGGGTATGACGGTCCTCCTGCCACAGAGGAGGGCCAGGTCCATCTGGAGAGCAGCTGTGGACATTGGGAGGATGAGGCCAGCAGTCCCACTCTTTGCCACCTCCCTCACTGGGTCCTGCTCTTCTAGTTTATTCCATGGATTCCTGAAGAAATGGCCCTCTCCATGAAGGAAGGGGCTAGATTCCCTTTGGCCTCAGCACAGTAGAGCTAAAAAACCTTTTACTGATACTCTGTGCCAGCAGGACTCAAGGGCTCAGCCTCTCAGTATGATTGTTTGTTTTTATAAGAGAAACACACACGACTCTGCAGGTCCTGAGGACACACGGTAGGAATCACTAAGTCCCAGCAAGTAATAAAGTGGATACTGTCAAGATCACACACGTGTTAAGAGGGAGGCAACTGTGGACTTGCTACTGTGGTGTCCTCCTCTTCTTGGCAGCAGGGCCAGCAGGGATGCCTTTGTCTTTGTCTAGAACTCAGCACAGGGCAAGTGATAGTAAGGAGAGTCTGACAAATGAGTGGTTGTTAACATCTTGACAAAGACACCAACAGCCTAGAAAGGGACAAAAAACACCATGTGGAGGTCAACAGGACTGACAGGTACCCATCTATAAAATGGTACACACGGAGCATGTAAGGACATACTAAGCTGAAGTATCTGTGGCTGAAAATTACAGTGGGAGAAACCTGTTGCCTGAGGAACACAGGGTCAGCCATGTCATGTGCCCCTCTGAGCACTGCATTTGAAAATGTGCTTTTATAACAAGATGCATTAGTGGTCCATGGTTTTGCAGGGCTAATTCCCAGAACAGGAGTGCTAGATGGCTGCACCTTGGGTCTGAACTTAATGTGTGAGTCTAGAAACAGCCCAGTCTGGGCCATGGAGCCTATTATCAAATAGCCAGACATTCACCCATAGGCACTGAGGAGGACAGGCAGGCATGCTGAGGGGAGGAGGATGGAGTTGCAAAAATCCAGGGGACAGGACTGACAAGACCCCTCAATTTCAGCAGCCAAGAGAAAGAACACTGACTGAGAGGTAACTGTTGTGTCCTTTGCCACAAGATGGAACAAGAAGCTTGGCTTCTGTGGCCCACCTCTCTGGGAAGTGCCTGGTCTGGGGTTCAGCTGGACTGGACTAATGATTATCTGGGGAGGGCAGTTGGTGCTCACATTGAAGACTTTTTCGAGTGGCCTCCAGCAGTTGGATAGTGATAAGGAGGCCTGGGAGAGGTCTTGGGTGGGGGAGGGGAGGGGATGCGTGGTCTGTCTCACCTCCAGAGAGCCACAGCACAAACAAGGGCTCATTCTTGTGCTGAGTTATCTTTGATAAGTCAAGATAAATTAAGGTGCCCATTTTTATAAAGCCAGCATTAGAGATGACCTGCCTGAGTCAACGGCCTGTTGAACCAGGCCCACCCAGTGTAACTCTGCCCTAGTAAAGAAGGGTCAGGTTTGGGGAAAGTGGAGGCATGAAGGTGTGGCCAGGGGCCCAGAGCCAGGGACACAGGCCAGAACTCTGGTCTAAGACTGAGAGACTGCAGGAGACCTTGTCCTATAAAAACTCATGAAGCACTGGGCGGTAGTGGCACACATCTTTTTCTTTTTCTTTTTTTTTTTTTTTTTTTTAATTTTAAATGGCACACATCTTTAATCCCTGCACTTGGGAGACAAGACAGGTGAATCTCTGAGTTCAAGGCCAGCCTGGCCTACAGAGAAGTTCAAGGACAGCCAAGGGCTACACAGAGAAAACCTATCTTGAAAAACAAACCAACAAAAACTCATGAAGCAATGGGCAATGCAGCCAGATGGGGCAAAGACAGACTAGCAGAAGGCTGGCAGTGTCCAAGGTCCCTCCAGTGGGTTCTAGTTGTGATTTCAAATTGGGTCAATAGGAGGTCAGGTGGAGAGTATGGCCAAAGGAGAAAGGAAGAGTCACTAAATGAGAATGGACAAGACTAAAAGAGAGATAAAGAATATGGATCCATGGTTAAGAGCATCTACTGCTTTATCATGAGGACCAGAGTCAGGGATCCCAGCATCCTCATTAAACAGCTCCAATTCTGGCTTCTGTGGATTCTTTCTTTCTCTTTCTCTTTCTCTCTCTCTCTCTCTCTCTCTCTCTCTCTCTCTCTCTCTCTCTCTCTCTCTCACACACACACACACACACACAGATTATGATGATGATGATGATAAACAAATATTTAAAAGACTGAATGTTAGGCTGGGCATGGTGGTACATAACTGAGATCCTAGCACTTGAGAACCAGAGGCAGGAGGATTGCTGTAAGTTTGAGGTCATCCTGATTTATGTAACAATTTCCAGGCCGGTCAGGGCTACATACCAAGATTGTCTCAAAACAACCTGAAAGTCATGTAGGTGACTAGGAGATGCCAGAGACTGGGGAGGAACTTGCTTGTGACTTGTTTCTGCTCCATAAAGCTTTGCATAGACTATGGCCAACAATGTAACATTGTAGGCTGATGTTTTCTTTACATATCTGCTTCTAGAACCAGCCAGACACTTCTAGACAGGGAATGCCCTATCTCTACCTGGGCCCAAGTCTAGTCAGGAGCCTGGCACAGAGCAGGATGGAGAGAGCTTGAGCAGAGGGCTCTAGATGTTGCCAGGGTCCCTTTGCACCTGGAGCAGCGATGGTTGCCTGGCAGCAACACTGACCCCCTGCTGCTTTCCCCCAGGTGCAGGTGGGAAGCACACCTCAGGACCAAAGAATTGTCGGGTACATCGCCTGCACACACCTGCATGCCCCACCAGGTAGGCCACAGCCTGGGGTTTTCTGGGGATGGGTTCAATACCTGGGCCTTGGCTGGGGTCCAGGTCAAGCTTCATAGTCTGGTCTCTTGTCCTGTCTGCAGAGGACAGTGCCATCCGGTGTGAGCAGCTGGACCTGCTTCAGGACTGGCTGGCTGATTTCCGAAAATCTACCTCCTCGTCCAGCACAGCCAACCCGGAGGAGCTGGTGGTGTTTGACGTCATCTGTGGAGATCTGAACTTTGATAACTGTTCTTCTGGTGAGGCCACACTCCTCCCCTGTCAGGTGTGAAGCTCCAGGCAGTCACAGAGGATAGCTGGGTAGTTTGAAGAACTGCCAGTTCCTCATGAGTGTGTAGGAAATTTAGCAAGACTGATGTATCTGCCCCACACTCAAGTCCTAGCATGGACCAACCCGTACACTGCCAAAACAAGCACAGAGGCCTCTAGCTGGAGAAAGAGAGACCCTAAAAATGAACCCAGGACAAGGGAGAAACTTCTAATAACACTGGCTTAAACTGGGCCAGGAAGATGGCTCCATGGTGGCTCAGGGGTTAAGAGCACTGGCTGCTCTTGCAGAGGATCCATATTCCATGCCTGCTACCCACATGGTAGTTCACAACTGTCTGTAATTCCAGTTTCAGGGATCCAATGACCTCTTTTGGCCTCTGAAGGCACAGTGGTGCACAAATGTACATGCAGACAAAACAATCATACACATGAAATAAAACTAAATGGTGGCCCATGTCTGCAGTCTCAGCACTCAGGAGGCAGACAGGCTTGCTGCAAGTATGAGACCAGCTTGGTTTATACAGTGACTTCTAGGCCAGCCAGGGATACATGAGTCTTTGTCTCAAGACACAGGCAAATAAACCTTTTTAGGTAGAAGACTAAAAGCCAATCATCTGTGAAGTTTTAAACAGATCTGAATCTGCACTCCTTTGGGGTAGGAGTAGTTCTGAGCCTTCCTTGGCCTGGGAGCTTCAAGGTTCTAACACTCCTCCAGGAGCCACAGCTCCTGCAAGAGACTATGGGTAGGGTGGAACCTGGAGCCTTGAGTCCAGGCCTCACCCTCAGAACAGGAAATCTCAAGGTCTTACCTAGAGTCCACAATGGTACCCTCACCTGATGGCAGACAGTAAAAGCTGTTTTAACCTTTCATGGCCAGAAAGGCATTTCTGACAAGAATGGCAGTTCCAGCACGGGCAAGGAGAATGCAGTGCCCAGCACAGGCAAGGAGAATGCAGTGCCCAGCACGGGCAAGGAGAATGCAGTGCCCAGCATGGAACACACAGTCACCACACAGAATGATTTTCCTCTACAGCTGTGTGGGATAGCAAGGCTGTCAAATTCAACACACCAGCTTCTGCCCAGCACAGTCTTTCTGCTCTGGTCATGACACTCTTGGCACAACACACACAGGAAGAGGCTTTTGGAGAAGATCCCACCAGGAAGCCCTAACCCAGTACTCTTTCTCCAGCTCAGGGGTCCTGGTCCAGTGAGTAGGCAGGAGCCATGTGGTGGCCCCTCCTCCCCGAGGGCCAAGCAGCCAGATCTGTGAGGAGAGCAGGTCTAAGCTGCAGCAGCAGCAGTCCTCACCCACAGTTGCCATGGAATCTGGGAAGGCTTAGAGGATAGAGATCAGTGTGTTGGGGCACATCCCGAGGGCACAGAGAACCAGTGACATTTGACCACAGGACCAACCACAGGACCATCGAAAGAACCATAAACCCAGAGTGCTTACCAAAGAGACAGGAACATAGTGGCACATGGTAGGAGTACCTGGCACGGAGCAGGCCAGGCGACTGCCACCCAGCACCCCTCTCTTCATCCCCACAGATGACAAACTGGAACAGCAGCACTCCTTGTTTACCCGCTACAAGGACCCCTGCCGTCTGGGGCCCGGGGAGGAGAAGCCGTGGGCCATTGGTAAGCAGGGCCTGAGCTCACCAGGACTTCCCAAGGGGCCATGAGAACCTGATTCCTGACAAAGGGGACATGCCCTAGGCAGCTGTCTGGAGTCCCCCCAAGTCCTGGTGTCTCCCTAATCTTTCCGTGGGGGCCACCCTTCAGGCTGGCTGGACCCTGCTTCACTCACCACTCTCCTCTTTTGCCCCCAGGGACCCTGCTGGACACAAGCGGTCTCTATGATGAGGATGTGTGTACCCCTGACAATCTTCAAAAGTGAGTGCCCGGCCCACACCACTGCAGGCTGGCAGGGACCCCTGGTCCTAACAAGCTCCCAGGCCTTCGGGAGGCACCGAGCCCTTACGAGGTTGGAGAGATGGGGACTGGGCAGGTTCCAGCAGGGCCGACTCACTCGAGCCACTGAGGACTTCTGTGTTGTCAGGAAGCTCTTACACAGGAGAGGACAGCTGGATGGAGGCTGTTGTCATCTTCATATTCTAGACATTTCAGAGGCTCATGGAGTCTGGAAGGGACAAATCCTAAACCAGCAGTCAGGATCTAGACTCACTTTGAAAAGGGCTCTTGTTGAGTATAGTTTACATAGGAAAAGCAGCCAGAATTTCCAGGATCAGGTCAAGGGTCAAGACCTGGAGAGCTGCTGGGTAGGGGGTCTGTGGAAGAGGATCCTGGGAGCCCATGGCCTCTATCCAGCAATTAGAAGGTGAGGGGACACAGGCTGACTGTCTTCAAAGGCAGCTCTACCCCAGCCCAGCTTCATCCTTGAACCCAGCGAGGCTTCCATAAAGGACACAGTGGAAAGGCCAATAGCAGAATGGATTTATAATTCACAGCCCGAGACTGCAGAGCCACTGCCATGGCTCCTTGCAGCTAATTTGAGCCAATTAATTAGATTATAGACTAAATTTGAAACATCATCCTATGCAGAGAAAATTATCTTTTCATGAGATGATGATTAAAAAATGACTACCAGTAACTCTCAGATCATTGATGCTGGAATTAATTATCAAAGCAACAGACAGTAATGGATTATATCTCTGAGCCATTAACAACGCTCTGAATGTCATTAGTGTATTTATCTTAAGGCTGATAAAAACCTGTAGAAAACCATGTTTGCCATCGTGGTCTCTCCAGACACTAAATCTCTCCAGTGCTAACCACCTGGGGGCCTGGGCAGTGTCTCTCATGCCAGCTCCTGGCCTGAGCCTGCTCTCAGTAACTGGGGAAAGGTGACCTACAGGGTTCCTCGGCTCTCCCAGGGTTACCTGGGCTCTCGGGGAAGGCTAACAGGAATTATGTTGGGCATTTAGGCCCCCCGTGAGTCTCCTGGGATGACTCTGAGAAATGGGACAATAGCCCATTTCCCCCAAGTCAGGGGCCACATCGACCACTCATTTTACAAAGGAAACAGCACTCAGATGATAGCACAAGCTGGATCACATCGCTGCTTAAGGACAGACCCATAAATAACAGACCTCCAATGTAGTACTCTCTTGGCTCTCTTAGCCCTGCCAATCTTCAATAGTGATGGAGCTTCCAGGGAAGAAGGTCTCTAAGGCTCAAACATGGAAGAAGAGATCAGAAGAGGTGCATTCCCAACATGGCCACAGCCAGGAATGCCATGACCAGTATCCGAGTACAGAAAGGGAAATGGGAACTGGTTAGCTAGCCCAAGGTGGAGTCGCCTCTGACTGATCATGGAAGTGCTCTGCTCACTAGGAACTCCTCCTTCTAGCTAGGCCCTCTGTGGAGCCAGACAGGCAGATCTTAAACCCAGGTTTGGTCTCCCTTTCCCTCTTATGTTGTGGAGAGGATGGCTCCACAGGCCAGGGCTGGCCGAAGACTTTGCCTTGTTTCCTTTCTGCCTAACAGGGTTTTGGAGAGTGAGGAAGGCCGCAGGGAGTATCTGGCCTTCCCTACCAGCAAGAGCCCAGGGGCTGGGCAGAAGGGGCGGAAGGATCTGCTGAAGGGCAATGGCCGACGCATCGACTACATGCTGCACGCTGAGGAGGGGCTGTGCCCTGACTGGAAGGCTGTGAGTCTGAGGCTGGGCCTTATGGCCCCGTGTAGACTTTGAATCCCGACCCTAGTCCCTGCTCCCTTAAAATGAGAGCCATCACTTTTACAACCTGAAACCCTCCACAATACCCTCTGTACCCTAGCCCAGTTGGCCCCCCCATCTGGAACCTCCCACCCCAGATTGTCATTTCCTGCCCCCCAAACTCCCCTTTACAGAGCACCCTCTCTCTGGATCTAATCAGAATATTCTGTTTTCCATTCCTTTCCACAACCTAGGAGGTGGAAGAATTCAGTTTTATCACCCAGCTCTCTGGCCTGACCGACCACCTCCCTGTGGCCATGCGGCTGATGGTATCTGCAGGGGAAGAGGAGGCATAGACCAGCCATGCCACTGGCATCTCAAGAAGTGGGCCTCTGCCAGCCCTGCAAGCCACAGCCCATGTCTGGGCTGTGTCCCCTCCATTGAGCACCCAGTGCTGGGGGTAGGAGGGCAGGGGACAGGGAAGAGCCTGTCAGTCCCCTGGGAGCCTGGAAGCCAGGCTGCTCTGTGCCTCTGGGCCATCTCTAAGAACAGAGGACTCAGGCCAGTCTGGGAGCCCCTGGCTGCCTAACCAGTGCCATTCTTTCCAATCACGATTTTCTACAGATCTACACAGCACAACATAGTTTGTAACCCGAGGGTTAGTATGAGGACCGGGTTTATGTACTCTTTGTATTTCTTCTCAAGCTTTGTCCAGGGTTCATTACTTTCGTCTGCTGCCAATGTTGTCTCGCATGCTTGCACCCTCGCATGCACGCTGCCCGCATGCCATGTGCCACGCTGTAGCACCCAGACCCCTTGCTCGGGCCTCACCCAAGGCCAAACTCCAAACACAATCAGAAACAGCCAAAGAAGCACTTCCTGGGCACAGCTGCCAGCTCTCCACCTCCAGCTTGATGGGGATGTGAAGGCTGTCATTACCTGCCAGCCCAGGGCTCTTCCCAGGGTCTTGCATTCAAGGGCGATTACATTTTAAAAAGAAAACAGAAAATGTTCAACACAAACTCACCCTTCACTTAGGGTCTGTAAGTCACTGGGTAGAACTGTGCTCTTCCCCAGCCCACACAGCAGGGTCCAGCTGGCTCTGGCCACCCCAGCAGCTCCTGTAGGAGACTGATGCCAGCTGTGGGGCCGTAACAGAAATCCAAGAAGAGGGCATCACTTTTTTTACACAAAGGGGACTCAGAACATAAAGGGGGGAGGGTTGATTTTGAAAACGACAGGTTTGTAGCTTCTTTTATCCAAGCCAATATGTCCTCTTCTTCTACCGGCCCCTTGGGTTCAACCTTTTTCTGAGGACTCCCTCATCCATGTGTGGCTGAGCTCAGGAACCACTTGCCGGCCCCAAGTTGGGCTGCAGCTCTGGACTCCCGGCCCACTCTCCCTCAATAGCTACTTCAGCCAATGCCATGTCTAGGAGGGCACCCTGGATAAAGTGCCAGGAAACCAAGGTGTAGAGAATGGCTTCTTCACCAGTCAGGCTCAGGCGGCTAGCCACCAGCTACTGCTTGTCTAGGGCAGGGGTGACTCCAGACTGCATCCAGAAGCCATTCTTGCCACTGTGTGACCAGAGCCAGCCCCAAGCTCAGCACAGTAAGGCTGCTGGAAGCCCACTGTTCTCCACCTGCTGCTCAGGGGCCCAAGACAGCACTGACTGCCCACCTACCTTCAGGGAGCAGAGGCTGCCCTGACTACAAAGGGAAGATGTCTGTATCAGGGTGCTGAGCTCCAATTTGAGGGACTGTTTCTGACAACCCCACTGGTCTCTTCAAAGTGCCCTACCTTGTATCCAGCCCAGCTCAAGGCCAATTCTGCCTGGTAAGGATGGAGGGAGCATCAGGCCCCTGCTGTTGGGACCTCCAACTGCTGGTGCTCTGAAGCTGTGCCTTGTCACCCATTAAGTAGCAAAAGGGATCAAGAAGAAGGGCACATGTCCAAGAAGATGACAGGCCCTGCACTGGGGGTGATCCTTCAGAGCACAGGCGGCTTGGCATTAGGGCATTAGGGTGGGACTGGTCTGTCTGAACTTTTGGCCTGGAGAGCCCTGGCCCCATGCTCCAGTGTCCAGAGCTAGGGCAGCCTTGCTGGCTTCTCTGCTGTGCCCTCTCCTGCCAGGGCCTGGCCTCCTGGTAATCTGGGAAGGCCTCATGGAATGAAAGGTCCCACTCCTGGGAACAACCAGGATTCTGTTCATGCAGGGTACCACTGGGCAGGCTCAATCCTTATACCAATGGCACTGTGTACATGGAGAGTAGATGATGTCAAGGCCAGGTCCCTAAACCTGGGTTAGGGTAACATGTTTGGAGTCAGAGCCACATGCTTCTCTCCTTCCCAACTCCAGGGCGGCCTTAGGCAAGTTGTACCGCCCTGTGCCTCTGTCATCTTCTGTTACTACAAGGTCACCTCTACATAGACAGGGTCTGGAGTCCAGAAGAGAGATAGCCTGCCTTCCAGCCCCCCTACATATCCCTCAGCACTGAGGCCATGACTGTCTGCCCAAATTTCATTGTGGTTTGCTTATGGACTCAAGACATGTGTACTGCCAGGCCTTTCTATTTAAAAAAGAAGAGACAATGCCAGGATTCCAGAGTCTAGGACAACTAAGGCCTAGACGGGGACAATCACAGGGACCACTGGAATCCCAACCGCAGCTCTGCCTGCTGGGACCCCTCAAGGGAAGCGCTAGGTAAGTGCATTAGCTTAGGAAGGACCATTCATTCATCTTTATTTGTCAAAACCACCTGGAGTTTTAAGTATGAATATTAACCTTGATGCTTTTTAACTATTGTATTAACTTGCTCAGATTTAGAAATACTGTTTTAAAAGAAAAAGAAGAAACTTTTTTAATTTCTGTATTGTATCCTCATGGGACATTAGGGGTTTTATATGGTAAGATACCTAAGGTTTTGGTAAAACATTATCAAATATATATCCAGACGATTCTTCCCTAGAAGAAAAACAATCTTTACGGCTGATTTAAAAAAAAAAAATGTTAAAAAGAGGTGGATTTTTCCTTTATGGTGCTGAAAGGAAGGATGGAGAATGAAGAGAAAATAAAACTGTGAGGCTCCAGGCTGGCGTTCTGGTTCTGTACTTATTTGCATGACAAACTGGGAGGCCCCACGATTTCCATGATTTCTAGATCCCAGCCTAGGGGCTTTGGGGAATGACTATGGGACACAGCCCATGTCTGCCTCAAAACACTAGGGTTTGGCCACCTAGGTTCTACTACTGGGCCCCTCCCAGATCCTTTCAGAACCGAGAGGTCACCAGCAAGAGTGTGGGTGAGAAGTGAGAGGTGGGACAAGGCTGTGGCCAACTGGGGAATCTCTGCACTTTCTGTTTCAACAAGGATAGGCCACCAGAGCAAGGGCCTTCAGACAGACACAGGAAAAGGCTATTCCTAGTTTTCTTTGTAGTGGCTTTCCACAGGGAACTGCTTGAAGATGGCCTCTTCCCTGGCTTGTGAGCAGCACCCTGATGTCCAGGTCTTATGGCTTATCAGGCCACCTGCTGGTATGCACTGAGGCCAGATACCCAAATGTTTATGAATGTGGCTTAGTAAAGCTACTTAGCAAGGGAGCCTGGTCCTCTCAACCCAGGTCTTACTAGGATCATGAAGCCCCAAGGAACTCCCTAGAAGGCCATTCTCTAAGCAGAGACCTGGAAACTCCTAGAAAGCAGACAGGCTGGGTAGGTCCCAGCTGAGTGGGTAGTCCTACCTTAGTCCCAGTGAAGGTTGTTCCTCAGTGCTCCTCCAGGTAGGACAGAAAGCATTACTATACCAGAGCTTCCTGAACTCTGAACCACGGGCCATTCTCCCGGGTTGATTCAGAACTCTTCGACCAGTCACCAGCCTCTGCTGCCTACCACCCCTGATGCTGGGAGCCAGCAGCACTAAGATCCAAAAATAAAAGAGGTCTCCTGTGCAGACGCCGAGCAGGGCATGCAAGGAAGTAAGTTCTTTGGCCTTCTTTCCCCATTGAGCTCCAAGCCATTCAGAGTCTGCAGCCTGTTGGCCATTTAATTTCTCAACAAGGGAAGATTAGTTCAAGGTGTCTGCAAGCCTAAACTCCATGGTGATGTCTCCAGTGAGGGGATGAAACTCCACGGCATAGCTGACTGACTGGGGGCCATCCAGAGGCACTCTGGGATCCAGGGTGGTGCTGAGGAAGTACACAGCTTGCTTGCAGTGGGGGTTCCAGCAGCAGTCCCCCTGCAGGGTGAAGAGCAGAAGGATGGGAGGGGCCCCGGGCACGCAAGCTACCTTTCCAGCCCATGCAACTAACAGTGGGAAGTAACCTGACCACCTGGGAGTTCTGTGACCTGAAGGGCACAGAACAGGGGTATTCAGAGCACAAGGGGGTCCCGTGGCTACAGGGCAGGCACATACTCTGGGCCTGGTGCCCACAGTACTACCTTGTCTTCCAAAGGGTTCATGAGGCCGGTGCTGACTGTGCTGTCTGCAGTCAGGTGATATTCCATCCACAGGACGGCCCCATGGCTCTTGCCAGGTCTGGGGAGTATAGAGTCAAACAGTCACACCGATACGGATGAGTTCAACCAACACATCTTTCTGCTTTCCTGAAACCTCTACCACTCCCATCCCTCCCAGTCAGGAGTTTCTGTACTCCTCACCCATGTAGGTAAAGCCTAGACAGAAAAAGGTTCAGCCAGAGCAGCCAGAGCTCCTAACTCCACACTCCTCACAGCCTGGGCCCAGAAACCTCTGAGCACAGCTGCTCCCAGGGACTGACAAGGACGATTCCCTAGGGCAGTGGCATCTGCCCTGCCCTTGCTGCTTGTCCCTGGTGTAAAAAGCTCTCAGAGCTCTGACCTATGGCTCCCTTACATAGGAGGCAAAATGCTACTGTGAAGGGAGCTAGAGCTGGGTGGGGTCTCACACACCTTGCAGCAAGCGCCCTCGCCAATCCTGACCTGCTGTAACTTCCAAGAGAATTCAGGAAAATGGGCCAGTGGGTAACCATAGCAACCAAACTCATGTTTGTGTGCAGACTGATACAAGGAGCCGCAGGTAGGGAGGTAAGCAAGGTCCACTCCAGTTGTCCTTCACCAGCACATGTCTGGAGGCTGTGGGACCCTCCATAATGCAAAAGACGGGTGGGATGAAAGGACATATCCTGAGCCAAGAGTGAGAGTCTCCAGGCTGTTTGTCCTTCACAACTGTGTGGTCAGCAAGCCCTCGACTGTCTTCACTCATTCCAGCTTCCACTCACCTTCTCAGGTCCATGGAGCCCGCAGCATGCACAGGCTGCTGGGGGACAGGCTGCTGGAAATCGAAGGTCAGAATCTGCTGAGGCTCAGAGAGGCTCCGGCAGGGGTACTCCCACAATGGGTGGGGCTCTGCCTCCCTGCTCTCTCGAAAATCCAGGGAATGCTAGAGAAGAAGAGAACAGCTCTGTAGAGATGAGCTGCAGCCAGCCAGGGTCACCCTCATTTCTGTGAAACTGCAGTCATAGGGAGCAGCGGGTTGTCTCTAACACTGGGCACCAGCTTCTCCCTTCCCTGTCCATCCATTAGAAGGCCACTTCACTTCCCCAAGCCCCAGCATCCTTTAACAGAGATGACAAAGTCTACTACTCTTGACCTATTCTGAGGACCAAATATCTTTGCTGGGGAAGAAAAAAAAAAGGTAGGCATTCACTCACCTCTCACTGATACTGCCCACTGAAGGGCTCCAGCAGGCCCAAGCATGGTAAACAGGGCTCTGGTAGGCCTTGCCCTTCCCCTATTCCCTCTGCCTTGCTAAACCGTTAGATTACATTCCTAAGCGAGCCACCAAGACCACGGCCTCCTCCTGGGGCTGACCACCAAGGTTCAGCTACCAAAGCATTTTCGTCCAATAATCAAAAGTCCCCCCTTAGGCTGTCCCAATTAACACAATCAAAATTAACCAACTCATCCGAACATGGGGGTTTCCCTTTTTCCCTTTATAAACTGCCTTTGCCTATGGGTCACATTTGTCTCCTCTCAATCCAGAGGCAGCTCTGTCCCTCCAGGGCAAATATCTCTTCCTCCTCTCCCTTGTCCCTTCCCGATCTTCCTCCTCTATCTCCTGTCCTACGTTGTCTCATATTCCCTGCCCTTTGTCCCTCTAGGACAAATAAATCTCCTTTGTGCTGAGAACTTGGTCTTGGTGATTCCGGTCTTCACTGGCTACCATGATACCACTCTGACAGGGGGTTGAGAAGCAAGGGAAATGGACACATAAATAAGCAAGTCCAGTGCCTGGGAAAAGCACCAGTACCTATGTGAGAAGAGGCTGTGTGGGCAGAAGCAGGACAGGGAAGCTGCCTAGAGGTGACTCTAGGCAGAAAACTGGAGCCCAAAAGGCTGGAAGTGGGACACAGACAAGAGTCAAGCAGGAAGGAGAAGCAGCGGCCACAGGGGACGTCAAGAGGTTGCGTGCAGGAGGATGGAGCCTCCTGCATTTCCTTGGGCACCACGTAGAGGAAGGCTGAGGTGAAGAGGTAGGAAGCCATAGATCAGAGTGTTTCTGACGAGGTTGGCAGCAGAAACCTGAACTGGAGACTCCCTGGGAAGCTACAAAGAAAAGCACAATTGGCAGGGAGGGGGTCGGATCTGGGAGTGAAGGGCTGAGTGCTGGGGAAGCAGGAAACTCACAAGGCCTGATGACACCCAGAGACAAGGTCTCTTTATACAGCTCTGCCTGTCTCAGAACTCACTATGTAGACCAGGCTGGCCTTGAACTCACAGAGATCCTCCTGCCTCGGCCTCCAGTGTGCTAGGATTAAAGGCAGGGGCCACCATGCCTGCAGCTATCTTCCTCAAGATTTATTTTGAATAGTTCATATTGTATGGTGTTGGGGGTAGGTGCCCACAGAGGCCAGAGGTGTCAGATTCTCTGGAGCTAGAGTTACAGGTAATTGTGAACCACCCTATGTGGGTGCTAGGAACTGAATTAGGGTCCTCTGAAAGAGGCAGCTCTCCACTCAGGAGAAATGGACCTGTTAGCCAGGCAGTAGACTGGAAATACAGGGTCAGGAATAAGGGCTGGAGGAGACCAGACATGACACCTCAGAGGATGGCAGAGTGAGAGAGGCCAACACTGGGCCTGATGAGTGGCCAGATGTGGCAGGAGGACCCAGAGGAGTGTCTCAACACAAAAATGTCGAGGAGCATCAACAGTGGTCTACTGTGGGGAAGGCATGATACAAATGGAAAACACCCACAGGGCTAACTTTAAAAATGTAAAAAAGCAACCTACGTTGACACAGAAAAATGTAATCTAGAAGATAAGCAAAAAGGAGCAAGGTCTCCATCTAATACAAGCTATGAGTCCCACTCTCTTTTCTGTGTGCGTATGAATTTTCAAGCATAAAAATGGGCCCATGTTTCTGCCCTCATCCTATGAACTCATCCTGTGACTTTCAACGCAATCCCTTTTTAACCATAGTCGCTGTCATGACGTTTCCAGGGGACACAGGCCCCGTAGGTCACCTACTCTGGTTGAACATTCAGGGAACTGGTGGCATCTGTTACATAAAATGACCTTGCAGAAACCTCCTTATAGCTCCCTCTAGTACTCTTCTCGGGAGCACGGTGCCCCAGATGGAAGCGGCTCAGTCAGTCACTTGTGGGAAGGCTGTCCCAACAGAAAACAAGCTTCTGGGCACTAGCAGGGTGGATCTAGTCCACAGTCCAGTGACATTCAAGTCCAAAGTGACCCTTCCAATCCAGACATTAGAGCATGGAGCTATGAATGGGGCTGGTACCATGCAATGCTATCCAGGTTAATGCTCACAGTGAGCCAAAAATGGCAGCACTGGCCTCACCATCCAAAACAGAAGCTCTCTCTCTATATATACTGTACATCAGGTCCCTGCCAAAGGTTTATGGCTTTTCAGGAACTGTTGGTTGGAACAGGACTCAGAGCTGTATTCCTACCTACCTATGTTTTTGGTGACACTGGAGATTGAGCGCCTAAGACTACACAGATGCTAGGCATGTATTCTATCAATAAGCTATATTCTTAGTCCCCTGGATCCCCTATCACATGGATTTTGGTTTTGAGATTTCTTTAATATTTATTTTATGTGTATGGGTGTTTTGTCTACATGTATGTCTGTTTACCATTTGCATGCCTGGTGCTCAGGGAGGCTGGAAGAGAACATCACACCCCCTGGAGCTGGAGTTACAGATGACTGTGAGCCTCCATGTGGTAGCTGTGAATTGAACATCATCAGTCCTCTAGAAGAGCAGCCAGTGCTCCTAACCTGTGAGCCATCTCTCCAGCCCTTTGAGGGTTGTTTTGTTTTGCTTTTTAACTTTTTTAAAAATTTGAGGCAGTCTTGCTAAGTATCCTGGGCTGTTGAACTTTTAATCCTCTCATCTCAGCTCCAAGTAGTATTACAAGCAGCAGGTCTAGCCATTCCTGCTTACCTTAATCATATCATCCATGATATGAACATCAAAGCCTTCGCAGTCACCACAAGGGCTTCGGATCCGCCACAGATCCTATGAAGGAAGAACAGTCCCATGTCACAACTAGGCCACAAAAAATGGCTACATGAATACAGATCAGGAGGGATGCTGGTCGAGGTGACACAAAACCTTAATCCCAGTGCTTGGGAGGCAAAGGCAGGTGGATCTCTGTGAACTGAAGCTACATGGTGAGTTCCAGGCCAGCACTGACTCAAAACAAACACACAGATCACAAGTATCGCTTGCTGTTCCTGTACACCACAGACGACACACACACACAGACACACACACCCGGCCCCAGGAAAAAGTGACAAAGACACTGAAGAGCCAGAATGGTTTGTGTAACAGACTGGTGTAAGACTGTGTAAAGTGACATGACACCAAGTTCTCAACGATGAGGCTGAGGTTTCTGAAAGTAGCCTTCTGAGCCTGTGAATACGGACGGCATCAAAGGACAGGAGAAGGCCCCAAAGCACTGTCTGGCCAGTCCATCTTCTACCCCTGCCCCCTGGGCCTGGGAGTAAGCATCCTTTTCTATAGCCACTCTCTAGTCATGAGAGCCACAATCCATACAGCAATTCCATCAAGTAAATAACACAGAAAAAAATGCCCAGAAATTAGGTGATGAAGCCATGAGGCTACCAACAAACAGAGAGCCATTCTCGTAAAAGGAATATCAAATGTGATTCACTCTTCAAGTTCAAAGCACTTCAAAATCCTTTCAATAAAAAACGCTTTTTCCAAAATGACTTGATGATTGTGGTTCTGCTCCGATGAGAGAATTAAAATGAAGCTTTTCTATTTCTTCGTGCATAGAAAAGAGCAGTCCCCATCTCAGAACGCTCTGACAAACGCAGCCTCCATCCTCTACAAGTGCACAGCTAGCCGCACAGCTAGCGGCACAGCACGCCTCCTGGAACGCTTCACTTATGTTTTTAATTATTCTGATAAGCCACAGCTGTAAAACGACAACACACAGTCATTTCCATTTCACATGTCAAATTACTGCTTTTTAAAAAACGCAGCCTTCCTCTAGTCCGTCCTGCAGCCACTGATGCAGAAAAGAAGGGCCCATCACCAGGACCCAACAAGCTGAAGAACACAGCTTCTGCACCCTCCCGTTGATCTGGTGTCTTGCAAAGTCCTGGATGGCCTACCCTGAACTCCACGATCATGGCATGCAGTGAGGCGGCCTGGGGCATCACCACAGCTCCAGGTTCCAGGTGCTGGTCCACGGAGGTACGGACGTACCAGAAGTATAGGTTGTGCCATGGCAGTAGGCTGGTGGTGAAGAAGGGTTCACCCAGGAGGAGGGAGACCTGGCAACCAGAACAGGAAGAAGCCAGGTATCAGGAGTGAAGCTAACAAGTGAAGGGCAGTTCAGCAATTTCACAGGAACATGTAACAGGCCATTCACTCACTCACTCACTCACTCACTCACTCACTCACTCACTCACTCATTCATTCATTCATCTATCACTCATTCATTCATCACTCAGTCAACAGATGAGCATGCCCCTGAAGACACAAAGGATGAAGAACACCACAAACAAGGGAGAGGATAGTCTTCGTGTGAAAGAAGCAGGGAATAGGTGCATGCAGGGGCTTCAGAAAGGTCTTCCAGAATGGATCTTCCAGCCCCAAAATCAAGTTGTTTCACCCCAGCGTATCCGGACCAGATGACCACGTCACCTTCACTGCACTAAACCAATGTGGACACTGGCAGCCTACATTTCAGTCCACATTTGTGGAATAAGCAAAGAGCTGTGTGACTACAAGTCAGAAGTCAGACAGATGGACAGAGGCTAAGTGAGGATGTAAGCAAGAGCAAGGCCTTCTAGACATTTGTCAGGAGAGGATGAGGAGGCCAGACCAGCCAGAATCCAAATGACCAAATAGCTAAGCAGGTGCACTTGCCCTGAAATATTATGGTAAATGAAGGAAGTCAGTTACAAAGGACCATATAGTGTATAATTTCATTTATATGATTTGCCCAGAATAGGCAACCCACACAGACAGAAAGTAAACTAGCGGTGGTCTAGGGCTTGGGAGCACATGAGTGTGACCACCAACAAAAAGAGTGTCTTTTAGGGTAATAAAAATGCCCTGAAGTTGACCTGGTGATGGTTGCCTACTTTACACTCAACCACATACTTTAAACGAGTGCTTTGTACAATGTATGAATTACATCTCAAGCTGTCATTTTATAAAAGGCATGAGGGAAAATAGGCAAGAGATTTGAACAGATATTCAGATAAGACTTCTAACTAGCTTATGAGTACATGAAAAGATGTTCAATATCATTAGCAGTCACAAAAACACAAATGAAAACTACATGATACGCCAGTGCGTTCCCACTAAAACGGCTACACTGAAAAGGAGAGAAAAGCACAAAATGAACTCACACGCCGGAGAGGAACAACCCAGCACCTATGGACAACAGTTCAGTGCTTTCTGAAGAAGCTAAAGGCAGCTAGTCAAGGTGGCACACGCTTTGAATTCCAGCGCTCAGGAGGCAGAGGTGGCCAGCTCTCTGTGAGATCAAGGTCAATCTAGTCTACATAACAACCCTTTCTCAAAACAAAAGCCTGCAGGGAGCTGGTGCTTAGTAACCCCAGGCAGGGTTCCTGGTGAGCAGCTCTGAGGGGGTAAAAAGATCTGAGCAGGAAGAATTCTCCAAAGAAGACTTTACTGAAGGGGAAGAGGAAAGGCAGTCCACCATGTTCCTTAACCTCAACAAACTGAGAGGCACAGGAGCCCAGTACTATGCTCACGGGACCATTATTCAAACCCTCACCCACCTCAGAGTAGTGGGGTCTCTCCTGGCCAAGTTGCATGAGTGATATCGCACAGCATTTAGCCAAGGCGACAGGGCAGAGCTTAGGTTACCTTAGTGCTACTCTGTCCACACTCACACAGCCCCAGTGCACCACAAAGTTCCATTCCTTACCTTCTTACCCTCCAGGTCTGCAGATGTCAGCAACTCAGGCCGTTTCTTGATGATACTAATTTTATCTTCCAAGTGGTTAGCCTTGAAGATCTTCAAAAGAAGGAATATAACTGTGTTTATACTCACATATTGTTTCAGACCAGGGAAAAACAACTACTGAGCAGAAGGTATAGCTCCATGGCAGAGTGCTTGCCTGGTGTGCTTGAGGCCTGGGTTCAATCCATGGCATCATAAAAAGTTAAAAACTAACCCCTCTCAAAGTTACCTCCTCTGCTGAGTTTTCTGGCCAAATGGCTCTAGGACACCACTTTCTCTGCTTGTGGGAACACCTCTTTGAGCACTCCTACAGACCACAAAAGAGGTCGTGAAGGAATGATCTCTATCAGGCAGGACCTATTACACAGGTCTTGCAGTCTGGGCGGAGCAAGCTACTCCCGGAACAAATCACTCAGTTCTATTTACACAGAGATGCTAGTTTCTTAGTCTTGCATGAAAAGAGGAAAAGCTAAACTTCTTCAACTACAAAAACTAAAACCAGAGTGCTAACACTTGCTTCTGATTGGATGTCAGAAGCCTGGCAAGGTGGTGCACAACTTTAATCCCAGCATTTGGGAGGTAGAGGCAGGTAGATCTCTATGAGCTTGAGGCCAGCCAAGTGAGTTACAGGCCAGTTAAGGCTACATAGTGAGTCTCTGTCTCAAAAACAAACAAACATTCTACTAATTGACGTCTGCCCCAAAGCCAAAAGGTCTGCTTTCCAGGTAGGAGCTACAGTCACGAAGCAGGCCATTTCTACTAGCTCCTGGTTGTGACGCTGCTGTAAAGTCACCTCCCAACCTCAAGAAGGCAGGCCCAACAGTCCCTCCCGAATTCAGTAACAACTGTCACTTACCTTTTTCATCAGTCTAGAGGAAGCTACCGAACTCTCAACGGTAAACACCTGAAGAGAACACAGGAGACGGACTTAAAAAGGTAGACACTCCAAATGGAAACCTGTCAAGAGGACTGAACAACGCCTGGCCTTACTACCTCCCTGGGGCAGCCACTACACTGGGTATTCACCCGAGAAGGGGGCCAACTCGGAACCTATGCTGCAGCTACCTGGCAGTGGTAGCCATGACTGGGTTCCTGACCATGAATGGAAACAGTAAAGTTCCTCTGCCCCCAAACCAAGGCCATTCCACCAACAAAAGCTATATCAGCAAAATGTTCTGATCATAGAAACTCATGCCTGGACCACACCATGCCAACTTAAAAACAACGAAATAGAAAAGAAAAATAAATTTAAAAATGAAAGGAGGAGAACGACCCTTACAGAGACAGCAGAGAAGCGTGAGCCAGTACCTGCTCTGCCCCCAGGTGATGGGCCAGCACAGAGAGCAGACTGCCGTCACTGACACACAGACAGATGGTGCCCGGCATCAGTACCTGTGGGAAAAGAGCAGGATCAGCACAGGTTACCTTAGTCCAGGAGCTTCCTCCTGACAAGCTCACAGACATGCTGCCTTTCCCCCAGTTTTACTCACAACTTCATTCTCCTTTTTTATAAAAAATTTGGGCTGGAGAGATGGCTCAGCGGTTAAGAGCACTGACTTCTCTTCCAGAGGTCCTGAGTTCAATTCCTAGCAACCACTTGGTGGCTCACATCCACCCATAATGACATCTGATGCCCTCTTCTAGCCTGCAAGGACACATGCAGGCAGAATACTGTATACATAATAAATAAATAAATCTTTTTTTTTTTTTTAAATGTATGTGTATAGGTGTTTTGTATCCTGTGGGGTTTGTAACCCACTGAGACCAGAAGGGGGCATCAGATATTTTAGAACTGGAGTCACAGACTGTGAGTACTAGGAATCAAACCCAGGTCCTAGGGAAGAGCAACAAGTGCCCTTAACCACTGAGCCATCTCTCTCTAGACCCGACAAACCTCTGGATACACCAGTTCTCATCCTATCTTCCTTCCTGCCCCCACACTGCCACATAAGACTTCTCAGCACACACACTAAGCAGCTATGGCCCTCACCCACCCTTCCCACCAGGACCCACTGCTAGAAAAGAGCCCCCACACCCTTCCAGAAGGCCCAGCTAAAGACATACATGCTCCACTAGCAGGAAGGCACCTTCTAATCTATGGTGGCAAATGTCACCCCCATCTGGCCCATGTGCCCTTCAAGTGGCTCCCCAAAGGTAGGATGCCTTTATGGGTCACAGATCCATTGGAGAGGAACTTATGGCAGCTTGGGGTCCTCTTCCCCCACAAAATGCATGCATGTGCAGATATATTTCTATACACAACTCCAGTGGGTCCAGAAGACTCCTTCTAAGCCCCATCTGGGGATTTCAGGCTGAACCCCAGGTCAGAGAGTTCCAGTCAGATTTACAACAGATGAAAATAGGAGAGGTGTAGGTTAAGGTGTGATCACCCACGCCAATTGCTGGTGATTACAGAGGTAAAGGTAGCCAGCAGAACAAGTTTGGGTTGGGAAAAGGCTCTCAGGGGAGCTCTTATGGGAACAGTGAACACCCAGGGAACCTCTCACAGAGCAGAGAACAAGAAGAGTCCAAGACAAGTTCTCAGGCTCTCCAGTGTCTGCTCCAGGTGCAGCCAGTTGGAGCTATTGACAAGGAAAGACAAACCAGTACGAGCAAGCCACAAGCAGAGCAGTGAGACCTAAACACAAAGACAGGGCACTTACAGTCCGCAGGGCTTGGACATACTGCTCAGTTCTGTCCTGATCATTGATCTCTCCAAACCGAGGCCGGTTCCAGAGCAAGTGAGCCTGACAATCACACACAGGGCGCACTTGGTAGACTTTCTCATTCTCATCAGTGCTGATCAAGGAGGTGAAAAGCCAAACATAAGTGATAAACATCCCACAGGGGACGAGAATACCAGAACTGAGCCTGGGCCCTGAGAGATACATTCACAGGTCTCTAGAAGAGTTTAGATGACTCTGGACATGAGCACATTACAGAGCTCTGTGATTCCACACTTTTCATATATTTGTTTTGAATAGAATTTATCAATCCATAACAGTTTCTACATATACACAAACACATTGGTATATCCTGCTACAAACTTCCACTTTTTAAATTATTATTATTACTTTTTTTTTTTTATATATATATGTGTGGAAAAAATGTAGACGTCAGCTTTGTGGAACAGGTTCTCTCTCCTTCCACGATACGGATTCTGGAACTGAACACAGGTCATCAGGCTTGACTAAAAGCACCTTTACCCACAGAGCCATCTTCCTGGCCCTTGCTCTTACTTTATTCTGTTCTGATATAAATCTACCCATTCAAATCTCTACAAGGGCTGTCCAATGGAGAATGTACATCGGTGTGATCTCGGAAGGCTGGTCCTCCACCTCAACAACAAAAAGGCATACCTGGTCCTCTGAAGGCTGTACCACACACAGTAGTCATCATGGTGGGCTACCAGGCATCGGGTGAGCCCTGAACAATGGGCTCCTCCTGCGGCAAGAAGTATACACACTGCATCCAGTGGTCCCGCCACTGAAATGAGGAGCAGAGAATCAGTTTTCACTAAGCTATGACAACAACACTTCCCACGGAAAGGCCCAAAACCAAGTATCAGTTGCACGGACACACAGCATAGCAAGGGCCTGTAATGGCCCAAAGATAAAGAAAACAATTCTAATCAGAGAAGCCATGTCCCAAAGGCTTTCTGGAACCCTGCTGACTTTAGAAGACATCATCAGGGCAACGGTGTCCTGAGGCAGCTTTAGAAGAAGGGACAAGTGCAAACTCTGCTCTCTCCTCACAGAGAAGCGCCATCATAGTTGAGTCACTACGGCTGAGACGGAAACAACTGGGTGCCGGGGGTGGTGGCTCATGCTTTTAACCCCAGCACGCAGGAGGCAGAGGCCAGTGTAGCTCTGAGTTTGAGACAGCCTGGTCTACAAGGAGAGTTCTAGGAGAGTCAGGGAAACAGAGAAACCCTGTCTTGAAAAACAAAACAAAAAATAAAATAAAATAAAAAAACCAACTTGGGGAGGAAAGGGTTTATTTGTCTTACACTTCCACATTGCTGTTCACCACTGAAGGAAGTCAGGACAGGAACCTGGAGGCAGGAGCTGATGCAGAGGCCGTGAAAGAGTGCCGCTTACTGGCTTGCTCATCATGACTTGCTCAGCCTGCTTTTTTATAGAACCCAGGACCACCAGCCCAGGGATGGAGCCATGAACAATGGCTGGGCCCTCCCCCATCAGTCACTAGTTAAGAAAATGCCCTATAGCTGGATCTTATGGGGGGGGTGCATTTTCTCAATTGAGGCTCCCTCTTTTCAGACAACTCTAGCCTGTGTCAAGTTGACACAAAACTAGTCAGCACAAGTGCCAATGCTCTTTCCTTCACCGGTTGGACGATAAACCATCTTTCATTTGAAGGAAAAATTCTCTGGCTCACGACCAAGGCTGACCTAGTAGTCTGGGGGAAATTCTCCTCTAAGAGCCTCTTGGGACATATTCCAAGGCTTTACTATATATACGGAATTTCCTTTTGTCTTTAAGTGGCTTCAAAAAAGGCCAAATAGAATACATAATATCTAACCGGATCCTAGACTAGAAAAACAAAAGTTATCAAAGACATTTGCAGACAATTGAGGAAATTTTATTTTGAACCATGTTAGATGTTATGAAACAGTATACTGTTAATTTTCTTAGTTGTGATGATGATATTTTGCTTATAAATATTGAAGAGTCAAGAGTTGGGTGTTTGTAACTTATTATCAAATGATTAAGCAGAAACTGTGTGTGCAGTGAGAGAGGAAAGAAAGATACATACAGCAAGTGTGGAAAATATTAACAATTAGTAAATTGAAGTAAAAGTGTCCATTTTCACCTTGTGATTCTACAGTTTTTCAAAACAAAAGTTGGGAAAATTGGAGCCAGGGAAGATGACTTAATCAGTCAAGTGACTGCTGCATGGCATGAGGTCCTGAGTCTGAACGGCCAGCACCCACATAAAAAGCTGAAAAGCTGAGTGTCTATAATACAACTTGAGGGAGGGGGCAGAGACAGATGCATCCTGAGTGGCCTAGCCAAATCAATGTTTCAGGCTCAGGGAGAGACCTTGTCTAAAACATAAAGATGGATGGTGACCTCTGGCCTCCATATATACATGCACAGGCCCACCTACAGGCACATATGCATATATCAACACTAACAAATACATACACTACATACACCAAACTCATACACACACCACATTATATCACACACACCCAAAAGTTTAGCAGAGAAAGGTTGTTTGGCTTACTCTTTTGAATTAAATGGAGTTTTTCTGTTGTTGTTGTTGTTGTTTTTTTTTTTTAAGAACTAGAATATTCTAAAGTGTGAAACATGATTTACAGTGATTCTGACTGGGGATTAAAAACCCAGAGCATTATACATGTTAGGCAACCGCTCTTTCACTGAGCTCACTTGAGCCCAAGGTAATCTTTAATAAATTATGATAAAGCTTACTAAAAATCCTACATATTAGGAAAAGAAAGATAAGAAGCTATATTCATATAAATATGTATATAAAAGATATATAGTAACAAAAACCCAAAACCAACACAAATGTCCAGCTCGGAAATAGGTTAAATATTTATGAAGAGTACTCAAAGACATGAAAAATGACAAAGACTATGATACAGCATAAAAATACAACAAACAAAAAAACAAAACAGAACAGGTTAAGCATTAGTAAAAACTCGTATTTGGAAAGAGACACAAGAAAGGTAGCTATTTTGGGTGGTAGAGCCCAATGTAAATTTTACACACTTTTATTTTACCAAAGGAAGTACATTTTTTTCCCCCTGAGGCAGGGTCTCACTATATACCCCTGGCTAGCCTGGGACTTGTTATGGCAGGCCTCGAACTCACAAAAAGATCCACCTGCCTCTATCTCCTAAGTACTGAGATTAAAGTCCTATGCCACCACACCTGGCTGGCACATTATTCTTATAACCTTTATGTCTTGTTTTTTTTTTAAGAGAATAAGGTGATAGTATTTGAAAAAATTAAGAAGAATAACTATTCTAAAAAGTTAGTGCCTGAGTTAAATGTGTAGCATATACCTGTAATCCCAGCACTGAGGAAGCTGAGGTAGGAGGATCATGAGTTTGAGGCCAGCCTGGGTTACCTTCTGAGTTTGGGCCAGCTTGCTCTATAGCAAGATCTTCTCTCAAAAAAAAAAAATAAAAAATCTGGCTCCACTCTGATGGGGCGACCACCTGTTTATTGCCATTTCCAGAAACCAAAGAAACTAGGTTTTATAAGACTCCAATAGCATATATGTAAATGAAGACAAGGCTTGTTCCACTCGCCTGGGTCATAACTCATCCACTTGGTCCCGAATTTAGCATAAAGGCAGGTACCTAAGATGTCTATTCAAATATAAAGGTTAAAAAGTAAAAGTCTGGGCTGGAGAAATGGCTCAGAGGTTAAGAGCACTGGCTGCTCTTCCAGAGGTCCTGAGTTCAATTCCCAGCAACCACATGGTGGCTCACAACCATCTGTAATGAGATCTGGTGCCCTCTTCTGGTATGGATGAAGACAAAGCATTCATATACATAAAACAAACAAATAAATATATTTTTTTAAAAAAGTAAAAGTCCAAAAGCCACATATGCAGTAACAAAGAATAAAACAGGTTATGTTTTCCCTGTTATTCCTTCCTATACTGGAGGAATTTGAGCTCCAGGGTACTTCCCTACCATCTGCCCCTCCCAAGGAGGCTTCTGAGTTCTGATGCTAAAGAACTAGAGACAGTACCTCTGTCTCAAAGTGAAGCAGGCTAAATGGGATCAAAATGGTTTTGTGAGTTCATCAGGGAGATTCCTTTAGCTTTCAAATTCCTAATACTATAAAAGTTATCAGTGGTTTAGAAAGGACACATGATCCACTGTGAGAAGATCTAGGATCCACACCTACTCTTCCACTTCCTGGACACAAGACCCTGCACTCTGGTACATCTATGTGTAGACTCAAGGAGAAAATATACACTGTAGCGCTCTGAAGACATGCAACTAAAATGTATTAATATTTAATTTTTGAAATCTCACAAACACAGCCTATGAGGACCAAGCCTGCAGAGGGAAGCTGGTATGTACTGACTGACCCACACATGCCATGGGTCAAATACTTAGAAAGAAGAGGTAGACTGAGGAGCTCACAGGTCTGGCTAGTAACAGCAGCCCCACAGCAGTGAGAGCCTTTGGCCTAGGCAGTAAATCAGGACCCAGAGCATGGGAGCTACTACATATATATTTCTCCTTGAGTCAACATCATATTCAAGAAGAAAACATACCAGGTAGCTAAGTCAAATGGTGCAGGTCTGTATTCCCAGCTACTAAGGAGGCTGAGGCAGTAAGATCTAATGTTCAAGGCCAACCTGGTCAATTTAGTATGATCCTGTCTCAAAAAGGAAAATGAAGAAGCCGGCCACAATGATATATAATCTGTAATCCCAGAACCAGAAGGTGGAAGCAGGAGGATCAGAGTTCAAGGTTAGCCTTGGCTACATAGGTAGTATGTCTGAGGCCAGCATGGACTATATGAGACTGTCTCAAGCAAACAAACAAAAGGAGGCCTGGCAACTGCAGGTGGTAACACATGCTTCTAATAGCAGGAATGAGAGACTGAGACAGGAGGATTGCCTTGAGTTCACAGTAGGACCCTGACTAAAATGAAGGAGTACTTAAGGCACTTAGGAACATCTGTAATGCAGTGGTGGTGTGCCTGCCTGGCACATGTGAGGCCAAATGTCTAATCCAGGTTCTCAGCCTGGAGGTTGAACAACCCTTTCACAGGGCTGCCTAAGACCATCTGCATAGCAGATATTTACATTATAATTCACAACAGCAGCAAAATTAGTTATGAAATAGCAATGAAAATAATTTTATGGTTGATGTCACCAGAACTGTAGTAAGGGGTCACAGTATTAGAAAGTTTGAGAACCACTGGTCTAATCCTCATAATCCAAGAAAAATTAATACAATACATAAACATTGACTACTCTGCGTGGAGTGACCTTGTTCACTAAAACACAGGATGACAGGTGGTCTCTCTGTTGGTCTTTCTTTATTAAATTAAAGATATGATTATCCTACATGTGAGTCACTGTGCATGTGTGACTTAAGCCAGGGCTCCAACATCTATCACTTTCTACCAGGTTGGACTGAGCTATGCAGTGTTCCATGAATGTTCTGACAGTTTATACTGAAACTTGACCAACAGTGGGTCATCAAACTTTCTGAATTTTATTTACTTACAGGTAAAGACAGTATTTCACTGCAGTTCATTTATGTTGTTTTCTTTTATTTCATAGCAGTTTAAAGGTAAAAGCATATGCTGAATAATAATCTGTACTTCCTCTGCTCCTTTTCCCTGAGTTGGAGAAGGTGGATTTTGAACCAAAGGAAGTGAGGTTGTAGTAGTTCTCCATTCCAAGTTGACCTGAGCACCCTAGATCACTTATGGCAGATGGTGGTGAGGTGAGGGACTATGCCAAGAAAAGGAGAATAGGAGAACTAATTCACTGAGACTTCTGTTGTTCACTATGGCCACTGGTGTCAACCATGAACTCATCTGCAGAGAAGTCTACTACTCACTAGCAGGCTGTTATTTTTGTTTTTTGAGACAGGGTTTCTCAATATAACAGCCCTAACTGTCCTGGGATTTATTTTGTGGACCAGGTTGGCCTTGAACTCACAGAGATCCACCTGCCTCAGCCTCTGAGTGCTGGGATTAAAGGTGTGCACCACCACCGCCTGGAGTGCTTTCTAATTTTTATTTTTTATTATTATTTTTCTGTGTAGTGTTAGGGATGTAGTATAGAGATTCGTGCATGCTAGGAAAGTGCTCTATCACTGAGTTACATCCCTAGTCCCTTGTGCTTGTGTGTGTATGCATGTGTGCTTTCCAAAAGAAAACTGCTTCTTTGCCTTTGACTGATAAAGTGATCTGGGGTAAACAGAAACAAAAATAGAAGTTTCCTGACTTACATGAAATGTGCTCAGCTCCTGACTCTTACCTGAAGCTCCTGTGGGTCTGTCTGTGCCCAAAAGGGTGCCATGGTACATCTGATCTTCCCCTCAGGGTCCATTTCAATGTCCCACCAGGACAGAACCACCTGTGCTTGGCCAGACGCCAGGGGTACAAACCGCCTGCTATGGCAGGCTGCCGAGCTACTGACTTGCTTGCTGAAGTCCACGCTGTGGAAGAATATTCAGGAACTGAGGCATAATTTAACTCTCACACTCCACTATTAAACTTCTACAGAAACCTGACCAACACTGGTACTGATGTGGAGAGGATTCAGGTAGGTTTCCATTCCATAAAAGAAGGAATCTGATCAAATGCCTCAAAACACTGCCACCCAGGGAGGTTCCACAGTACCTGAACATTGGCAGCACATCACTGAGGACGGTGAAGTCAGCCAATGACACCTGGTTCAGCTGAATGTCATAGACTGAAGGTGCACCAGGACACTTCTCCAATTCTGTGGGAGGGACAATGACCTGCTCTCCGAGACTAGTCTGAACATGGACAGGAAAAAGCTTGTTCCATGACCACATCCTTCTGGACTCCACCAGCTGGGCATAGACAGTTGCTTTGTGAGGTACTGCTTCACAATTTTCCTAAGTTTATATCAAAACAAACAACAACAATAACAGTAAGTCAGGTACCTCATCTACAGTGACTCACACTCACCAAAGGCTTTAATATTTGTTGCAGAATATTTGTTTATACTGTAAAGCTGTGTCTTTGCCAAGGTGCCTTCTGATTGGTTTAGTAAAGAGGTGAATGGCCAATAGCTAGGTACAAAGAGGTTGGGGACTTCCAGGGACAAAGAGGACCCTGGGAAGAAGAAAGGCAGAGTTGCCAGCCAGCTGGGAGGAAGGAGAATGGGCAGTACAGAGAAATGAGATATCAAGCCATGCTACTGAATGTAGATTAAAAATTATGGGTTAATTTAAGTTATAAGAGCTAGTTAGGAACAAGCCTAAGCTATAGGCCAAGCTTTCATAATTAATAAGTCTCCATGTCATTATTTGGGAGCTGGCCAGCAGTATAGAAAATGACTTGCTACAAATATTTGGTTGATTTAGTAACTTTAGACACCTTCCTCATGTCAGAAGAGTGAACTGTTTCCTGCCCTATGTCTTAAGAAAGTACATCATGGCTTAAATGATCATTATTTTTAAAGACAATGTCTTGTTATATAGTCTAGGCTAACCTTAGAGTCTTCTTGCCTCGGCCTTGAGTGCTAAGATGATTTAAGCTGAGTTCCTAGTTACCTAGAATTATTAAATATTTCAAAAAAAAACAAAAACCTTATTGACATGAACTACCACATAGACCTACAAGAGTCTTCCTGACAAGTAGCCATTTTAGCCTCAGAATGACCCTTCAGTAAAACCCCTGCCTAGCACACCAGGACAAAAGCCCAATGTACAGCTGCCCATCCTCATCTGACTGGCCTGCTGGGTTTATCCAGCACTGCTCATCATTCTCCCTACCTGTCGGGGGTACAAAAGTCTTTTTACCCACAGATCACTAGGGAACCAGGAATGTTAAACACACAGGGGCCTCTCCTTAATGGAGGAGATAAAATACCTGTTTTCTTGCTCAGAAGGCTGAGAGTGGATATTGTTAATGACCTGGTGATCTTTCTGTTATTTGAGGAGGCAGATTGCATCCCCCTTTTGCTCTAGAGGCAGACCTCACCTAAATTCTCCAGAATGTTTATCCCAGACTCTCCCTCCCTCCTTTATCTTTAATAGAACCCATCCTTAGGGGAGATGTCACATGTATTTTATAGCCTGCTGACCTTTATGCTATCATTAGAGACCACATTAGATTTTAGCTATAGAACCTATCCTCATGGTCACATGTACTTTGCAAAGGAGTTTCTATGTATTCACAACTTAAGCTTTATTGTGCACCTGGAATTGGAATATTTTGTTACCTGGAAACTTGGAATGGGAATGATTACTGGGAAAAAAAAAACTTTTCCCCAAACTGTCATGTTTTAAATATGCTGACAATGAACCACCTGGCATTAGACTCTGAATAATGAATCATGATTAAAAGGATATGACATCATAAATGGAAGGATATAGCATCATTAATGTAAATATATGACATCATAATTGAAAGACTATATCATTTTAGACAGGATATTATATCAATGTAAATATATGACATCATTATTTGAAAATTATATTAAATTGTCATATGATATCATCAATGTAAATATATATCATAATTGGAAAGTTATTACACTATAAGTAGAAAATGCATGATATTATAATGTGAAAAATGGGGACTGGAGAGATGGCTCAGAGGTTAAGAGCACTGGCTGTTCTTCCAAAGGTTCTGAACACTGTATACATAATAAATAAGTCTTTAAAAATGTGAAGAATGTCACGTCATGCTTGGAAGGATATGACATCAATGTGAACATATGACACCATAGTCAGAAGGGTATGGGACCATGAGTAGAAGGTATGACATCATAATTGGAAGAACATGACATTTGATGTAAATATGACATCATAATTAGAAGGGTATGATATGATATCATAATGGCATGATATCATAATGATTATAATATCATCATTATAAATATATGACAGCATAATTGGAAGGCTATGATACCATTATTGTCAGGATATGACATCATCAATGTAAATATATAATTGGAAAGGTATGACACCACAAATATGACATGACACCATAATTGGATGACTATGACATCATAACAGGAAGATATGACAGCATAAGCATAAATTCATGACATCACAATTCATAGTATGATGCAATCAATGGGATGGCATGACATCATGGTTGGAATTATGACATCATAATTGGGAGGGTATACATCATCAGTGTCAATATATGGCATCACAATTGGAAAGTTATGACACCATAAATGGACTGGCATGACATTACAATTGGAAGACTATGACATCATTAATGTTGGAACACGACATCATTGATATAAATAGATATCATAACTAGAAGGGTATGACATCAATGTAAATATGACATCATAATTAGAGGTATGACACAAAAAATGTTATATATCTTATATAATATACATCCTTAACTAAAGAAATACAACCTTCCTGGTTAGCTGTCCTTCCTTCATTTCATCCTTTCTCCATTGCTTCTTCTTCCCAACCTACCTGCCTCCCTACACACGTCCCATCCTTTATCTTTTATTATTCCTTCTTCCTCTTTTGTTTCATCTTTCTCTTTCTCCCTCCCTTCCTTCTTCTTTCTTTTCTTCCTGTCTTCTTTGTACTTGTCAGACAATGTTTCTGCAAAAGAACCTCATCCCTACCACTAATACAAAGTGTTGTGAGCACTGCAGTGTAGTATACAGACTGGGCATCACATATAGCTAGTGGATGTGTAGCATCAAGTGGCAGAATCTGAGTCTTTCCTCGTGGTGAAAATGACCAGAAGCAGAGACCACCATGCAGGGACAGAATGCTGCTTAAACCCAGTCAAACAGGAAGATTTTCATGTGTCCAGGTTTTACTCCCTTTGTGCCTTATGTTACAAACCCACATCCTGTAACAGCTTTTTTTAATATGGTGGCACTTCATTCCACCTTGGTCATGATCCCCTGGAGAACTGTCAGGATCAAGGTTGAGAAAGCCTTCTAGCCACCCTGTTCGAGTCTAGGCAGTCCTCCTTGGCGAGATACTCCCTGATCACAGGTGGAAGAATGGGTTGCACAGGGTCTAACTGTAATCTAGATGGGGGTAGAGTTCAGAAAGCCCATGAAATGGTGAACGAGCATGCACTCTGTGTTTGCTGCCTGGAGACGAAGCCAATCTTCAAAAGGTGTAGAATTACTGGCAGTGTTATATATGTAATAGACGTAGGACACCTACTACCTGCCCTCTCAAAGTTTAAACAAAGAACATAGAACAAAGATTGTTCTATGGTGGAATCCCCATACAGACACAGCCCTAAAAAATATCCCAAGTTAACCCAGGTGTGCAGGGATCAGAGGAGAGGCATCTACTTTTGTCAGGGTAGTTGTCTATTGTGTGAGGGCAGATAAGACCAAAAGCTGGCAAACTTGTGGATAGCAGCTGTTCAGTTCACTGAAATACATGATTTGCTCTTGGAGAGAACTCAGAAGATGTCAATATGCAGTGAGCTCAGTTGTCAGTAACAAATGAGCTCTACAGAGTCTGTTTAGTACAGAGGGAGAATAGGATGTCTTCAAGTCCCAGAGTGAGAGGTCTTTTTCTCTGGATATCACCAAAGATCTCAATAGTGAGGAGGTAGCCTCTGCAGTCTCAGTCCTAAGGGAGGGGAAGTCTCCCTGTTGAGATACAAAAAGCATTTCAAAATTGAAAAGGGCAATTTCCCTGAAATACAGATATAACTATCTGTCCTGCTTACGAATGTCAGGGAATCTATGGGAGCATGGATGTTTACAAGCATGGGTGTAACTTTATATGCAGTGTCTGTGTTGTGTATATTTGTCTGTATATGTGTACTGGAAGAAATATTGATGTACCTACATCCTCCACTGATTTGTACCATGCCTATGGGGTCCAGTTCCCCTAAAGAAAACAGAATGAAGGGAACTGGTTTTCATTTGAGTGGGAAGCTGCTGAGTAAGGCAGAAGCACTCCCATCCCTTCACAGATCACTACCTGCATGGACGCCTGCAGGGTCCCCCTCACCTAGCTGGCTGTGGTTCTACCTCCTTGTCTAATGATCCTCCTACCTCATTCATCCTTTCATTCTGTGTCCATCACCAGGCCCTGGAAACCCAGCAGTGAAGAGAATTTTCACAGCTCAGAATTTAAACAAAAGTTTCTCTACCTCCTCACTACTGCCACCTGAGCTAGATGCCGACCAGGAACTGAAGGGAGGCCCAGAGTATATGGAGAGATTCTGAAGGGCTGTACGGAGCATGGTGTAGCAGTGACTGTGTACAATGGCTTCAATCATCGCTCCTGAAGGCTCTGAGCCACTTACCTGCACAAGATGCCTATGTGCATGCTCATAAGAGGGCAATGCTCCCTCCCCAATCAGTTCTGTGTCAAACAGCTCTGTGACCAGGATGTTAGCACGACATGGCAAGTCACCATCTGAAAACAAGTGAATAGAGTCAGAAACGTGCCCAGACTAGAAAATATATTTATGACAAATACGTTAAAGACACCACATCAAAAAGAAGGGGCTAGAGAAATGACTCAATGGTAATAGCATGTGCTGCTCTTGCAGAAGACCCAAGCTCCGTTCCCAGCACCCTTATCAGGCAGCTCAGAACCCCTGTTAACTCCAGCTCCAAGATATCTGACACCCTCTTCTGGGTTTTGAGGAGTTCTTTTGTCAACTGTTTTCTAAACCTCTAAAACATAATATACTGCTACAATTATTATTTTTAATGAGCCAATAGACTTTGGAAAGAGCTATTTATCATGGAGAATTAACTGTAAACATTTCTAACAGCTGATGAATTACATTAGACAAAGCCCACTCATCTTCCCTACACAGAGGACAAATTTCACAGCTGACACTGAAAAGGAGATGTGTTAAAGTGGGTTAGAGTTAAGTGCAGTGCAAGGAGTCCTGGAGTCTTGTAGACCTGGTCTGGATACCACTTTCTAGCCTGGAGCCTGGGTTCTTACCATCAAATCAGGTACCTCAACTGTAAAACGAGGAGCAGAACAAGGGTTAGCAAAATACCTCTCCTATGACACACACATGGGCTCCATGTGCCCGTTTTACTTAAACATCAGTAAAGTGGAAGTTAAGTGTAGGTAAATGGAAGTTAAGAGCAAACTCCATCTCTTGGCTTAGAGAGTGTCCATTGTCTTTAATACGTTCAATTCCAGCTGCAACACACTGTCCCCCTTGATCCATCCCACTGCGCTACCACACACTCACTAGCCTCTGCCTTAGTGAACAGCACCTGTCACACAGCACACAAAGTCCTATTCACCATATCTCAATGACTACTACAATGCCTTACAACCAGTAAGAAGAGTCAGCAAACACCAGCTGAATTCTTGATTCTTCCCTGTCAATCACCATCAAACCTTGCCAATTCTACCTCCTAAAATAAATTTTAAGGTGATGAGACTTGAAATGATTTACCATCCAAGTTTGCTTCGTTTAAGATAAAAACAAAGCTTTATGAGCCAGTGAATTTTAATAAATACTTCTTAGAGCCTAGTATTATCAAGTGAGTGTGAATTTATGAGAGGGTGGTGTACAGGAGCCTGAAGAAAGGCAGTTATATTAGGTGTGTCCTAATTTATCACATGAATGCAATGGACAGCTGAACAACTGTTGCCACACATACTCAGGGTAATTCATCTAAGGAACAGGCTCCAAACTGAGATACTAATTTTAAGACCTCCGAACAGACCCTTGGGGAACTCACATTTGGAATAAGAAGGAAAGTAATAAATTAACAAAGGCATATGCCTAATCCTAACATTCAATAGGCCATTCCTAGTAAGTACCAGGCTAGCCAGGCCTACAGAACAGATCCTTTCTCAAAAAACAAAAACATAAGAAGTGAAAAAGGAGAACTAATATTAGGAAACATGACCAGGAACTGGAAAGTTTCAGGAAGGATGGAATGCAGAAGCACCAACACTGTGGCATCTAGAGCGGGGAAACAGAAGACTTCTAACGTAGTAATGAGGAGACCACTTGTGGTAGGATATGGCAGTGCACACCTGCAGTCCCACCACCTGGGAGGCAGAAGCAGGAGGCCGATGTATTTGAGGCTAGCCTGGGTTACATAAAGAGACTCTGTCCCAATAAAACAAAAACCTTGCCAAGCCAACTGTTAAGATGGGGTACTAGTACAGGGCAGTTTAATCAAGAGGGAGAGGCAGGTAGAGCTCTGTGAGTTCAAGGCCACCCTGGTCTACAGAGTGAGTTCCAGGACAGCTAGAGCTACACGGAGAAACCCTATCTTTTAAAACAAAACAAACAAACAAGTGTTGAAAGAGAGAGAATGGTGTGTAAGAAAAGAAAAGAGGCTGGGTGGTGGTGGCGCACACCCTTAATCCCAGCACTCAGGAGGCAGAGGCAGGTGGATCTCTGTGAGTTCGAGGCCAGCTTGGGCTACAGAGTGAGTTCCAGGAAACCCTGTCTCAAAAAATGAAGAGAAAAGAGGGTGCTGGTTTCTCAAGTGGGCTTTTATTTCTTTGTTGGGCCTGGTGTGGTAGTGCAAACCTTTAACCCCAGCACTGAGGAATTCAGAGATTCACCTGCCTCTGCCTTCCCAGTGCTGGGATTACCATTTCCCTGGCTAAAAGAATCTTTATAGTTAGGAGTTTGTTTGAGGCCAGCCTAAACTGTTTGTTGTGTTTATACATACACATGTAAACACATACATATGTACACAACACATACAACACCACAATACACACAAATACACACACACACAGATTTTTTTTTTTTATTAGATTAGATTAAGGGGCTGGAGAGATAGCTCAGTGGTTAAGAACACTGACTGCTCTTCCAGAGGTTCTAGTTCAATTCCCAGCACCCACATGGCAGCTAACAACTCCAAGATCTGACACCTTCACATAGACATACATAGAATAATGCACATAAAAAAATAAATTATTTTTAAAAGTTAGAATTAAATATAATCACTTTACATTTGAATGCTTTGCCTGCATATATGCCTGTGCATGATATACATGCTTTGTGCCCACTGAGGTCAGAAGAGGGTACGGAATGCCCTGGAACCAGAATTATGGGTCACTGTGAACCACCACATGGGTGCTGGGAACTGAACAGTGCTCTTAACCTTTGAGCCATCTCTTCAGCCCTATATTTGGGTTGCTTGTAGTTCAGCTGACTTCCCGATCTTCCTTCTGCCTCAGCTTTCCAAATGTTTGGGATTGTGCACACCTCCTAGCTTTAGGGCTTTAGGGATCAAACCCAGGGCCTTACATACCCAAGACAAGTACTCTACCAATGGCTACATCCCTATCCTCAAAGTAATTTTTTTTAAAAGATTTATTTATTTATTATGTATACAGAAGTGCAATCTTATTACAATGTTATGACCACATGTGGTGCTGGGAATGACTAGGACCTCTGAAGAGCAGTCGTGCTCTAACTCTAGCCATCTCTCAGTCTCAAAGTAATTTTTTTTAATGTGAGAAAAAAAAAAAATCCAGGTATGGTGATCTGTTGATCTGCCTGTTATTCTAGTACCCAGGAGGACCAAAGCCAACCTCATCTACAAAGTGAATTCAATACCAGCCTGGACTATATTAGATCCTGATGATGATAATGGCAAAATTAAACTTAAAATAAGTAGATCCTTCAATCCTAAAATACTGCATCTTAAAAAGTGGTAATGGGGGGCTGTATACATAATAAATCTTTAAAAAAAAAAAAAAAGTGTAATGGCCATAAAGAACAGCTTGTCTTTCCCCTTCCCCAAATGTTTTAGCTGTGTTCTCCAAGTTTCAAAGAGCATGTAGAATTTTCTAAGTTCAAACTCCTGACTATAAAGACTTTTCTTACTACCGTTAAGTTTGCTTAAAGCAAAAAGTTTCTTTGCTATGTGTGACTGCTGTGACATTTCATTAGCTCTACTTTTCACAAAAAGGTCCTCACACAGGAGGAACACCCCTCACCTGGTCCAACCGTCACCTCAGTGGAATGCTTGTTAATAACTTTAATCTTATCAATGAAGCCATTTTTCTCCACAATCTTCACAGCAGCATCAGCCATAGGCTTAAAAACCTGTAAGCCAGAGAAGGGGTGAGAGGAGAGATAACAGGGAGGGAAAATGAGCAATGTACTAAAATGAAACAAAAAAAAAACCCACTTACCACTCAAGGACTCATAGCTAGCAAGATAGTACCTGACTCTGGTCCCATAATTTGATGCTAAAAATGTTTTAGTCTCCAAATGTGTGATAATGAACGTCGAAGGATGAAATTCAGCCAGGTGTGGTTAGCTTGTGTCTAATCCCAGAATTCAAGATGGTAAGGCAGGAGAATCATCATGAGTTAGAGGAAAGCCTGAGCTATAGTGAAACCCTGTCTCAATTGCCCTCACCTGCACAAAAATAAGTTTAAATTCAAGGTACTATTTACAACGTCCCACTTAATAGGGTCATTAGGTGTCACTGCCCTTACTAAATATGTTGCCCTTACTAAATATGCTAAGAGCAGAGAGAGCTGTTCCACAGACCTGGAAAAATGTGCTTTAGTCTCCAGAGATAAGAAAGACAGCTAAAGTATGGCGAGACCACCTTCATTTTCAGAACTGACCCAGACTAAAAGCACAGTCTGTATTTCCTTATGAAACAAAGTAGAGCACTTTACTCTCCCAGTCATACCCCCTTTCTTTTTTCTTTTTGGTTTTTTTGAGACAGGGTTTCTCTGTAGCTTTGGTGCCTGTCCTGGAACTCACTCTGTAGACCAGGCTGGCCTTGAACTCACAGAGATCTGCCTGGCTCTGCCTCCCAAGTGCTGGGATTAAAGGCATGTGTCGCCGTCTCTGCCGCCGCCACCGCCGCCACCACCACCACCAGGCCATACCTCCTTTCTTAACCCACATGATCCTCCCCAACATTCATAGGCAAGTCTGAACCTTTCCTATCCCATCTACCAAATCAAATCCAACTGGAGGCTGAGTATGGTGATACATCCCAGCACTTGGGAAGTGTAGGTAGGATTGGGAGTTCAAGGCCGGCCTAGCTACACAGTAAGTTAGTTTGAGGCCAGCCTGGCCACACAAGACCCTAGTGTCTAACACAAACACAACCCACAGGGAAGCACAAAGTCTTCCCTTCAGAAGTCATCCCTGAGCCCTTCACTAGCCCCTCTAGCCCTGACTTTTCAATCTGCCAAGTCTGGATGTCACAGCTCTAACCCATAAAACACAGAAACGCTCATAAATAAAAAGGGAAAACAAAATAAATGATGGAAGATTTTCATTTTTTCCTAAATCTTTTTCTATATTTCCTACCATGAACATGATTTGGGTTTTTACATGACAAAGAAAAGCATATTCTTTTGTTTGTTTGTTTTTCAAAACACGATTTCTCTGCGTAACAGCCCTAGCTGTCCTAGAACTCGATTTGTAGACCAGGCTGTCCTCAAACTCACAGAGATTCTCCTGTCTCTGCCTCCCAACTGCTGGGATTAAAGGTGTGCGCTACCACGGCCCAGCCTCATTTTTTTTTTTTTTTTTTTTTTTTTTGAGACAGGGTCTCTACATAATCATGGCTGTCCTGGAACTTGCTATGTAGACCAGTCTGGCCTGGAACTCAAAGAGCTCTGCCTGCTTCTGTTCCACCTCCCAGTGCTGGGACTAAAGGTATGCAACACCACGCCCAGCTCATATCAGTTTCTGTAAAGATGAGCCTATGCCGGCACTCAGGAGGCAGAGGCAGGAGGATCTCTGTGAGTTTGAAGCCAGTGTGGTCTACATACAGACTTTTAGGACAGCCAAGACTAAATAGACACTGTCCCAACAAAGGAACAAACAATAAAGTGAGTGAAGTTATTTACAAAAAAAAAAAAAAAAAAAAAAAAAGGCTTTTGGGGTCTAGAGAAATACCTTAACAGTTAAAAGCTGTGTGGGGTATCTACCAGAGAAGACTGTTCAGACGTGGATTTAAGCCAAGAAAAGTCTTTATTAGCTAGCCAGTGACTACACTGGGTGTTTGGGGTTCCAGTATAGCCCCAAGTCTTTCTCAGGACAGGCTCCAAAGCTACACAGAGAAACCCTGCCTTGAAAAAACAAAACAGCAACAACAAAAATCTAAATAAATAAATATTATTATTGTTGTGTGTGTGTGTGTAATGATATGCATGCATAAGTGTGAGCATGCATGTGCCACAGAGTGCGTGTGTAGGTCAGAGGACAACCCTTGGGAATCTATTCTCTCTTTCCATTAGGAGATCCAGGGGTCAAACTTGGGTTATCAGGTTTTCAGGACAAGTCATACCTCTACACCTCTGCCCACTGATCCATCTATCACACTATCCCAAATGCTCATCCTTCTAGACTTTGAGATTAGGGCCACACTGTAGAGATGACAGTGTGCAGCTATCAGGAGCCTAAGTGGAATACATTCTACTGTTGACCTCAGGATTTTATGTGATTAAAATTTTTTATCTTATTTAAGATATTGTTATTATTCATTTACCACATTTCCTGTTATAGTATATACTATTTACATTATAATAAAAATAACATGCTTGGGGCTGGAGAGATGACTCAGTGGTTAAGAACACTGACTGATCTCCAGAGGTCCTGAGTTCAATTCTCAGCAACCACATGGTGGCTCACAACCATCTATAATGAGATCTGGTGCCCTCTTATGGCCTTCCGGGACACATGCAGGCAGAACACATGGTATACATAATAAATAAATAAATCTTCGAAAAAAAAAGTAACATGCCTAATGTTTTATTAAAGAAATAAATGGTAAGGATGACAAGATGGCTGAGTGGGTAAGGGAGCCTGCTGCAGGGCTGATGAAATGACCTGAATTCAATCCCTGAGGTCTGCATAGTGGAAAAAGAAAACAAACTCCTAAAGGTCAACAGTAGAATGTATTCATTCTACTTAGGCTCCTGATAGCTGTCCACCCTGTCATCTCTACAGTGTGGCCCTAATCTCAAAGTCTAGAAGGATGAGCATTTGGGATAGCGTGATAGATGGATTAGTGGGTAGAGGTGTAGAGGTGTGACTTGTCTTGAAAACCACCACACAAATGCCCCCCACACACATACACATACACAAAACAAATAAAAATGTGATTAAAAAAATTTAAGGGGGCTGGAGTGATGGCTCAGTGGTTAAGAGCACCAACTGCTCTACCAGAGGATCTGGGTTCAATTCCTAGCACCCACACGGCAGCTAACAACTGTCTGTAACTCTAAGATCTGACACCCTTACACAGACATATATGCATACACCAATGCACATAAAATAAAGATAAATAAATTGTAAAAAAAAAAAAAATTTAAGGGAATGGTAGTGGACACCTTTAGTCCTCGCACTTGGGAGACAGAAACAATGGATGTCTATGAATTAGAGGCCAACCTGGTCTACATAGTGAGTTCTAAGCCAGCTAAGGACATGTAGGTAGACCTGTGTCAAAAAAAACAAAAACAAAAAAAACCAGGCCTGGTGGCACACCTTTTAATCTCAGCACTTGGGAGGCAGAGGCAGTAGTATCTCTGTGAGTTTGAAGCCAGTCTTGTCAGCATATGGAGCACCAAGACTACATAGAGCAACCATGTCTCAAAAAACCAAAAGAAGAAAGAAAAAGCCAGAATGTAAAAAGCAGCTAGTTCTATAGGGACATTTAACCTCGTTATACATTAAATATTGCAGTGTCAGGTCACACTCCAGGAAAATTCAATAAAATAGCATTAATTTTAAAAACTGTTGTTTTAAGACTGTCTGTGGTAACTCAGATTGGACAGGACCTGTTGGAGATCCAGGGTGACCTGAACCCTGATTTCCCTAAGTCTACCTCTGGAGTATCAACAGCCAGTTTATGGAGTGCTGGGGATTGAATCCAGGTCTACATGGCAGGTTGATTCTCTAGAGACTAAACTATATCCCCAACAAACACTTTAATGTAAATCTCAGCGCAAAGCAGAAGCATCTCTTAAAAGTTTTTTTTCTTTTAAATTTATTTTTATGTGAATGACTGTTTTGCCTGTATATAAGTCTGTGTATCATAGGTATACCTGGTGCCTGAGGAGGTCTGAAGAGGATGGAACTGGAGTTATAAGCCACCATGTGGGTGCTGGGAATCAAACCTGGGTTCTCTGCAAGAGCAGCCAGTGCTCTTAACCACTGTGCAACCTTTCCAGCCCATATAACAATTTTTGAAAGCTCCTCAGGGAATCTGACACAGCCAAGTCTGAGAATCACTGTTTCAGAGCAGAAAAAAGCTCCTGGAGAAAGAACCCTGTCTGACTCATCTCTATGTATGAAGAAGTTGGTCACGTGCTTGGCATGTGTTTGTCAACATATGGGGAAAACCAAAGGACCTAAAGGCCTTCCCATTTAAGATATAGGGTACATACCTGAACAGTATGGCTTACCTCAACAGCATAGCAGAAGTCAGCACCTGCAGTAACTGCCATCATTGACAAGAGACCTGTGCCAGTGCCAATGTCAAGGACCAAAGCCTTCTCTCCTCTGTCTTTCACCCTACTCACAGCTGCCCGGATACCCTGGTAGTATTTTATATTCTAAGAGAAAGGGAAAAGAACCGTCATGTCACGTGTTGTTATAATTAAGTGAAAAGGTCTCTACAGAATTGGAGTCATGGTTGGCAGCACCAGTTTAAGTCAGGACCCTATATCCTTTCTAGCCCCCAGATCAGCAGCACTTCCCAGCTGAGCTAGACAGGTACTGCAAGACTCCGAGAACACTGACTCAGCTTCCTGCCCTGTATTAAGTGACTCTCTGTCTGCCATAATCTTCTATTCCCTCTTGAGGAATGCTGGAGAGACTGCACACCACTGTCCTCCTTAGCTGAGAGGTACAGCCAATACAGAAATTAAGAGGGTGAATGGCAGGTAGGAGCAGGGAGAAAGTATGTCCTTCCTAAGGAACACTGTTCTAATCTGTTTCCTTTCAGAAATGGCAGCTGGTTCCAGGCCCCTCTTCTCCCAGTACCTCACAACCAACCTCCTCTGGTGCCTCAGAGCAGCACCCAAACCCAAGTTCATTGATCTCAGAAAGCACCTGCCCATAGGGCCTTCTTGCCAACTTCTGGAAATTTCTGTCAGTCCTAGATCAGGGCTTCCTACTTAGTTGGGTATGTTCTCATTAAACACTCTAGCAAACCCGGGTCCTTGGAGTGCTCTTAACTGCTGCAGGCCGCAGGAAAATGTAATGGAATCCAGCTACTATCACAAAAGCTACTACTTGGAAAAGTCAAGGACTTTGACTTTTCCAAATGTCAAGCCATGGCTTAAGAAGTCTTGGTGATATTTTAGCTTTTGTATATATATTAGCCAATTCCTGAAATAATTTTCTTGTATGCTATGTATGCTTCCAAGAACTCATAAAGTGTATTTTATCTGAAATACCTATCAAGTATCCAAGGCCAAACGATCTGCTGTTAAGCTCAGACCCTCCTTTCTTATACAGCCTTAGTGGTATTTATACTAATATTATAGACTCCTAAAATTTACCTAACCACCTCTAGGAATGTAGTTTGAACACATAAATTCCCTTCTTCTGAGATACATATAAATGTATCTCAGAAGATGAGATGAGAGAATATATGTTTGTTTGTTTTGTTTTGTTTTTTGTTTTCCGAGACAGGGTTTCTCTGTGTAGCTTTGTACCTTTCCTGTAACTCACTCTGTAGCCCAGGCTGGCCTCGAACTCACAGAGATCTGCCTGCCTCTGCCTCCTGAGTGCTGGGATTAAAAGCATGCGCCACCACCGCCCGGCCTTCTTCTGGTATATTAACCAATTTTAGCTCTTAGTTGACCTCCTCCTTTACCACTCCCCTTTTGGGTTATAAAAGAAAGCCTGACAGTCGCTGCCTGAGGAAAACTCTTGTCTGCCTTTCAAGCCTGGTGACCTTGCTTTAGCTAGAGCACTGCTATTGCATGGGTATAGAATTGTAAACCTCGAGACTTAAGAGAGGGTTTTTGAGTATTTTGACTGGAGAACTGGATGGAGAACTAGAAGAATGAGATGGAAGATGGAGAAGAGCCAGATGGGGAAGAACAAGATAAGAAAGACCAAGATGGGGCAGAACTGAGATGAGAGAATTAAGATAGAACTTTGAGGGGACAGCAGATAAAGCTAAAGAAAAATCAGGCAAGAAAGGAGCCAGGCCTGAGAACAGAACTGAAGCTGTGTAGATAGGATTACACACACACACACACACACACACACACACACACACACACACACACACACACGAGACAGGATTTCTCTGTGTAGTTTTGGTGCTTATCCTGGATCTTGCTCTGTAGACCAGGCTGGCCTCGAACTCACAGAGATCCACCTGGCTCTGCCTCCCGAGTACTGGGATTAAAGGCATGCGTCACCACCGTCCAGGGTAGATAGGATTTTATCCCAGAGGAATAAAGTAGACGGACAAAAGAGCTTGGTGTACTTAGATTCTTTTCCCGAAAATAATTCTCACTGTTCATAACTTCTCTTCTGGGCCTCTGGGAAGAATATTAAGGCAAACCCTTAATAATATTCGAGACTTAACCACTGAGCCATCTCTACAGCCCCAATAAATATTTTTTAAAATTGTTTTCTCATTTATTTACTTATTTGTGTGGCTTGGGGAATGTATGTGCATGCACATGTGCACACAATAGAGCATATGTGTACCTCAAAATAGGATCTGCAGGAGCCAGTTCTCTCCTTGTACCATGTAAGTTTTACGGACTAAACTGAGGTCCTCGGGTTTAGAGATAAGTACCCTTTACCTGATGAGCCATCCTACCAACCCGATGATTAAAAAGGGTTTTTTTGGTTTGGTGGTTGGTTTTTGTTTGTTTGTTTGTTTGTTTGTTCGTCTGTTTTTAAGTTTAAAATACCACGTGCTGATTTCTTTTCTTTTTCCAATGCTGGGTATCACTCATGACCTCACATATACTAGTCAAACGTACTACTGAGCTATATACCAGTCTTTTTTTTTTTTTTTTTTTTTCGAGACAGGGTTTCTCTGTGTACTTTGCGCTTTCCTGGAGCTCACTTGGTAGCCCAGGCTGGCCTCGAACTCACAGAGATCCGCCTTGCTCTGCCTCCCGAGTGCTGGGATTAAAGGCGTGCGCCACCAACGGCCAGTCTTTAAAATAATAAACGTTGACAAAACTTTCAAAAAACTATTCCATACATCAGTAATGGGAACATAAGATTACATAGCCATCCTAAAAAAAAGTTCCAACAATTTCTTAAAATGACAAACACATACTTACTAGGGCTAGAACCATGGCTCATCAGTTAAGAGCACTTACTACTTTTATGACCTGATTCAATTGCTAGTATCCACATGGCAGCTCACACAGTCAGACTGACCCTTGGGTTATCATGCAGAGGAATGAGGAGAGGAGCCCAATGCAAGTAAATGAGGGCTGAGCAAGGATTTGCAGTTGGAAGATTGGCAGAATTTGATGATAGATTACAGGCTCACAAAAAGAGGGGAGAGCCATCTTTCTGGCTTGGATGGAATGTCATCTGGCCAACTTTCCTCTGAAGTAAGAGAGACCCTTTCTATATGGGTCACGCTAAAATCAGAAGAATCTCATAAGCACAAGACTCAATAATAAGATGTTCTTAGTCTAGTAAAAAACCAGGACTGCAACCAGGTGTGGTGGCACACACCTTTAATCCCAGCACTGTGAGTTTGAGGCCAGCCTGGTCTACAAAGTGAGTTCCAGGACAGGCTCCAAAGCTACACAGAGAAACCCTGTCTAGAAAACACACACATAACAACAACAAAAAAAAAAAAAAAAAAAAAAAAAACAGGACTTCTTTTTCCCAAACAGCTTAGCAAACACACTCAGATATTTGATTAAAAATTAGAAGACCTTTAGTACAGTCTGTACATTGAAGGTGCTCAAGAATGTCCTTTAAAGGCTAGAGAGATGGCTCAGCAGTTAAGGATGCTTGCTGATCCCACACTGGGCAGTTACAACACAACTTCAGCTCCAGTGGTATGACACCCTCTTCCAGCCTCTAAAATCACCTGCACACAGTATGTATCTGCACACACAACAATGTGTGTTTATGCAGGCGCGTGCTGGTACACCACCTTTCAACCCCAGTACTAAGAAGGCAGAGAAAGGTGGCATCTCCAAGTTGGAGGTCAGTATGGTCTACATAGCAAGTTGGTTCCCGTCCAACCATGGCCATACAGTGAAATCCTGTGTTAAATATGGTTTATTTTACACTTACTCTGTCTTTGTCATGTAGCATATCTGCATAGGATGACCTTAAAAGATAAAAAAGAAAGAAAAGGTAAGTCAGAAACCTTTGCTCATACAGACATGCGTGAACATATCAAAGAGTTCCCACATATAAATTCAGTCTTAATTGGATGGAACAAGTGTGTCATCCTTTAAAATATTCTAATAGCCTGGTGTGGTAGCTCAAACCTATAATCTCAAGCATTTCAAGACTGAGGAAAGAGAATGAGTTTAAGAACAGCAAAACACAGTCTCAAGAAAAAATTTTTTAAACTGGGCATAGTATCGCTTACCTTTACTCCCAGGACTTGGGAGGCAGAAGCAGGTGGATCTCTGTACGTGAGGCCAACGTGGTCTGTATAGTAAGGCTTTGTCTCAAATAAATAAATAAATGAAAATTTTAGTTATTTGGGGCAAGAAATACATGCACCATGGCCTAAGTGTGGATGTCAGAGAACAATTTTGTGGAAGGTAGTGCTCTCCTTAAACCATGTGGGTTGCAAGGACTGAGCTCAAGTCTGTAGGCTTGGCAGCAAGTCCCTGTACCCCTGAGCCATCTTGTCAGCCCCCAAATTTATTTTAATATGGTCAGTTACTGCCATTCTCTGCTACTGCAAAAAATCATCTCAGAGCAGACGCTCTTCTCACACCTGAAAATGCTCTAGTAGTTAGCCTAGAGAAGTACTTTTCAAGTGTTTGTTTATTTATGTGTGCATCTGGAGAGCAAAGGTCAATTTGCAGGAATCAATTCTTGCCTTCCACCTTTACATGGGCCCTGGGGATGGAACTCAGGTTGTTAGTGTTGGTAATGAACACCTTTAACCTGCCGACCCATTTCACTGGCCTACCAGTTAGCCTGTAATAGAAACTTGTAACTTTGAACATCCTGATCATTAGAACTCAATAATCCTAACCCTTGACCTACCCTGGAATAACCCTTGTGCACCTTAGAACAACCCCATACAGTTACACTGGGAAGAGGAATAGGAAAGGGAGAGCCCAGGCTGCTGTCTATGTGAGGGTCATCAGGCTCAGAAGTTCACATCCAACCAGGGGAAATGACTGCCTAAAATGCACTGTGTAAAAAGTTTCAAAAAGTAACATCCATACTTCAGTTCACAGCACATCATCGGGAGAAACAAGAAGCTAAATATGGTGTGCAAAAGGAAGAGAATCAAATACAAGAGATTTCTTGAGCGGACTAAGGGCAGATGGGAATGGGAACATGAGCAATCATGTGGGGGCATGGAAGGGGACAGTGCTGAGGAGGACTGACTTGGGGGGCGCACATTTCAGGGTGAGGTAGAGGCTGAAGCAGAGGATTCTACCAGAGTCTATGAGAAGGACCCCAAGTTAGACTCCTAGCAATAGTGGATAAGTAGCCTGAACTGGCCATCTCCTGTGACCAGATTGGTGCCTGGCCCAATTGTCATCAGAGAGGCTTCATCTAGCAACTGATGGAGGCAGATGCAGAGACCCACAGCCAAACATTATGCAGAGTTCAGGAGGAGAGTAGGAACAAGAGGGGTCAAAGACACCACAGGAAGGCCCACACAATCAACTAACCTGGGTTCATAGGGGCTTGCAGAGACTGAACTGACAACCAGCGAGCCTGCATGAGACCGACCTAGGCACTCTGCATATATGTTACAGTTGTGCAGCTTGTTCACCTTATGGGACTCCTCACAGTGGGAACAGGGACTCTTCCCGACACTTACTGGCTTTCAGGACCCTACTCCTCATACTGGGTCACCTTGCCCAGCCTTAACACATGGGGTGGTGCTTAGTTTTACTGCAACTTAATATGCCATGTTTTACTGATACTCCTAGGAGACCTGCCCTTTCCTGGATGGGGGGGGGGGGGGTAGAAGTCAGCAACTGGGAGGGAAGATGGGGGGACTGTAGCAGGGATGTAAAATAATAGATGAATTTTGGGAGTTTTTTGTTTGTTTGTTTGGTTTTGTTTTTTTGGTTTTTCTGAGACAGGGTTTCTCTGTGTAGCTTTGGAGCCTGTCCTGGAACTCACTCTGTAGACCAGGCTGGTCTCGAACTTACAGAGATCCACCTACCTCTGCCTCCCAAGTGCTGGAATTAAAAGCACGCACCACTACTACCCATCTTAAATGAATTTTAAAAAAAAAGGGTGGGGGAGAAAAATCACATCCATATTTTACAGCAACTAAAAATTCTTGAAACTTGGGGGCTGAAGAGATGGCTCAGAGATTAAGATCACTGGCTGCTCTTCCAGAGGTCCTGAGTTCAATTCCTAGCAACCACATGGTGGCTCACAGCCATCTACAATGAGATCTGGTGCCCTCTTCTAGCCTGCAGGCCGAACACTCACTGTATACATGATAAATAAATAAAATCTTTAAAAAAAAAAAAAAAAAAAAAATTCTGGAAACTGGGGCCAGGGGTGGAACTCAGTGGCATAACACATGCCCAGCATCTAGCATGTGTAAAGCCCTTAATTAGATCCCCAACACAACATACACAGGTAAATACATAAAGAAAAGTAAAAAGCTGGAAACCCTGTGCAAGGTCAAGATGAATACCCAGGACTCAGGTCAGAGCCCGAAGATGCTCTCTGGGACTCCAGGGGAAGCTGAGACACTAAAGAGGCCTCCAGATTTCTGCCAGCTGGCTGGGAAAGTTATCTGAAATGCAGATTCTCTACATACACCAGTCAGGTCAACAGCTGCACTTGAACCAACTCCACCCCAGGGTTTTAACACTGGCTGTATATACTCTACACTTGCAGAACACCACACTGAAAGAACACTTCTCCTCGGAACCACCTACAGTCCTTCCTGTGCTTACTTTATTCTCCCCAAGCTTAGGTGCCACTCAGTGATAGAATACTTACTTGCCTAGCATGCTTTAAATGAAGATGAGGGTATAATCCTAAGAATCCTCACTTCATTCCCCATCTACCCCATTGTGTTGGTTAGTTTTTTTCAAAGTCTGTTTTAGTTTTGAGACAGGTCCCCAACTATGTATCCCTGGCTAGCCTGGAACTTGATACACAAACCAAGCTGTTCTTGAACACAAGGAGAGCCACCTGCCTCTACCTCCCAAGTGCTCAGCTTCAAAGTATGTGCCACCACCAGCTTGGACTAATTTTAACTGTCAACTTGATACAAGCTAGAAGCACCTGAAAAGGAATCTAAGCGTGGAATCATCCAGATCAGTGGCCTATAGGCACCCTGTGGGGCCACAGTTAGTATCACCTGAGTAGCTGTACCTGAAGAATTTCCCTAATAAATTCTGAGATAGAAGCTGGAGAGATGGCTCATAGGTTAAGAGCACTGGCTGCTCTTCCAGAGGTCCCGAGTTCAATTCCCAGCAACCACATGGTGGCTCACAGCCATCTATAATGAGATCTGATGCCCTCTTCTGGCCTGCAGGTGTATATGCAGATAGAGCACCATATGTGTAAAATAAATTTAAATTTTTTTTTTAATTCTGAGATATACAGATATTCTAATATATAATTAATTTTTTCATTCCTTTAAGTCTGTTGATCTAGAGGACCCTGACTAAAACTAATTGTGGTTCTGGAGAAACAGAATTGTAATGAGTTTCTCTAATAGGCTTAGTGGTGTCTGGAACAAGTTCTTCAGCTGGATAGAATCTATAGTCACTAAAAACTCCTCAGATAGCTGGGCATGGTGGTCCACATTTTTAATCCCAGCACTTAGGTGGCAGAGGCGGGCAGATCTCTGAGCTGGAAGCCAGTCTGACCTATAGAGGCAAGTTCCAGGACAGCCAGGGCTACAAAGAGAAATCCTGTCTTGAAAAACAAACCAAAAATTCCTTAGATAGTATTAAGAGTACTGAAAATCCATGGTGTGCACTATTTAAAGAACTTGTTGAGATAAATGCATTTGATTCCCAATTCTCCTCTTGTGAGGTATAGGAAATTTAGTGAATCTGTGTATGAAACCTTTGAACATTTCTGAAAAAATAATAGTGATGCTGGTTCATTCCTTTAAGCACTTTTGGATAAAGTTACAAAAGACAAAAATGAGTTGGGTAATAAAATTGACTGGCTCCAGATGCACATAAACAATCTAAAGGTTTGTAAGTGTGCACTTGGAAGAAAATCCTCTGCACACACCACCCCCACCCAAAAAAATTCATTACATGAGTGAGCTACAAAATAGTAACAACAGTCTGGGCGGTGGTGGTGCATGCCTTTAATCCCAGCACTTGGGAGGCAGAGGCAGACAGATCTCTGTTAGCTCGAGGCCAGCCTGGGCTACAGAGTGAGTTCCAGGAAAGGCACCAAAGCTACAGAGAGAAACCCTGTTTTGAAAAAGGAAAAAAGAAAAGAAAAAAAACAAACAAAATAAAACAAAAATAGTAACAACAGCTAAGTCACACTGAGATGTTGAGAACCAGAAGTTACCTGGTCCTTAAAGTTGGGTGTCTCAAAAGTTAGAGTAGTCCTAGAATAGCTGTCACTCATTGGGGGGCTACGACCAGTAATTACTTAGTCCACAAGGTGGGATGCCCCTGTAGTCCCAGTCTAACACCTGGAGCCCAGAAAGTTCCTATTCCACCCTGAAAGCTTGGAAACTGGTTTGCTGCAGGAGAAGGAAGCAGCGGCAGCAGAGCAAACTGACTCATGGGCAAGAGGAAGGCCAAGCCAGTAAACGGGGGAAGCTTCCTTCTGAAAACCCCTTTTCATCTGGGTGCTGCCAGAAGTTGCCACGGCAACCAGGGTGCCTCTTCCCACCCACCTCACCCAATACAACATGGAAAATTCTTCAGGTGCAGCTCCCTACTCAGGTGAGGTAGGTCTAATTGTGGCAAGATAACACTAAAACCAACCATAACAAACAGCCACCCAGTCCCATCTGCATTGTCTACAGGCAGCTTTCATCCATTTCCATTTCCTCTTCCAGTGCTTCTTTGTACAAAAAATAAGCAGCACCTTACTTCTGACCCAAACACAGTATAACTCTACACTTGCTCTTTTCATGTAATATACTCCGAAGATCACTCTACCAGTGGAGGATGAAATAAAGAACTTCGTTTCTGTTTTCCCAGTTGGATTGCATTTTGCAACACAGATACACCACAGGTTTGCCTAACAATGTTGATAGACATGTTATTTTCAATATTTATTCTGACTCAGAATAAAACCAACCAAGCCAATAATAAGGAAAACTTCATCTATTTGTTGCTAATTAGGATTTCAGCCTAAGATAAATTCATGCATTATTGAAAATGTCCTCCCTGCCCACTTTATATGTTGTGTGTACATTCATGTGTATATGTGTGCACAAGCACGTTTGTATAAGCATGTGGAAACCTAGGGAAATCTCCAGTCATCTTCATTTATACTGTGCACCTCCTTTGAGTCTGGGTCTCTCACTGGCCAAGTTCACCAATTAGAAGAGACTAGCTGATCAGCAAGCCCCACGGATCCTTCTGTCTCCACTTCTGCAGTGCTGACATTACCAGTGGGAGTCACCACACCCATTTTTTGTTTGTTTGTTTTTATGTAGATTCTGGGGACTAAAGAAATGATTCAGCAGTTAAGAGTACTGGCTGTTCTTACAAAGGACCTGGGTTTGATTCCCAGCAACCACATAGTGGTTCACAATCATCCTGTGGCTCTGGTTCCAGGAAATATGAATACCTATTCTGGCCTTTGTGGGTGCCAGGCACATATCTACATGCAGGTAAAACATTCACACATTTTAAAAAAAGGCAAGACATGGCTTCACAAGCCTTTAATCCTGGTACTTGGAAGGCAGAAACAAATGGATCATTGAGTTCAAGGCCAACCTGGTCCAACCTGGTCTACATAGTGAATTCTCAAACAGCCAAGGCTATATAGTGAGATTCCATCTAAAAAAAAAAAAAAAAAAAAGTCCTAGAAACTAAACTAAGGTCCTACAACCACTTTACCAACTGAGCTATGACTGCAGCCTCCCTACCCACTTTTTTTTTTTTAATTTATTTTAGGAGCTGGAGAAATAGCTCAATGGTTAAGAGAACTGGCTGCTCTTCCAGAGGACCAAGGTTTAATTCCCAGCAACCACATATGGCTCACAACTGTCTAACTCTAGTACCGGGGGATCTGACACCTTCTTCTGACTTCTGTGGTCACTGCACACATGTGGTGCATAGACACACATTCAGGCATACACATAAAGAGCCAGATGGTGTGGCACTTGGGAAGCAGAGACTGGCAGAACTGTGAGTTCTAGGCCAGCCTGGTCTACATGCCAATGGTACATAGTAAGATCCAGTCTTCAAAATAAATAACATCTTGGGGCTGGAGACATGGCTCAGTGGTTAGGAGGACTCAATTCAATTTCCAGCAACCACATACATGGTGGCTCACAAACACCTATAATGGGATCCGCTATCCTCTTCTGTCTGATGCTCTCCTCTGTCACGCAGGAACACATGCAAATAGAGCACTAATATACATAAAATACTTAAGTAAATCTTTTTTAAAAAAAAAAGTAAAAAAAAAAAAATTTTAACCAGCACTCAGGAGGCAGAGGCAGGCGGATCTCTGTGAGTTCGAGGCCAGCCTGGGCTACCAAGTGAGTTCCAGGAAAGGCACAAAGCTACACAGAGAAACCCTGTCTCAAAACACACACACACAAAAAAAAAAAAATTTAAAGCTAGTTATTTTAATTATATATGTATGAGTCCATCTGTGTGAGGATACATGCACCTGTGAGTGCAAGTACCCACAGAGTCCAGAAGGGAGCATCAGATCTTTCAGAGCTAGTTACAAGAGGTTGAACTGTCTGCCCTCTTAACTGCTGAGCCATCTCTCAGGCTCCCTACCTAATTTTTAAAGACATGTCCACTCACTAGATCCCTGGCTTTATCAGCCACTCACTTCTCACCACTGCACTGACATAACTCGCCCTCAGCACCACCTGCTCACTGCTGTTGCTAATGGTCATCAGCACTCAGGACTTTTAGCAGCCTGACCCTAACAGTTACTCCCTCTTTCCTAAACTTCCCTTTTTTTTCCATCCTAACTTTCCTTCTGGTTTTGCTTCTGCCTCCTCAGCTAATCCTGATTTGACATTCCATACCCTCCTTTGTTGAGATCCTGCAACTTCTCTCAATTTCAACTTTCCCAAGTTCTACAAATTCTGTCTCAAGACCCATGCTTCTACCTACTGGCATCATCATCTGACTGTCCAAACCTTAACACCTCATGTCCAATACCTTTCCCACTAGAACACTGCCAATCTTCCAATGACCCCTCCTCTCAGGGAATAAGGTCTCCATCCACCTAACCAGAAGACATCTTGGTCCTTCTTGAACTTTTTTGCCCTTACTGCATACAGTGAGTTACTAAACTCGAGCTCCTCCGAGCTCTTTTTTCCTCTCACCTTCACTGCTTCTCTTTTAGGATTACAGTAACCATCCCACCCCCTTTCCCTCCAACCCACTTTCCACACTGCTTCCAGCAAATGTTTTCTTCTCCTATTTAACATCTCAACAGCTCAGAAAACAATGCTCCAAATCTTCCACAAAACGAAATTGACATCACTGAGCCCTATCTACCTGCAGCCAACTGAGAAGCATCCCTTGTTACCTGGCAATTTCCTGGTGGTAATCATAGTGTTCGTCCTCCTCCAGCCATTCCAGGGATCCCGTGGTTGGATTGGCACGACCACAGAAGACCTTCATGGTGCCGACTGGCTCCTCAAGGCTTACACAGAAATGTGGCCTTGTCAATTTACTTCTTAGGAACAGATCTGGATATCAGAAACCTAATCAATTATAATGCCTACGGTGAAGGCAAGGGACAAGAAAACAAAAAGGGGGCAAAAATCAAGAAACAGACAAAAATGTCAAAGTCACTTAAAAATTTTATTAATGATGACACAGATCTTCAATCTCAGCTCTGGGGAGGAGAGGCAGGAGAATTTCTGTTAAGTTCAAGGCCAGCAGGGTCTACATAGGAAGTTCTAAGCCAGCAAGAACTACAGTGATAGCCTATCTCAAAAAATATATTAATCAGAATTTTAACATTTCTAGCAAGGGTGATCTCATTTTATATACAGCATATACTATCAAGAACTATAATAAAAGTCAGGTGTGGTAGCACATGTCTACAATCTCAGCACTTAGGAGGCTGAAGTAGATAGAAGGATCTCAAGTTTGACGCCAGCTTGGGCAACGCTGTGAGACCTTGTCACAAAAACCAGAACAAAATATGTGACGGTGCATGTCTTTAATTCCAGCATTAGAAGCAAAGCCGAGTGGTGGTAGCGCACGCCTTTATTCCCAGCACTCGGGAGGCAGAGGCAGGCGATCTCTGAAGCTAGCCTGGTCTACAGAGCAAGTTCCAGGACAGGCTCCAAACTACACAGAGAAACCCTGTCTCAAAAAAAACAAAAGAAAAAAGAAAGGTAGGGGCAGGAGGATCTCTATGAGTTCCACGCATGTCAGAACTATACAGTGAGACCTTGTCTTAAAAAAAAGGGGGGGGGCCCATAGTAAATATATAATACTGTCTGGAAATTTTGGCACTCTTCAGAAATTTCAACAGGATCAGAAGTGCCTCACAAGTTCATCCAGGTCCAGCCCTCAGGTGAGGCAAGTGCGAAGGCAAAGTGAGCCAAGCAATGAGCTAACAGAAGACAGCAAGAGCGCCGAAGTGAAGTGGACATTCCTCAGCATATTAAACACACTTATCTGTGGTGTCACTAGGGTTTAACTAAGAATACTTAGAAACGCACTGAGGTCCACTCCAGAGTTTTAATTAAAAGCATGTCTACGTAGGGTACACACATTTTACTACACTACTGCGGGCAAGTGTTGTCAACTATTGGTTTCCAACTACTAAGAACATGGACTAAAAACGCCATCCCGGGGCCATCCGGGCGAGCGGGGGTGGCGTGCTCCCTTAATCCCAGCACTCGAGAGGCAGAGGCAGGAGGATGTCTGCGTGAGTTCGAGGCCAGCCTGGTCTACAGAGCAAGTTCCAAGACAAGCTCCAAAGCTACAGCGAAACCCCGTCTCAACCCTCCGGAGTAAGAGGAACGGCTGAGCGGTTCGGGGACCGAAGGCTGGGGCTGCGTACAACTGAGGTCCGGGTTTGCGTGGCTGAAGCGAGGCTCCCTTGTGCCCCACACCCTGCTCTGTGCTCGGCCACATTTTGAGAAAGGACCATCACCCAAGCGGACAGCTGTGTCTGGGCAAGACCTGTCCGCCGGGGTGTCTGAGCGACTCCACGTGGACTCTGGGGAAGTCCAGAAGTATTCCAGAAACCCGAATATACCCACGCCAGGGCCCTCCGTCAGAGCCCTTGAGACGAGGTCCGAAAGTTGGCTGCACCCAGGACCAGCCACGGCCCTACCTCCTCGGCACCGCCAACAGCTCACCCGCTGTGGGAAGCGCTCCGCTCGCCGCCAACACTGCGGCCATTGTGCCGCGCCCTCCGCCCGGGGGCGGGGCCTCCATGCGTACGTAGGCGTGACGTCCACGCGGCGCGGCCCTCTGCGGGGCCGAAGAGATCTCCCGTCGCACCCCGCGCCTTCCCACAGTGCTCCACGAGAGTCGCTATGGAGGCCGGCAGGACAGCGGTGCTGCGCGTGAAGCGGAAGCGTAGCGCGGAGCCTGCGGAGGCTCTCGTGCTGGCCTGTAAACGCCTCCGGAGCGGCGAGGTTGCGTCGTCTGCTCCGGAGACGCCAGAGGGTCCGGAGACAGCGGCCGAGAGTAATGTTTTCCAATTGGTTGCGACCGTGCGCTCCCAGGTATGAGGTGGCGGTGGACTAGGGGTGGAAAGGATCTTTGAACGCTGCCCGGATACAAACAGTTCTCCTGTCTCCCCTCAGGAAGAGCCGATCCAGCAGCTTGTGCGAGCTGCCCTGCGCCCGTCCCGGAGCAGCCAGCTGCGTATTCGCCGCGATCTTCGTGCCTCAGTTCGCGAGGTCCGTAAAGAGGGCCGCTACAAGGTAGTCTCCAGCCACCGATCTTCGGGGATCTCTAGTAGTTTGGAGCCCCAGTGTGTGTCAGAAGCTGTCGGGGATGCCGGCTTCCAGCTGTTGGACCTGATCCACGAGGAGGGAGACCCAGAGGCGGCTGCCACAGACTGCTGCCAAGTGAGTGCTGAACGTCTCTGCTCTGCTCCCAAAGGCAGAGAGAGACAGCATACACGATCAGCTTAAGGATGGATAGTCCACTCTAAAAGAGAGCTTTTTATTACCTGTTTGGTTTTTCGTTTTGTTGAGTTAGAGTTTTGCTGTGTAGTCCTGGTTGACCGAGTACTGGCTATGTGGCCCAAGCAGGCCTCTGACACATCACAGTCCTGCTTCAGCTGCTCCAGCACTGGGACTACAGGTGTGTACCACCACGCCTCTCACGATTGGTTCGTTCTTTCTCTCCTTTCCCCCCACCCTCCTTTGTCTCTTAGTCAGTGGGGTGGGGGAGAGGGGGTTTCCAGGCCAGCCAAGACTACACAGTGAGACCTTGTCAAAAAAAAAAAAAAAAAAAGTTGGGTGTGGTTGTCCAGGCCTTTAATACCAACACACTCAGGAGGCAGAGGCATTAATATCTCTTTGTGTTGAAGGCCAGCCGGGGCTACACAGTGAGACCTTGTCTCCAAATAAAATTGTTGTAAGGCCTTTTGAAAAGTAGATTTGAGCCTATTTAAAATATATGCATTGTTATTTAGAGATTGTTAGACTTTTGTTGCTCTGACAAATGAAGTAAAGGAAGGAATGTTTTGGTTTTCTTGTTTTTGTTTTGTTTTGTTTTTTAGCTCAGAACTTCAGCGGTTTTGGTTCATGGTCAGCCTCAATTGCTGTGGCTCTGTATTGTAGCAGAATACTATGGCAACAGAAGTATGTAGCAGAGCAATCACCCTACAGTGGCCAGCAAGCAGATTAAAAAAAAAATTAAAGTTTGTTTATGTTTTCCTAATGATCATATTTCCAGGATTCAACCTAGATAAATAATTCAACAAAAGTGCACAGCTATGGCATTAACAAAAGACACTGCTGATTTCCTGTGATTGTGCTGTCTGCTGTGCCAGGTTTTTGTTTGGGCTTTGTTTTGCATTGCTTAAGGAGCAAACCTGGGGCAAGTGTTCTTCCACCAAACTGTACCCGAATTCTGCATTTTCCTTTCATTTGTTTTATCTTCACGAATACTATGAGTGAGATACTTTTATCACCATTTTGTTTTTACTCTTTCAAAATAGCAGGTTTCATTAGGACATTTTTGTACATCTATACTGTCTTTTTTGATCACATTCATTCCCTCTACCCTTTGTTGTTCCACTCACTCCTTCTGAACCCCTCTTCTCAATGAACCCTGATTATTCTACTGTTGTTACTATGGTCTTAGTTTGTATTTGTCTGTGTTCCCATGAATTTATTTGGGATTGCTTACAGAAGCATGGGTGAGAGGTTTCCAGCTGTGTTACCTGGACTTTTGTGTCTATGTTTCTTTCTTTCTGAGATAGGGTCTCACTATGAAAACCAAGCTGTCACAGAGAGCTGCCTGCCTCTGCCTCCCACATACTGGGATTAAAGGCATACACTGCTACACATGGCTTTGTATATTTTATTAATGTCTGACCACATGCCTCCTTTCTGGAGAGGTGAATAATTTAATATACAGAAGACTTAGAACAGTGCCTCCTGGTGAATATATGATAAATACTTGTTAAATGTTAACTATTGGTACTGGTGTGCCTGGAAGGCTAGTAGCCACTAGCTGCTTTGTGTGCTTGATAAAAATTAGGTTGATCGCATAAACTTAAAAAACTGGAGTTTCTTAGGGTGACCCATGAAAAGCAAGCATAGTACTTAGAAAAGTAGATAACCTTAATTTGTGAAGATGTTACCACATTAGAGCAGTGGTTCTCAACCTTCCTAATTCTGTGACCCTTTAATATAGCTCTTCACGTTGTGGTGACCTCAAACCATAAAGTTATTTTGTTGCACCAGGTAGTGGTGGCACATGCCTTTAATCCCAGCACTCAGGTGATAAAGGCAGGCCTGGTCTACAGAGCTAGTTCCAGGATAGCCAAGGCTACACAATGAAACCTGTCTCTGGAAAAATGGGGGAAAAAATTGTTGCTACTTCGTAAGTATAATTTTGTTACTGTTATGAATCATAATGTAAATATCTGATATGTAGGATATCTGATATGCCATCCCCAAGAAGATCAAAACGCACAAGTTGAGAACCACTGATTAGAAGTAAAACAGCGCCGGGCGGTGGTGGCGCACGCCTTTAATCCCAGCACTCGGGAGGCAGAGCCAGGCGGATCTCTGTGAGTTTGAGGCCAGCCTGGTCTACAGAGCGAGATCCAGGAAAGGTGCAAAGCTACACAGAGAAACCCTGTCTTGAAAAACCAAAAAAAAAGAAAAAGAAAAAGAAAAACAGCTGGGAAAGAGGGAAGGCATGGTAAAGCTGTAGGTCTTCTGCATTCCATAGGTTATAGGTGACTAAGCTTTGTGTTACGCTAAGGAAACAGAATCTAGTACTGCAAGTAGCCAAGTGTGTTTGTTTTTCCTAGGAAAGATAATTTGCACCTATAGTCAGAGGGCCAGAGCAAGTTCCTTTCCTTCCATTGGCTGATTGATACGCAGCCCTCAGATAGTGTTAAGTGTTGGTGCTTCTTGGGGTCATCTCTACTTTTTAAATGGAGTGGCAGTGAAACTAGGTAAGGGCTTGTTTTCTCCAAGATTATCACCATTTTTCAAATGCAGGACACATTCATTGTGATACTGCTTATAGAGGCTAATAATTAATTCAATAAATAGATATACATGGGGCTATAGAGATGGATCAGCAGTTTTTGCTGTTTCATCACGAGGACCTGGGTTTGGTTCCCAACCCACATAAGGCCCCTTAAAACTGCCTGTTGCTCTGGTTTAAGTGGATCCAGTACCTTTTGGAATCTGAGTACAAGTGGTATACATATAGACAAATAGGCATATGTGCATAACACATATGCAAAAATTTTAAAGGAATAGACATACACAATGGTTTGGAGTTTTAAGAACAACATGGGAAATAAGTGTTTAGCAGTAGAACGTGCTCTGTGTAATATAACTGAAAATATGAGGGCATATATGCAGACATTAAAAATAATTTTCCCAAAGAATGGTGAGGTTGCTCAGCAGGTAAAGGTACAACCTGAGTTCAATCCCTAGGATTGTGCACATGGCAGTACTGTCCTGGTTTCCTTTCTGTTGCTGTGATGTATTTTGAACAAAAGTAACAGGGTAGTAAAGGTTTTAGGAAAGGCAGGAACTTGTAGCAGAAACCATGTAAAATGCTTCTTTCCTTCTAGTTTTGGGTTTTTTGGAGGCCGGGTCTTGTGGGGGGCCATCCCACCCCCACTTTTCCCCAGGGTACTCTTGAGCAGGAGCAGCGGGAAATATTAGATAGAAATATAGCTAGAGAGACAGACAGAAACAGAATAGCCTCGGAAGGACCTAAATCCTTGTCCACTGGATCCAGAGCTTTATTCCAAAGGGCTTTTTATAACAATGCCAAGGGGAGGGGCAAAGGGCCTCCCCTTGCTAGGTACAGCCAAGTGTAGACCCTTCCAAACACCTGGTACTCAGGCCCGTGGTCCAATCATCCTCTTATGCAGTCCTGCTGGGTAAAGCCACTAGGAAACCTAGGTAAGCTCCAACAGGGTCTCACTATGTAGCTCTGGCTATCCTAAAACTCAGTATATAGACCAGGCTGGCCTTGAACTCAGAGATGTCTGCCTCTGTCATTTGAGTGCTGGGATTAAAGGTTGTGCACCACTATGCCATGCTGGAAAGTGCTTCTGAGTGTCTTGCTCTCTCAGGCTTATGTTTAGCTTTCTTTTGTAGCCCAAACCCCCTGTTCAGGAAATGGTGCAGCATAATCTGTGCCCTTTTATAATTAACAAGGTAATCACTCACAGACAGGGCCACTGGCCAGTCTGCACAATCCCTCAATTGAGATTCTCTTCTCTGGTGACTCTAAGCTATGTGAAGTTTACAGTTTAAGCTAACTAGGACACATACAATTGTAATAAAAAAATTTAATTTTTCTACAAAGTATAGTAGCTCAATGCCTATAATCCCAGCGTTTAGGAAAGTGAACCAAGATTTCCAAGAGTTTGAGGCCAGTCTGGGCTGACATAGTTCAGACCAGTAACAAAAGTTATAAGAGTTCATGAAAAACAACACAGCAACCTAAAAGTAAGCTAGAAATTTAGGGGTAAAGATCAGTGATAAAGCACTTTTAATCTAGCTTGTATAAGGCCCTCAATTCAAATTTCAGCACTGAAAAAAAAAATCATTTAGTTTACCCACAACCCGAAAGTAACTAGAAGGAAGCTGGTTAATTTACTCTGAATATAAAATTGTTTGGCATTTTTTAGTCTTAGAAACTTAATGACTACATAATTTAGTGGATCAGGTGGGGATCTATTAGTTGGAGCCAGAACTCTCCTCATAAAGAGCTTTGGGCTGGAGGTTAAGAGCACTTGTTGCTCTTGCAGAGGACCTAGGTTCAATTCCCAACACCCACATAGCAGCTCACAACCATTTGTAACTCGGGTATCAGGGAATCCAGTGCTCTCTTCTGACCTCTGAAGGCACCACATATACATGTGGTACATATACATGCATATAGGCAAAACAGTCATACAACTAAAAAATCTTTGAGGAGCAAAAGCCTACACAAAAGCTTGTACCACTAATTCCTTTGTGACTTTAGAGCAAGGGAAATTTCCCCTTGGTTTGTATGTGATATGATCAGTCTCCCTCTGTGTGCTTTGGTCATGGAACATTCCTACTTTTGTATGGTAGCTGGTTTGAGCTATGTTGCTTCCTGTAATGAACTTGTTCAGAGGGGCCATCTGCAGCATTTCCCTGCAGCTTCCAGATGACCCAGGCCCTGTAGTCAGCTAGAGAACATTAACCTGGGCTAGTTCTTTTCTGGGACATTTGTGTTTTTAAGCTCTTTCTTCTGGCAGAGAGATTATAGGTGAGTCTAGTTTTTATTAAATTTATGATATTGGTCAATTAGGATGAGCCAGAGGACAGATTTTAGTAGGCCCTATGTGGGCCTATGGATCCCCAAGGAAGAACATAATAGCAAAGAGTATTCAAAAAGACCTATAGAAGCAGGTAGAAAGAGACCTGCGGTCCCAGTACTTGGAAGGCAGAGGCCTGTCTAGTCTGTATAGCAAGTTCCCTGCCAGTCAGGGCTACATAGCAAAATCCTGTCTCAAAACAACAAAATGTATCTTGTACACAGCATGAAAAACAATAACAGGCCTTTATTTACCCAATCCTTAGAACATTAAGGTTTTTTTTTTTTTTTTTTTTTTTTTTCCCAGACAGGGTTTCTCTGTAGCTTTGGAGCCTGTCCTGGAACTCTCTCTGTAGCCCAGGCTGGCCTTGAACTCACAGAGATTTGCCTGCCTCTGCCTCTTGAGTGCTGAAATTAAAGGCGTGCGTTACCACCATTGAGCAGAACGAACGTTAAGTCTTATTGCTATCATCTGTCTTTGTAGACATCTGATCCAGATGTGATCCTCTGCAATTCGGTAGAGTTGATCCGTGAGAGGCTGACTGTATCTGAAGATGGACCACGAGTGGAACACCAAAATGAACCAAAGCATAATGATGACTATGTATATGACATTTACTATATGGAGATGGCCCCTCCAGGATGGATTGAAAACATCTTGTCTGTGCAGCCCTACAGCCAGGAGTGGGAGCTGGTAAGGGGTCTAGGAGGAGAAGGACGTGGTGTATCAGGGTATTTGGACTTCCTATACCCTGCTCTTTTTTGGTTTTGTTCTTAAATTTTACAATTAATTTTATTTAGTGTGTATGCCATGGTCCATGTGTGAAGTCAGGGGACTTGTTCTTTCTACCATGTTGGCTCATGGGATCAAACTTAGGTCATCAGGCTTGGTGGCAAGCACCTTTAACCACTAAGTCATCTTGCTATCCTTTTTTTGTTGAGACAGGTCTGGTATAGGTCAGGCTATAACTCACTGTGTACCTAAGAATAAATTTCTGATTCTTCTATCTCCAAAACACAAATGCTGGGATTTATGCCACCATTTCTTGCTTCCTTCATCCCCCCTCCTTTAACAAGTTTGTGGGGCATGTGTGTGTAAATGCATGTTCCTGTTTATTGGAGCACACAGAAGCCCAAAGTTAACATTGTCTTCCTTGAAGCAGGGTATCTCACTGAAGCCAGAGCTCTCCAATTTCAACTAAACTAACAAGACAGCTTGTCCCAGAGATTCCTATTTCTGCCTCCCATGGGGTGAGGGGGGGGGGTGTCTCAGGCAAGCTACCTAGCCCACTCAGCTTTACATGGGTTCTGGATATCCAAACTCTGGTGCCTAAGCTTGTACAGCAAGTATTTTATCCACTAAGCCATCTTCTAGTCCCCTATTTTTCTGAAACAGTATCACTATGTAATCCAGGCAGGCCTTGAATTTTGGCAGTCTAAACTGCCTCAGCTTCCCCAATATTGGGATTACAAGCATATAACACCACACATGGCTGTGAACTCCACTCTTGATGTTTGAGGGTTTTTTGCTTTGTTTTTGGCTTTCAAGATAGGGTTTCTTTGTGTAATAGCTCTGTTTGTTCCTGGAACTTGCTTTGTAGAGCAGGCTGGGCTCAAACTCAGAGATCCCCCTGTCTCTGCCTCCCAAGTGCTGGGATAAAAGGTGTGTGCCACCATTGGCTGGATTCCACTCTTAATAAACATTGTTCTAGTTCTTATTTTTGTTTAGAAGGAAAATTCTAAATCCTTTGTTAAAAAAAAAATCCTTGTTTAATAGCAAATGTGTTTGTTGGGATACCTACATTGAAAGTTTTGTTCATAATGAATTTTCAGGTGTTTTTGAATCTTCATGTTTTTTTAAAAGGACGTAGGTCCAATTTCCCAGAATTGTCAAAACCAGACATTGACATGAATAAGAACAAAAATACTTGCTGGGCAATGGTGTCAAGAATCCCAGCACTTGAGAGGCAGAGGAAGGCTGATGTCTTGTGAGTTCCAGGCCAGTCTGGTCTACAGAGCGAGTTCTAGGACAGCTATGGCTTCACAGAGAAACCTGTCTTGAAGAAAAATGAAAGGAAAAAAAAAAAAAAACCTTTTATTACGTCTACAGGCCAGAAGAGGCACCAGATCTCATTACAGATGGTTGTGAGCCACCATATGGTTGCTGGGAATTGAACTCAGAACCTCTGGAAAAGCAGCCAGTGCTCTTAACCGCTGAGCCATCTCTCCAGCCTACCACTTTTCAAAACACTTGCATGCTGATGCACAAAGTAGACAGAAGAGGATATTAGTGAAATTACAGAAAATTGTAAGCTATAATGTAGGTGCTGGGAATTGAAGTCCTCCTCAAAAACATCAAGTGCTTACTGGGAGGTGCTGGTGTTTTCCTGGGAGGTAGTGGCAGCACTCAGGAGGCAAAAGCAGGTAGATCTCTGAGTTTGAGGACAGCCTGGTGTACAGATCAAGTTCTAGGATAGCCAGGACTGTTACGCAGAGAAACCCTGTCTCAAAAAACAAATGTTGAGGTTTTTTTGTTTGTTTTTTAATTTTTGTGTATAAAGAAGTCTATGTATATGTCTGAGTGGACGTGCATGTATCTCTGGGTGCCCTTGGGGGCCTCTGTTAACCAATTTTGCAGATGGCACCCACCTTAGACCACTATGTGGTCTCTAATCCTGCTTTCCTATACCATTTACTGTTTTTGATCCTGACCTTTGGCATTACCCAGTCATAAAATCCTTTTCCCACCTGATAGTCCTTCAGGAATTTGTAGATGGATGCCATTACCTCCTTTTACTCATTCCCCTCTAATGACATTGGAATGTGATATCTCTTGAGTGAAGTTAGGCTCTTAAAACCCCTTCATAGCCTAAGATTACATAGTCTCTTGTAAAGCAGAGTCAGATGAATTGCCATTTTTATATTGTACCTTTACTTGAATCTCCCCAAGATGGTATGCCAGCCAGTAGCTTCCCCTAAGGAGCATAACTTAGAGGTTTTGGACTTAAACTTGTGTTTATGTTGAGATGTTCAGGTGAATGATGATCAGCAACCAGAAGACACATATGATGATGAAGATGATGAAAACAGTGAAAATAATTGGCGAAATGAGTACCCAGATGAAAAAAGCAGTGATGGAGATGAAGATTCTAGAGGTAGGTAGCAACCCAGGTGTGGAGGGACTGATAGGAGTCAAGATTGAGATGAAGATATAATTAATTGATGGGTATGCTGCAAATGGCTGGCTCCCCTCTTTCCAGGGGAACTGCGAGGGTATAGTATCTTTTCAGTCCTAGGTTCTAATCCTTAGTTGTTACTGCCTATGTATGGAAAGTTACTTCACTTCTTTGAACATCAGTTTCTCTCTAAAAATGAGACAATATTGGATCAACTTTAGCATTTAGTAAAAGGTTTGGCCCATTCTTTTCCCTACTCCCATCAAGCAAGAAAGTATTAACAGGGTTGGAGAGATGCTCAGTGGCTAAGAACACTGGCTGCTTTTAGAAAGATCTGAGTTCTGTTCCCAGTACTGACATGGCAGCTTATAACCATCCTTAATTCCATTTAATTCCAGGGAACCCTCTCTTTTGACCTTTGTGGGCACCAGGCCTACATGGGATGCACATACATACATTCAGGAAAAACACTCAAATACATTAAAAAGTAAGAAAAAGCCTTTAATTCCAGCACTTGGGAGACAGACAGGTGAGTCTCAGTTCAAGGCCAGTCTGGTCTACAAAGTGAGTTCCAGGTCAACCAGGGCTACACAGAGAAACCCTTTCTCAAAAAAGAGTATTAACATACCAGCCAGCAAGTCTGACAATCCAAGTTGGATCTCCAGAACCCTTGCTGTGGAAGGAGAACCAACTTCCATATATATATATATATATATATGCTCGAGCGTGTATTTTATTTATAATGGATAATAAAATCCTTATCTCCTTATAGGCTCTAATGAATACAACAGCTTCAGTGAGGAGGAAAGAGACAGCAGGCACTTGGTATGGAGCAAGTACCCTTTGGATGTGCAGAAGGAGTTTGGCTATGATAACCCCCATGATCTGGATTCAGACTGATGGTCTCATGAGATTCTTCCACAAGCCCTTGAGGGCTCAGTGACTACACTACCATCATCTTAGGATGCCTAACTGAACATGTAGAAAGAAAAACTACCCCAGCACAGTAAAGACTTAACTAAGGGCTCTTCTACTTGTAAGTGCTAAGTGAAGCCAAGAATGCTGGCTCATGCCTGTAATTTCCAGCATTCAAGAATCTGGGAGCAAAAGGAGCACTGAAAATGCAAGGCTAGCCTAGGCTACATAGAAAGTTCTAGGCTAACCTGGGCAAAATAAGATTCTATTAAAAGAACAAAAATAGTAAGTGATCCTACCGTCTGGAAAATAAAATGATGTAAAACCTCCAGCTCAGGTGGTTTTTCTGTCATTCTACTTCTGTGCTCAAGCCTAAAAGGAGTTTGTGAGAGGAAGCTCTTTATTTCATCAGCAGTATAATTTACCTTCCCTACTGGAGTGCCTGCCTCCAGTGAAGCCTGTTTTCTTTGATGGAAGTCATCTCTACAAGGGCAACAGTGGCTCCCCTGCCTGAGCTATGGGAGACCCCACTCCACCCCTGGACTCTGATAATGGTTGTAATGACTGCTGTGATCTTTTGGCAGTGGTGCCAAGGAACAGTATTATGTGATATTCTTTAATAAAAAATAACTTTATACACAGAAGCGAGCAATTCTTTTAAACCCTTTTCAATCTAATTATCTTAGGTGTTTTCCCCACAGAACAGGGAGAGGTTAGTGAGGCAGACATTTCATTGATATACTATGGACTAAGTTAACTGTTGATAGCACTCATAAAAAACAAGTTACAGTTCAGTATACTGTGGCAAATTAGTTTCAGCACTGCCAAAATCCACCATCTATTCATATCCCTTACATAAAATGATACAATATTTGCACGTACTGTCTTATGATTATAAAAATCTAATGTAAATGCTATCTATAAATTTTACCACTGGTGGGGAAGGACAAGAATATGTACATGTTTAGAATAGTCATATTTTTCCCAAAATATTTTTTAAAATCTACAATGAATCGAATTCATAGATGACAGGGCTCACACACATGAAAGACCCACCATCAATAGGACCGACCACTTTTGTTGCCAGACTCCTAGAAGCATTCCTCCTACCCATTTTCTAAAGCTCAGCTTCCTTAGCCCTAGATGTTGTAGTGTTGTCCAACAGAACTTTTCACAGCATGTTCTATATATGTACTGTGCAATTGTATGGCTGCTGAGCACTTGGAAATAGTAGTGCAACTGAGAAACCTTGGGGATTTTTGTTTTGAGGGACGGTGAGACAGTCTTTTAGCCCTGGCTATCCTGGAACTCAATGTATAGACCAGACTGGCCTTGAACCAGAAGAGATCCACCTGCCTCTACCTCCCAAGAACTGGAATTAAAAGTCTGAGCCACCAACATTAAGAGGTATTTGTTTGTTTTTCTTTTGGTTGGGGAGATTCAAGACAGGGTTTCCCAGTATAGTCCTTGCTGTCCTGGAACTCACTCTGTAGACCAGGCTAGCCTCAAAGTCAGATCTCTTTGCCTCTGCCTCCCCAGAGCTGGGATTAAAGGTGTGGACCACCACCCCTTGACTATTTTGATTTTTTTTTTTTAAACTAGCAATCTTGCCTTTGTCTTCCAAGCGCTAATATTACAGGTGCAAGCTATCAAATAGCTACATGTGGCTAGTAGTTACTGTAGTAGATACTATAGGTTTAGGGAAATAACACTCAGAACATTCAATTCAGCAAATGCCTTCTCATCCTGTGATAGCTGATCCATGGGAAAGTAAATTACACAGATGCCTTCTTACCACTACTTACAAGTTCATAAGTCTCCATTCTTTTTTTTTTTTTTTTTTTTTTTTTTTTTGGTTTTTTGAGACAGGGTTTCTCTGTGTAGTTTTGGTGCCTGTCCTCAAATTCAGAGATCTGCCTGGCTCTGCCTCCCGAGTGCTGGGATTAAAGGCGTGAGCCACCACCGCCCGACTCTCTCTACTCATTCTTTCACTGTCTATAAGCCTTTACCTAAATGGTAGTTCCTACCTACAAGGAGTTATTAAACTTGTCAAAGTGATCTAATTTGCATACTCAAAACTATCCCCGTTACTTAATCTGAAATAAACAATTCAGTGTGGCAAGTAATAAGCAGCAATATTCTAACACCAGTCATCTTGGTCTGTAGGCATACAAACAGGACTAAAATCCTATTCATCACTATAGTGTGCTCACCGCTGTGTATGTGTTCATTAAGCTTTGCTAACATTAAAGGGCCAACAACTTCACAGACTGTACCTAATGCAGAAGGGGAACAAACTGTACCACTCACTGTAAATGGGATTAGCACACCAGGAGGTGGATTCAAAGAAACAAAGGCCTGGTGGGAAGAATTACACCATGAAGCTTGAGTGCTGTAGGAAGTCTGGCTTCTTTCCCACAAAAAAGGGTTCCTGGGAGAAGCTGTGTTCAGCTCCAAAGGAAAATATGCTGTCACAGTCAAGTGACAACATGGCTCACTAAGCAAGTATTTGAGCATCTTGAGTGTGAGGTCCCTCCTCCCAGAAACCACTGGAGGGCAGCAAATTCCTGGGATTAGCTGGGTAAAGGCCAAAGACCCTTGCTTGAAAACTTAGCTCTAGAAGAGCCTAGGTAGGAATGGGTGCCAGGTTGGCTCAGACATGAATCATGTTTGTATGGTTTAGGCAAGTCCATCTTTGCATAAAATACCTTATCACCAGGCAGGAATTTACAAATCCCCAACCAATGGCAGTAAGAATGTCACCCACAAGCTCTCACAGACACATTCCCAGAACCAAAGGCAACTGTGATCACACTCCCCTAAGTCTTTATTGAGCAAACATATATCCAAGGTTACTTCTTTGCAACTAGGGCCAGTTTGGTAAATAAAAAGGATCAGAAGGCGAGAATGCCTCATAGTAGTTATCTGTATGATTCACGAATTCCAAAACTTATAGATGAAATGTCCGTGGGCAATGCCAAGACAGCAGGTTCTTCTGTGTCCAAGATGACGGTGTCTAAGGGCATCCCAAGACAGTTGTGCAATCCACTGTAGACATACTGCCCACAAAGATCCAAGCCTGTTATTTTGGCCTCAACTGGCAGCCTAGTCTGATCACCAAAATTAGCTGTTTTGACCCTTTCCCAGGAGCCAAACTGAGGCTGAAGCTGTTTTCTCCCAGTCTTCACTGATCTTCACAAGGAGAAAATAACAGATGTACAAGTACCAAGTACTTCCTGAGATTTCAATCTCACCAGCTCTTGGACAAGAGAAGGCAAACAGGTGTACTATCCTACAACCCAAACTGGTTCAGAGTGTGAACAAAGCCTGAAGTCGACGTGGTTTTCAGAAAGTTAACAACCACTTCCAGCACCAGAGTGGGCTTGCATGAGTCTACACAGCAAACCTCACACAGGCCCTTAACAGAACAAGCTATGTGATGACTTGAATCCATGAGATGTTCTCCAAGCCCACTAACAACTGATGGATCAGGTAATCTACCTGAATTCCAAAAACATTCCAGGTCTCTTACACTTCATAACAGAAATCCAGAGATTTACTTTCTATCAACTAGAACAAAGGCCAAAGGTCTTAATAAAACGAAGGATTATCCTTCAAAATAACATTACCAGACTTCTGGCTCATGAAGTTGCTCATCTGTCCTTGCTGGAGCTGAGCCAGATGACAGTAACATGTGACTTATATATATATTAAAGTATAACAGGTACATGTTTTAAAACAGGGTCTTACTATGTAAGCTCAGATAATATGGTACTCACTTGTAACGCCAGGCTAGCTTTGAACTTTCAGCAACTGGCCTGTCTCAGCTTATTGAGTACTAGGATCACAGATGTTCATCATCATGTCCGGCTTTAAAAACCCTTTAACTTCAGCTTCATAGATAATGCTCGACACATTATGAGAAACAGTGTCAGAATGTGACCTGCTATCACACTGAGACATCGCTGAGGGCCGGGAGATAATGTTTGAGTACTTGGACTTTTTTTTTTTTTTAAAGACAAGATTCTGTGAGCCCAGAGTGGCTGCCTGGAACTTACTATGTAGCCTAAAGTTAGCCTCAAATTCAAACTCCCCTTGCATCACCATGCCAAGTGCTCAGATTACAGGTGTCTACCACCACACCAGCTAAGGTAGTTTTTTTAAACAATTCATTTATTGCATCCTGTAGACAAATAATCACTAATGGTTTGCTACAATTGGTGTCCTGGATTAAATATCAATAAATAATGAAATACAGGAGTTTGAATTTGGTAACAGGAGTGACTTGTCCAGGTAGTAGCAGAAATACTCCCACTCAGCTAAAGTAATGAGGTTTTCTTTCAGCCCTTGTTTCAAAGGCTCCACAGCACCATGGCTTCAGGTAGGAAGGAGGCTATCAAGCGGCCAAGACAATTTCTTTATGAGCCAGAAGCTCACCTCCTTGCTTAAAAATTTTGACCATAGTGCTAATATAATCTGAGCAAAGTCAATCAGACAGGCAGTACCTACCTCCTCAAGGAGATGGGTACTCTGAACACAATAAGATCCCAAGGGTATCCCAACATTCGGACCCACAAATGAGAAGTCCTCAGCAGGAGGACTTTCATACCAAGACCCTGAAGACTCTTCTTCCCATCAAGCTTATTATTTACTTGAACATTAAGTTCCAGGGCAGGGAGTGATGTTCCTCTTGTGGAATTCAAAAAAGGGGGCACACATTGATCCCATGTCAGTTAAATAAAGGTCTTGCTGTTCATGCTACTCAACAAACAAACAAAAAAGGGAACACAATGTTTTCCCTAAGGAAGAATTTTGAGCCACAGGAAGAAATGGCAGCATTTCAGGCCTCTAAAATCAAGTAGCTGGACTTGGTCAGAGGAAAACTTCCCATGAAGGAGCTCCACTGTAAAGACTCCTGGTTTAAACTGCAAATAGCTGTGAACTGTCGTGAGCCATAGCTGTCAACCTAACATTTGCTCATACAATGTACCATACCAACAGGGCTGCACCTATCTGCCAGAAGAAGCAAGACTAAATCAATCCCCTACCCCAGCCTCCCCTCCCACTGAAGTCCCCATCTTCAGGCTGGCCTGATTGGTATCTTCCCATAGCTTACCAATGAGAGCATTGGCCCTGAGCACCCTTACAGAATGTGGGCCAAGAGGCTCCTAATTCAGAAGGGTTAGGTAACTGGTCTTTGGTGGCTGTGGTCACAGCCTCTGGGCTTCAGGCAATGTCATCTCTGGCTTCTAATCAGTTTTCCTCTCAACATTTTTCTCTTCAGCTACATCTAGCTCAGTCAAGACGCAAAAGCAAAGCTTCTGGGTTACTCTGGTGACAGTAGCTAAATGAAAATAAGAAGCACAGGATTTAGCAAACATACTTTGGTACAGTTCCAATCTGAATACCAGAAGGCTGAAAGCTTATCTGTGACTCCTTCCCACCCATCCCTTTGGCACACCAAGCCTAGCTTTGTCCTTTACAACCAACAAGCCTCTCTACTCCACACCCAGACTTTTCTCCCCAGGTGTGGTGGTTCACACCTATAATCCTAGCACTTGAGAGGGCAGGAAGATGAGGAGTTCAGGTTCATCCTCAGCTATATAGTGAGTTCAAGACTAGCCTGGGTCACACAAAATCCTATCTCAAAAAAACAAGCCGGGCGGTGGTCCCACGTCTTTAATCCCAGCACTCGGGAGGCAAAGCCAGGTGGATCTCTGTAAGTTTGAGGCCAGCCTGGGCTGCAGAGTGAGTTCCAGGACAGGCATCAAAAAAAAAAAACAAAAAAAACAAAAAAAAAAAAAAAAAAACAAAACTACACAGAGAAACCCTGTCTCAAAAAAACAAAAACAACAACTATAAACCCAACACCAAAAAACAGATAGTGCTTTAAACACTAAAACAGAACACAAAAAAAGTATGATGGGCAGTCAGGTTTTACCCCCTTGCCATTAAGTTAGGAGGAAGCATTGGTAGCCTCTGCATGTACCTGAGCATAAGCATACAGCCAGTGAACAACGGAGTCAAAGCAACACTCACCCAGCACATTCCTAATAAAGAGTGGCCTCCGGGACTCTGGCAGGTAAACACCCATGAAGTAGACAGGGACCCCAGAGAGGGCAATCCCAATGCCAATGAAGGAATTGATGGTGTCACTGAAGAGGGGTATGGCCACCAAAAACAAGGAGCATATGCAGAACACAATGGGGAAAAAGAGGCTCAGCTGAAAGAGAGGTAAATGAGATTTAGTAGGGTGGGATGGAAGATCACAGTCTGATTAAAAGACGCTTTAAGATGAGGACCCTAGGGGCTGGAGAGATGCTCAGCAGTTAAGAGCACTGACTGCTCTTCCAAAAGACACAGGTTCAATCCCCAGCACCCACAGCAGCTCACAACTGTCTGTAACTCCAAGATCTGACACCTTCACATAGACATACATGCAGGCAAAAAGCATCAATTCAAATAAAATTAAAAATAAGTTATTTTTTTTAAAAAAGATGAAGACCCTAAATAAATAAATCTTAAAAAGAAAAAAATCAGTCTAAAAAGGGGGCTGGAGAGATGGCTCAGCAGTTAAAAGCACTGGCTGTTCTTCCAGAGGACCTGGGTTCATTTCTCAGCACCCACATTGTAGTTCACAGCTCTGTAACTCCAGTTCGTTCCAAGGGATCTGACACCCTCACACAGACACACATGCAGGCAAAACCCCAATGTACATTAACTAGATAGATAAATCTTTAAAAAAATAATAAATTCCGTTAAAGAAGAGAGCCGGCCCTGCTAGCATGCATGAGCTGTGCATGCTGAGCCCTTCTCGGATACATAGTTCCAAGCTAATCTGGACGACATGAGGCCCTATCTTCTTTTTTCCTTTTTAAAAAGGGAAGTGCTGACCTTGAGAGGTCGAGGCCAGTCAGGCTCTTTCCAGCGAAGGTAGAGCTGTCCAACCACAGACAAGCCCACAAAAAACCAGTAGCTGAAGCTGAAGTAGTTGATGAGCAGGAAGACATCTTTCACGATGAGGTAGATAAGCGTCATGGTGCACTGTGGGGTCGTGGTGGAGAAGAGCAGTGAGTAAGTATCATTACTTCCAGCCCCACCAGGGGACTCCACTATATCAGATCTGAAATGTCTTTACCATTATTAGCTCTGGTTTTCAGTTACTCTTACTTGGCCTCAGATAGATTCATTATTCACATTAACTTTCAAGGCAACATCTCCACCTCTACCTATACTCAGCAACCCCCTTGTTGCAAGCACTTTGGTTAACAAGGTAGATTCTTCTTCCTTTCTGATGGCAGACAGGGAGGTCTTCAACACACCAACCATAGTGGGAATTACCTTGTTAACCTAGAGCTCTTTAGGCCTGGGTCCCAACTGCCTACAAGCAAATGGAAAAAATGATAAAACCACCATAGTGATCTGGAGCTTTTGAAAGGAAGATCAGCAAAATGGATCTATATCCACTCAGAGAGGGACAACTACTGGTTTCCTTGTATGAAAATAACCTAGTGGATAGGGCTGCAAGGACTAGCTTTCTTTTTTGTTTGTTTGTTTTTTCAAGACAGGGCTTCTCTGTGTAACAATCCTGGCTGTCCTGGAACTCAAAGAGACCGACCTGCCTTTGCCTCCCAGGTGCCACCACTACCTGGCTGGAACTAGCTTTCTAAGACAAAGTCAGACTTACTTAAACTTAAAAAATAGACAATTTCCCCACCTGTCTTTTCAGCCCAATGCATCAATACAGGATTAAAAAAAAGAAAAGCCCCTTCTGAAGCAATATAAGGGAGGCTGAGGGCAAGAAGTCTAAAGCAGTGGTTCTCAACCTCACTAATGCTGTGTGGCCCTTTAATACAGTTCCTCATGTTGTGGTGACCCTCAACCATAATATTATTTTCGTTGCTACTTCATAACTGTAATTTTGCACTGTTATGAATCTAATATACAGATAGTCTTAGGTGACTTCTGTGAAAGGGTTGTTCAATCCCCCTTCCCCAAAGGGGTCTCGACCCACAAGTTGAGAACCACTGATCTAAAGCTCAAGAACAGATTAGGCTATGTAAGAAGGCCTTGTCTGGGGCAGGGGAAAATTAATAAATAGTGGACTAGAAGTATAGGACAGTGGCAGAATGCCTGTCTCATATATGGGGCCCTGGGTTTCATCCCAAACACTACTGCAAAGAATGAATTGTACTTCAAATCTTAGAACAAAGCCTAAAGTATAATGTGAATTAGGAATCCTGCATAAACCTGCCCAAGTCCACATTCTCCCAGCAAAGCTTACATTGAACAATAAAGCAGGCACAGGTGTAAAGCGCTCAATATGTATCATGGACAGGAGGTTCGGGAGGTGGCCCTCACGAGAGCCGACGAAAAACAACCTGCAAGAGTATGAAATGTGTCAGCAGCAGCAGCCTTTGACTCAGCCACACTCCTCAGACAAACTAAGCTCAGAGCCCCAGAAAAAAAGCCAGGGGACAGCCTCTCATGCTTCATACACACTCAGCCCATTACTCATACTACCCACAAATGTCTTCAACTCTTAGCACCTCACCACTATCCAGGAATGCTCATCCACCATTATCCATTAACCACTCCAGGCCCTCAGCAACAAAACTCATTACCACCTACCAACACTCCCACTTCTGAACCAGATAATGCACCAACATCCCACAGACACTGTGTGTTTCCACCACCAAATGACATTCCAATCCATCCCACTAGGAGTATACCTATTCTGCCATAGTACAAATTTACAGCTTCCACGATGGCCTTTTTTAAAAGATAAGGTCTCCTATGTAGGTATGGTTGGATTCAAACTTGAGATCCTCCTGTTTCAACTGGTATTTGCACAGTCTTTGTTTTAAAAGCCAACCATGGGGGTTGGAGAGATAGTACCCAGTTAATAGTGTGCACAGGTGCCCCTGTAACTAGAGTTATAAATGGTTATGAATGCCACACAGGTGCTGGGAACAGTCTATCATCAGAAAGGTCAAAGTACCTTGATGAAGCGAAGATGGATGCATTTAGGCCCCCAAAGCAGGACAGGGCAACGGCAATGGGGATGATCCAGCTGAACATGCCAAATGTCTGGTCAGCAAATGTCTGGAGGCAGAGCAAAGAAGGGACCCTCAATACAGAACAGAGTTTTGTAATCTTCCTCCTATATCTATGATCTCTGGACAAAGGCAGTCACTGTTTAACTACCCACCCTCTGACCCATCCAGACCAATCCCTCACACTGTAGAACTGGACCATTCAGGAGCTAAGCACCATGTGATCCTCATGAGATGAACAGGAGCAAATGAGGACCCCCAAGAGACTCACCACAGCCACGGCATCACTCTTATGGACATCCTGAATGCTCAGCACTGTGTAATATGCCACGTTTGTCAGAATGTAGATGAGTGTCACAATTGGCATAGAAATCCCAATGGCCAAGGGCAAATTTCTGTCAGGACAAGTGAAATAAAACTACCTAGAACCAGCCTCCCCCGAGAATGAAAACTCATTCAGCACCCACTGGAATTTTCTAACGTTTAAATAGTTCATTGTTGCCAGGTCTTTGAGATGGGCTCCTCTTCCCCACATATCCTAGGGTAGGTATGCTCCCGTGCTCCTGGGCACTTTCCACTGAGGAAGGGAGAGCATTTTCTCTGAAAGGGGGCACAAGATTAGTTTATCCTACCAGATTAGGTTCAGTGAGTCTCATGTGGCTTTATAACATTCTTGCATCTATGATCTCAGGATAAATGCAAGAGCACTATCCTCTGGGAACTAGAAGATAGGCTGGGGACTCGGTAAGCAGGAAACAACTTAGACAGCTGAGGCCACAGTCTCACTACCACAGGGCTAAGTCCTGCCACCTCAGTCCTAGCTGGGTTTGCTGCTGCCCACTAAAAACCTCTCCTCTAGGGAGGACCCTGGGTTCTTTTCCAATGGAACATGAGGATGAAAGCCAAGGGCTTTCCCACATTCACTCACTCCCATCCTAGCCCCTAATGCCTCTTAACTGGAGAAGGAGAGCAGGAAGAGGGGATGAGAGGCAGAGGGAGGAGGTATGAGAAAAGGGCAATTGTGCCCACCATCAGCAGGAGTTCCAGCCAAGATGGAGAGTGTGATCTCGCCTTTACCTTTCTGGATTTTCGATTTCTTCTGTTACAAAATTAAGGGTGTCCCAACCTGAGTAAGAGAAGAGGGCAGAGTAGAGGGCAAGAGAGAGGTTTCCCACATCCCACAAGGAACCCTCAAAGGCATCCTGAAAGTGCTCAGTGTGTCCTGTGGGGCAAAAGTGGGTGGGAGACCAGGTAAAAGGAAGAGGGGGGAGGAATATGGAGAAGATAAAGGATTTAGAGGGAGAATTAAAACAATGAAACGAAAGAGAGAGAGGTGGGGGGAACAGGGCAGGGGAAGAAAAAACAAAAAACATCATTTAATACCAAAAGAACAACAATCAGAAACTCCTTGCACTTCACCACCCCACCTACTCTCTCAGGTTGAGTTTTCTTCAATAAAACAAAAGCATTACTGACTGCACTTAGATTATCACTTCTTCCAAGGCCCTGAGGAATTTCCATTTCTGGAGAGGGACCTCAGTTCTTGCTATTTTGATCTCACTAGTCATTTGACACAAAGAAGTCATTTCTACTGACAACCAGACCTTCTGGAGATTGGCCTTAGCTCAGTTCACTGTACAGTTTGGACTTGTGGGTTTACCAGCCTCTTGGGGAAGATCCCATCACTCTATTGCAGTGGTTGTGGTGTGGTTGTATAGGGCAGGAAATCTGGGGCTATAGAGTAACTGATGTCTTCTTATCTCTTATTGGGCCTTCGGAGCTCCAACCTAAGCCAAAGCAACTGCCATCTTCTCTAGAGGCCTCTGAAGACTGCAGACCTGAAAGCCTAACTAGCTGCTCAGGACAGACACCCAGAGAGCATGGAGTTTTTAGCAAGAGTAAGCCTTTTAAGAAGCTTGTCATCACCTGCTGCAAAAAGCCTAGACTTAGGGGTAGAAAGAAGGCTCAATGGCCAATCACTTATACCTCCAGCTCCAGGGAAATCTGACACCTCTTCTAGCCTCCACAGGACCCACTGGCATACACACAAATAAAAAATTATTAAAAAGGCCAGGCAGTGGTGATGCACGGTTTTAATCCCAGCACTTGGGAGGCAGAAATCAGTCGATCTCTGTAAGTTCAAGGCCAGCCTGGTCTACAAAGCTAGTTTTAGGACAGCCAAGGGCTGTTATATAGAAACCCTGTCTTGGGGGGGGGGGAATATTAAAAAGAGAGCCTACACCCAGATCTCAACGTAGTAAAAAGAGGTAAGTGTGCAGCAAGAACTTGCAGGGGTATCACCCACTGCACACAGCAGTGGTTCTCTAACGCACACATTTTGGAAGAAAAATTACTCAATAGCCCAATTTTACTCTAAGATACTCCTAAGATTTCAAAGACATCTAGATGCCTGACTGTAGTTACTCAGGAGTAGTACACACAAATTTCCTGGGCTAGCTGCTTGAGAATTACCTAGGGCACTTCATAAAAGCATAGCTTTGGGCTGGAAGAAGCACTTGTCTAGCATGCGTGTAGACTTAAGTCTCTGGTTCTCAGGACTATGCACAAACAAGAACTTTTATACTTTTCAATTTCAAATCAATAGGTCTGAGATGAAGGACTCAGATCCCCAGCTTTGGGAATGATAAAATAGGGAATTGGCTGTTAAATACAGAAGATATTCTACGATAAAGACCTTTCAGGACATCTAGGGAAGCCCATTAGCCTCAGTCTACTCTAACCCCAGAATGAAAAAAAGCTTTCAAGAGCTAGTATGTAGCTGGACATGGTAGTATATACCTGTAATCCCAGCACTTGGAAAGCTGCAGCAAGAGAATCAAATATTCGAGGCCACTGGGCTATGTGGTAAATTACAGGCCAACCCAAAATATACTGACATCTTGACTAGCTGAGTTAACATAGTGTGTAACTGAGTTAAGGTAGTATGCACACACAAGGCAGGGGGTGGTGGTGCACGCCTTCAATCCCAGCCCTCAGGAGGCAGAGGCAGGAGGGTATCTGAGTTCCAGGCTGGCCTGGTCTACAGAGTGAGTTCCAGGACAGCCAGGGCTACACAGAAAAACCCTGTCTTGAAGCAAAAAAAAAAAAAAAAAAAAAAAAAAAACCATAGTATGCACATGGTCCTGGTTACATTCATAGAAAAAAATTAAGAAAAAAAAAAAGAAAGAGGGCTGGAGAAATGGCTCAGAGGTTAAGAGCACCAACTGCTCTTCCAGAGGTCCTGAGTTCAGTTCCCAGCAACCACATGGTGGCTCACAACCATCTGTAATGAGATCTGGTGCACCTCTTCTGTATACATAATAAATAAATAAACCTTAAAAAAAGAGAGAGAGAGAGAGAGAAAGAAAGGAAGAAAGGAAGGAAGGAAGAGAGGGAGGGAGGGAGGGAGCCAGGCATGGCAGTGCATGCCTTTAATCCCAGCACTTGGGAGGCAGAGGCAGGTGGATCTCTGAGTTCGAAGACAGCCTGGTCTACAGAGCAAGTTCCAGAACAGCCAAAGCTGTTACACAGAGAAACCCTGTCTCAAAAAAAAAAAAAAGAAAAAAAAAAAGCCGGGCGGTGGTGGCGCACGCCTTTAATCCCAGCACTTGGGAGGCAGAGGCAGGCGGATCTCTGTGAGTTCAAGGCCAGCCTGGGCTACCAATGAGTTCCAGGAAAGGCGCAAAGCTACACAGAGAAACTCTGTCTCGAAAAACCAAAAAAAAAAAAAAAAAAAAGAAAGAAAGAAAGAAAAAAGAAAAGAACAAAAGAAAAAAGAGAAAAGAAAAGCCAACATAGGAAAGACAATGCTCATTTCACAACATTCTGACATTTTGTCAAGAGCTGGCTTTGAAAGATTCCTCAACACAATGTTTAATCCAAGTCCAGATAAACAATAAAATATTGCAAAATGACCATGTGCCCCTTCCCTACTGCCCCTCCTCTAGGAAAGTCAAGTTTTCCCACTCACTACTTACAGACTACAACCAGGAACCAGTAATCTATCCCCCTAAATGACTTCTATGAGTAACCCAATTATACTCCAAGTTTCAAGAACTCCTAGGACCTTTGCTAGCTCCTGAAATGCTGTTTCCAAAGAAGTCCTGAGCAGAACCTGACATGTGACATGTCCAAATGGCCAAGCCAGCCTGGCTGACCAAGCCCAGGAAGAGATTCAGAACCATCTCTCATGTTCACTGACAACACTCTAGAATATACTCAAAATGTGCTGAGAGATGAAGCTAGCTAAGTCCCCATATCCTCCTCAGGGAGCCAAAGAGGTTCCAGGAGACATTGACCCTTCTTCCCACCTCAGCCCCTCTTACCCTGGCACAGTTTAACAAGGCCCATGACAATGATGGCAATGAGTGCCAGGACCTTGGCATACGTGAATGTGTCTTGTACTCGTGTGCCCCACTTGACATAGGCACAGTTCACAAATGTCAGCAGACCTAGAAGGAAAACCATAGTATCACTGGCAGGCTTGAGCTGAGCACACAGACCCAACCTCTCTATAGAAAGCATTTTTCTACCCTCCCTACCTAAGTTAGAGGAACAATGGGTCAGTGAGAACTAGAACAGGTAAACAGGAGGAGCAGTACACAGGCCAGCTCAGCACCTATAAATGCCCTACGCTGTATCCAAAGACACTAGGGCATGCATGAACACATATATGCTCTAAACTGCCAGAACCATTTTTGGAAATGATCCCCAGCACCAAGAATGGTTGGCCTCACTTCACCCACTCTTTCCCATCCAGATTCCACAAAAACCCATTAACAAATAAGGTAAATTTGAATATTGATGATCAATCACCCATGCTCTGTATGTGTGTGTCTGCTATATACTTGACAATTTCAGAGGCATCCTCACTATCAATTCTAACAATTCCCCAAATACAAATGTTTGTTCCCCATCTTACATGGTGTGGACTGCATGGTGACCATTGCTGCTTGACAAAGTCCCAGCATTTTGACATTGCAGACCATACTTCTCCAGCACCTTTTTACTTTCATTTTTAATGAGTCTCAATACTAATGCCTTTCCCTTTGGGAAATTTTGTGTGGGCTTCGGTAAAGGATAAAAATGTGTACAATGGAAGCCTCTCTAAACAAAAGAATCCTTTGGAGGTGGGAGGTGGTGGTGCACTCGAGAGGCAGAGGCAGGTGGAGCTCTGTGATTTCAAGCCCAGGCTGGTCTACAGATCGAGTTCCAGGACACAATCCAAAGCTACAGAGAAACCCTGTCTACAAAAAACAAACAAACAAACAAACAAAAATCCCCTCACCTTGGAACCCAGAATTCCAATGTACCCTTCTAATTACACCAAACAGGGAAGTTAAGAGATTTACTAAACACACCTGATCCCAAGGAAGAAATGCCTACAATTCAGAGCCAGAGCCTGAGGCCTTAAGGGCAAGAGTTCAGCTAATAACTATAGAGAAATGAGAATGGTAACGTATAAGGGGAAGAGATCTTCAGGACCTTCCCTTTAAAGGAGCATTCTGAGGGAACAGGCCCATACAGTAAGACTAAGAAACTACCGTACAGTGTCTGCTCCCCAGCGGCACTTACACACGAGGAAACCAAGGCTGAAAGGGTTATCACTTCTAATCTTGCATTTCCAAATTCAGTGATCTTCCTACACCCATCTCAATAACACCTAAACCCTGCAGATTACTGCTGGCTGTGAACTGCTAGCTGACTGAGGATTAACTCAGAGAGAGCGAACTCTGTTCCTGAAAAATAAGAACACCTTTGATCTAGGGGAAAACATGAGATCATCCAAGGGCTTCTACAGCAAGAAGGGACACAGTGACACTTCTAAGTTCTGTCCCAAGCTTACAAAAACAAAACACTTAAAATATATACCTTGTGGAGCTCAGCGGCGGTGGTGGCGCACGCCTTTAGTTCCAACACTCAGGAGGCAGAGGCAGGTGGATCTCTGCGAGTTCGAGGCCAGCCTGATCTACAGAGTGAGTTCCAGGACAGGCTCCAAAGCTACACGGAGAAACACTGTCTCAAAAATACAACAAAATTATATACCTTGTGGTACTTTGAATGCAAACAGCACCCATAGGCTCATATATTTGAATGCTTAGTCATCAGGGAGTAGAACTCTTTGAAGAGTAGAAGGAGAAGGATTAAGAAGTGTGGCCTTGTTGGAGGAAGTATGTCACTAGGGGTGGGCTTTGAGGTTTTAAAAGCTTATGCTAGGCCCAGCCAGGGTCTTTCTCTGCCTGTGGATTAGGATGCAGCTCTCAGCTACATCCAACACCATGAATGCCACGATGGCCTGCCATGATGACAATGTGCTATTCCTCTGAAACTGTAAGCAAGCTCCCAATTAAATGCTTTCTTTTATAAACTCTTACAGTCCATTCTCTCAACCACTTGCACGTGCTCACCTACTTATTCCTTTAGGTGTACTCTCCCTTACTTATGCCAGACACACACACCAAAGGTTTTCTCCTCTTGCCACAGCCATCACCGACATCTACTTCCAAGGTCTAGCTCAGCCCTTACTCCCTCTGAAAATCTTCCCCAATTACACTGGGCAGTTCAGTCCAAATTCCCTCTCATCTTCACATTCCCACTTCATAATACTTTAGTATCCAGTCCTGGGAACATCTGATTCCAGGTCTCTCCCTAAGGTATCTCAGTCTTGTTTCTGAAAGACCACAAACTCAAAGGGCAACAGCTTATATATAGTCCATCTAAAGCTCACAGTCCAGCAAAGAAGGGAATTGATGAACCCTAGTTGGAGGCAAGGTAACAGCTTTCAGTTAACAGCCAGTTCCTGGGGCAAGTCTCCACTCAAAAGAACAGTGCCCAGGGCCAGCTGTGAAAATGACCAAATGTGACAGAATAGCCTCCATCATGTTTTAAGAGCTTCTCTTAATATGCTGTCAAATAGGGCTGAAGAGTTGGCTCAGTGGTTAAGAGCACTTAGCTGCTCTTCCGGAGGACCTGGGTTCAATTTTCTGCATCCACATGGTGACTCACAACCACCTGTAACTCCTAGTTCTAGGAAAACTGATGCCCTCTGACCTTGATGAGAACCAGACACATATATGCCAGCATATACTCATACACATAAAATAAAAATAAATATTTAAAAAAATAGCTGGGTATGGTGGCACATGCCTTTAATCCCCAGTACTTAGGAGACAGAGGCAGGGCAATCTCTGAGTTTGAGCTTAGCCTGGTCTACAGAGTGAGTTCCAGGGACAGCCAGGGCTACCCAGAGAAACCCTGTCTCAAGGTGGGGGATAAGTACTGCCAAATAGTACAGGTGCTCACCAGCCAGTCATTTAAGGTGGACACATAGTGAAGCAATTATATGGAGTTGGGGACACAGTGGTTAAATGGGTTGATAGGAGAGGGGTACCCCAAAGGAATGTGTGCTGTCAAAAAATCTTCATGGAGATCAACTGCTGATCAAAGTTCTCTCTTTGGCTAAGCCTGGATCAGCTAACATACGTAGTTAACAACCACCAGTAAACCACAGGCACCAATACAATAAGCACATTTTGAGGTACTTGTGCATCTGCTTCTTAGGACTTGCTCTTTTTCCCCTATCAAAAGTGGATTCAAGCTAGGCCTCTAAGCTATCCCTCCCAGAATGCCAAGAAAGTCAGTCTATCTAATGGCAACAAGGTACTCTGAGAGTCTAGAAATACACCAAGTCAAAGTCCATAGAAGCCCTAACTAATAGCAGAACAGAGACCACACGCAGAGGAAGGAAGCAGGACTACAAAATTAGAAAAAGGCATGAACTTGTGAGAAAAAGACCGAAATACAAGGAAATGCACAGAAATGAAAAGACAGAGACTAAGATGAGGTAGAAACAAAGAAAGGGGAACAAGGGAGAGAGACCAAAACTGGACACCACAGGAGAGGGACCCAGAAGCCTAGCTGGACTCCCTGAATAGGCTTCACACCCTCAGCCCAGGTGCACCTCCTACCTCCCTCTCCTCTTCTGCAGTCCTCCTACAGTGCGGTCCTTTCTATACACAAGGAACTACACCCATCCTGCGGTGGAGAGTGGCTGACTGTACTCACAGAATGAGTGAAGGCATGCCTCAGGAAGTCCCTGCAGGCCCAAAGCCATCTGGCCAGTAAAGCTGACTGTGAGAAAAAGAATAAAGAGCTGGAGAGGAAAGAGCCTTTTTTCTATGGTAGTCTTTACATTTATTCACCAAGCACATATGCTTCTTTCTCAATGAAAGTAGTTAATGAGCCAAAAGACACTTGCCAGAGGGAGCAGGCCAGTAGGATGAAGTAAGTCAAGTGCCTTGGACACAAACTTTAATAAACACTCCTCCTTTCTCTCTCTCTCAGGGAATCCAGCACAGGAATCCCAGCCTAAGTATATCCTCAGAGCAGGCCCCAGGCACCTAGCTTGCCTAATGCTCTCAGTCCTGCCAAAGAACACAGTCTACCAAACAGAAGCCAAGTCCCTTGACTACTTGCCTGCTTCTAATTAGTAAACAAAATTTCACCACAGACCCACACCCCTTATGCTTCCAAGATTGCCCAGCCCTATCCAGCTTACCAGACAGTTGGGAGACCATGTGCTCAGACTCCAGTGATACAACTCAAACCCTCCAGCTTTCCATGATTAGACCTTTAGGATAATCACCTATCTGCAGCACTATTGACATTTTGGGCCAGTAAGACTATATATCCTGTCTGGCCTTCAACATCACTCCTAGCTTCTACCAGTAGATAACAGAAGCACTGCTTCCCAAAATTGTTATCCCAAAAATGTCTCCAGATACCGCCAAATGACACCTTTGAGCCAAACTAACCTCCCACTGAGAACCACTACTTTAGGACAAGTAAGACAACCTGAAATCCCACCACCACCACCAATTGCTTAGATTTCCCTAACTGTAACATGAGAATGCAGTGGGATGCAGATGGAAGGCAGTGGCTGAAGCAGCAACATATTCAAGTTCATACCTTCAGAGGTCAACAAAGCAATACAAATGCAAGGGCTAGGGAGAGAGCACAGCAGGGCTTGCTGCCCTTGCAGAGAAGCGGAGTTTGGTTCTCAGCAGCTTACAATCGCCCTTACCACTGGCTCCAGGGACTCCAACACCCTCTCTGGCCTCTGTGGGCACTGGCATACATGTGGCACACATTTACACTTCACACACACACACACACACACACACACACACACACACACACACACAGGCAAACAAATCTTAAAAAAAAAATAAATAAAAGTAGTACATAGCCAAGAATACAAGTGCACGCCTTTAATCCCAGCACTAAGAAGGCAGAGGCTGGCAGATCTCTGTGAAGTTCAGGCCAGCCTGGTCTATATAGAGAATTCTAGGCCAACCAGGGCTACCAAGTGAGACCCTATCGAAAGAAAGGAAAGAAAGGAAGAAAGAGAGAGAGAAAGGAAAGAAAGGAAAGAAAGGAAAGAAAGAAAAGAAAAGAAAAGGAAAGAAAGAAAGAAAGAAAGAAAGAAAGAAAGAAAGAAAGAAAGAAAGAAAGAAAGAAAGAAAGAAAGAGAAAGGCAATACAAATGGGAAAGGCAACAAGTCTGGATATGAAATGAAAAACCAGAAAACTGCAGAAGTGGACCGGAGAGCACATACTACATTTAAAAGTAGCAACAGCTGTTTAAACAGGTTACTACCCAAGAGGCAGGAATTTGGATTCAAATTGTCAGAACTCTTGATTTTTCAAGAGAAAGTGCATGCTCTAATTTTCTGTATTGTGTTTTCTGTTTGTCATGCTAGAGACATGATCTTGCTATGTAGCTCAGGCTGGCCCAGTCCTCACTATATAACCCAGACTGGCCTTGTACTCAAAGCAATCCTTCTGCCTCACCCTCTCAAGGGCTGAGATTATAGAAATGTGTTACTACACCAGTCTAAATTCCAATTTTTCAAATGCTGACATTAAAATTATTTAAAACACAGTGAATGGTAAGGAGGATAGAAAGAAAAATGTAATATTGAATACAATTGAAGTGCATTACATACATGTATGAAAACACAATGAAACCCATTATTTTGTACCAAAAAAAGTATGTACTTTACATACTTTAAAAAATGGGGAAAGTCAGAGATTTATAATAAAACCCTGTCTCAAAAAAAACAAAATAAATAAGTAAAAATAGGGAAAGATCAGAGTCAATGTGCTCCCTGTCTCTTGCCATGTGAAATCCTGTGCTGTCTTGGGACTGAACTGGCAAGAAGGCCATCATATTTGTAATCTGTTGACCTTCAACTGGAATTGTGAGCCTATTTACTTATTATATTTTAATGATTTTTGTTTGTTTGTTTGTTTTTGGAGACAGGATTTCTGTGTAGTCCTGGAACTCACTCTATAGACGAGTCTAGCCTCCAACTCAGAGATCCACCTGCCTCTGCCCTCCCTACCCCAGTCCTGGGATTAAGGGGTACGCCACCTCCTACCCCTACCCAGCTGAGCCTTTTATTTTAAAAATAAAAAATTAAGACAGGCATGGTGGCCCATGCCTGCAATCTCAGCACTCAGTAGACTGAGTGAGGTAGAGATGGATTATTTACCAAGTTCCAGTCCACCCTGATCTACAGAGTAAGGAATAAATAAATGAATGAACAAACAACTAAATAAACAAATAAAAACTGTGCAGGCCTAACAAATCTATCTGTGGGCCAAGCCTGGCCCTTGAGCAACTATCTTACAGCCTCTGCCCCACAACTGAAGATAGGAAGTCTTCCTGAATCCTATAGTCTAAAATGAAACTTTGTCTAGCCTGGCATAGATATAACTTCTTTTAAAGAAAAAAGACCTAAAGCTAGGTATAGTGGCACATGCTTTTAATCCCTACACCTGGGAGACAGAAACAGTTTAAGGTCCACCTGGTCTACATAGTTGAGTGCTAGAACTGTCAGAGTTACACAATGAGACCTTGTCTGAAAAAATTAATAAAATTTAAAAGTACTTATTTTTATTATTTCTAATTATGTGTATGTGTCCCTACATATGGGTTATGTGTATTTGAGTGTAGATAACCATGGAGGAGAGGCAGTGGTTACTCCTGGAGCTAGAGTTATTGAGATGTGAGCCACCTGATGTAGGGACTTGGAACTGAAGTCAAGTCCTCTTAGGACAAACAGTAAGCACTAAGTGTTTTTTTTTTTTTTAAGGATTTTTTTTTTTAAGATTTATTTATTTATTATGTATATAGCATGTATAACTTCAGGCCAGAAGAGGGCATCAGATCTCATTACAGATGGTTGTGAGCCACATGTTGTTGCTGGGAATTGAACTCAGGACCTCTGGAAGAGCAGTCAGTGCTCTTAACCTCTGAGCCATCTCTCTCCAACCCACACTAAGTGTTCTTTATGGCTGAGCCATCTCTCTAGCCTCTGGCTAGAAATTCTTTGTGCAGTCTCCCAACCAACAAGGTGGACTCTAATGTCTCAATTTCCAAACTTCATTCTCCAACCTATCTAAAGGATCCAGTGCAGATCTTTCATTTTTCACCTCATAACGTTTGTCTCCTGAGATCATGCTGTTCTCAGTGTCATTCCAAACAGTCTCTCTTCACCACATCCAAGCTCTGTTTAAAGTTGAGTCTATGACCCAAGTTCCAAGGAAGGAAATAAGCAGAATCCCAACATCTCATTGGTTAGAGTGCAACATGGTTTTATGATTTGTCCTTACTTCTAACAAGTTCATGCCCTCAGATCTGAATTCTGGAAATAGCTGAGTTTCTGTGATAGGGAGCTCATAATACCGGTCCTAAGAAATCTGGGTAAAAATACACCGTGAGTGAAAGAGGACCAGAAACCCCATGGCTATATTTCAAAGAGGTGATGTCACTCCTTCAATCAAAATATAAATTCTTGGAAAATATAAAATCAAGAAAACATGGGAAGAATCAAAACGGGGTGGGGAGGCGAGCAAATGAAAATAATCTTCTATGTGTCAAAAGTTATAGGGGCTGGAAAAACGACTGGGCATTCAACGGCACTTGTTATGCTTGCAGGAGTCAGGTTCAGTTCCCGGCACGAACATGGTGGCTCACAACCATCTGTAAGTACAGTTCTGGGGGATCTGGCCTCCTAGGCTGGCCTCTGAGGGTACCAGGTACACATGCATGTGGTGTGGTGCACGGATATATATTCTGGCAAAACACTTATATACATGTATAAGATAAAAAAATAAATAAATCTTAAAACAAACAAAAAAACCTCATGGAGCTGGAGAGATGGTTCAGTGGTTAAGAGCAGTGGCTGCTCTTCCAGAGGACCCGAGCTCAATTCCCAGGACCCACATGGTGGCTCACAACCATCAGTAACTGCAGTTCCAGGGGATCTGCATTACACACATGTGGTACATAAACATAGATGCAGGCAAAACACCCATACACACAAAAAAATTTTTTTAAATCCAAATCATATATATATATATATACCAGTCCCTTAGACGTGGCTGCTCTCTGAATTCACACTGAGGCTGTCAAACCAATGCAGTCACTATCTGATGCTCAGGAGCACACATGTATAAAACCTTCTAAAAAGCATGAACAATTCTACAGTCCTAGAATTTGTATAACTCAATGCCAAAAATATGCAGATGCTCTAAAATGATCTTTAAATTTTATTACATTTTAGTGTGTGTGAGTGAGAGTGAGTGAGTGAGAGAGAGAGAGAGAGAGAGAGAGAGAGAGAGAGAGAGAGAACTCTCACTTATGGAGGTCAGAGCACAACTGTGGGAGTAGGTTTTCTCTTTCCACCACGTGGGTCCCAGGGATTGAATTCAGGTTGTCAGCCTTAGCAGTTGAGTGCCTTTACCTGCTGAGATATCTCACCAGTCCTCATTTTTGTTATTTGCTTGTTTGAGACAGGGTTTCACTAGGTAACCCTGGCTGGTCTGGTACTTGATATGAAACCCAAGTTGGCCTTGGCAATCCTTTTGCCTATGCTTCCCAAGTAATGGGATTATGGGTGTGAGCTACCAAGCCTGGTTCATAAAATTACTGACTGGCTTTTTGTTTTGTTTGTCTGATTGCTTTGAGACAGGGTCTTACTATGTAGCCCTGGCTAGTCTGGAACTCACTATGTAGAGACCAGGCTAGCCTCAGCTCACAGAAATGACTGTCTCTGCCTTCAAAGTACTGAGATTAAAAGTGTGCACCACTACACCTGCCTAAAACTTTGGCCTTTAAAGATCTCAGCAAGTCCAGAAACTGGTGAAAGCCTATTAGACAGAGAGCTGAAAAAAGAAAAAGAAGGACACATAGCTGAACTCCACCTTTCTTCCTCCTCCCAGGGGTATCTATTTCCCCTGTCTCAAGGGATATGGAGAGATCACCTTTATTGTTTGCCCTTAACAAACCTCTTAAAATCAGGAGGCATAGTACACTTTTTTGCTAACTCAAAGGTATTACTGATCTATTTTTAAAGTTGTCAATAAACTATATATATATATATATATAGCCAAAGTTTTTGCGTGCAGAGATAAAGAACAGAATATGATTAAGTACTTCTGGCAGCACAGTACTAAGAAACACAAGATTCTGTGCTAGCTGACTAGCTCTGCCAGGCTGGCTAAGTTCAGAGCAATCTTCTCTCATTTCCATGATTTCACAATGAATATCCTTTTCTCCACCCCTAAAAGAAAATAAATAAATAAACAGGGCTCCCCCGGAATCTCTCACACAGGATGGAAGCCATCCTCCTTTTAATGGCAGCAGGCAGAGCTTGTTTACAAAGTCAGTGTAAAGAAATCGGAAACACCAGCGGGAAAGGCCATCTGGATGGTGCCTGCTGCTTACAAAGAGCAGCGGTGACAAGGAAGAGGGTGTCCTGTGGGATTTGGGACCCCATTATCTAGGGAAGCCTATTTCCTCATTGATGCCTTTAAACTAGTTTCTAAGGAAAAACTGAGAGCACAAGGCCTTTTTTCTGACCTGTTCCCTGAGGTAAGTTACAGATAGTAATACTGACACCATTAAAAAAAAACCTGACCCTTCCCCCATCCCCCGCCCCCAAAAGAAACCTTGGTAAGGCATGTACACCAAGCTGTCACACAGAGCAAGAAAGAGAAAAAACATGGGACAGCTAGCCAGGTGGTGGTGGCGGAGGCGCTCACCTTTAATCCCAGCACTTAGGAAGCAGAGGTAGGTGGATCTGGATCTCTGTGAGTTCAAGGCCAGCCTGGTCTAGAGAGAGAGAGTTCCAGGACAGGCAGGAATACACACGGAGAAACCGTGTCTCAAAAATCCAAAAAAAAGGGAAAAGAAAAGAAATATGGGACAGCTAAGAATAGGAAAAGTCATGAACAGATTCAAACTCCTCCTATCCCCATCCTTTATGTTTACTTATCTCTCAGAACCAAATAAGTGATGAAATTATTTTTTCAAAAGGTGTGATGCCTCACACCTTCCCTACTCCCAAAAGAGCAAAACATAGCACTGAGGTATTAGTAACCATACAGGTAATGCAGCGCCCACACCTCCCTCCACTCAGGCCCGGCCCTCCCCGTACTTACATACGCAGGCGGCAGCAAGGAGACGGCAGGCGGCATATGGAGGGTCACAGGTGGGGAAGGAGGGCTTGATGATATAGTTGGCGAAGGTGATGGCGATGATGGCCTGACTGGTGGGCTCCACAATTAAAAGTGAGACCCACAGGCGGATAAAGGCAATGAAGCCCCCAAAGGCCTCTAGGATATAAGCATAGCTGGCCCCTGACTTGGTGATGGTGGTTCCCAGTTCCGCATAACAAAGGGCGCCCACAACAGAGAAGAGCCCACCAATGACCCACACAATTAGTGACAGCCCATAGGAAGCAGTATATTTGAGAACACCCTTGGGGGAGACAAAGATCCCTGAGCCGATCATGTTGCCCACCACCAGGCTGACCCCGTTCAGCAAGGAGATCTCCTTCTTCAGCTGCATAGTCTCTGGAGACCCTTGAGATGGTGAGCTGGCATCTTCTTTTGCTGTGTGCTGGTTGGCCTTGGGGAGAAGATGATAGGTGGGTGTGGGAATCCCAATCTCCCTGGCTTCCATGGTAAATGGTTCCTGTACACCTGTGTTTATTGTGGCCTGGCAAAGAAAACAAGTGTGTCAAGTCTAGGGCAGGAGCTAGTGTGACTCTGGCTTAGTTAACACCTGCCTGTCAGACAGATTTCCTTGCCCACCATCTGCTTAGGCAGAGCATGCAACACACAACACAACAGGCCTGTTTCAGTTTCAATCTCAGACACAGGGAATTGGAGGTAGGAAGTATCAAATGCTTCTAAGAAAGACATCATGTGTGCTCAGCCCCAACCTAATGACAGCTTCCAACAAGAGATCTGACTTACTAAGCAAAGAGGCCAGCAAAACTGTATTTATCCACAGTAGATTCTCCCTAGTTTTGCTCACTTCCATTTGTTCGTTTGTTTGAGACAAGGTCTGCCTATGTAGCCCTGGCTGTCCTATAACTCATTATGTAGATCAAGCTGACCTTGAACTCGAGTGCTAGAATTAAAGACATGTGCTACCACATCCAGCTTCTTCCTCCATTTACAGCCTAAAACTCAAACCTGTCATTCATAAAAAACCAGAGTCCCTGTAACAGATACATGGCACTTCCTAGCCTGAAAGACTAGTGAGACCCTAGTGAGAGACTAGAAAGACCATACCAGATAATCCTGCCACTTAGCTCTATATAGACAGGGATTTCTTTTTCTATCTTTTTTTTTTTTTTTTTTTTTTTTTTTTTTTTTTTTTGTACACTGGGGTTTTGCCTGCATGTATGTCTGTGTGAGGATGCCAGGTCCCCTGGAACTGGAGTTACAGATAGTTGTAAATTGCCATGTAGGTGCTGGGAATTGAACCAGGGTCCTTTGGAAGAGCTAGTGCTCTTAACCACTGAGCCATCTCTCCAGCCCTTTAAATAGAAATTTCTACAGGCATTCAACTACATGTGAAAAATCTGCAGTTACATGGAAAGAAGGTTAAGAAGATGCTAAGAGAAGAGTTATAGGATCACTAATACAGAGCTTTGTGTGGTGGCACACAAATGTAACCCAAGCACTCAGAAGATTGAGGCAAGATCAGGAAGGTCCTGAGTCCCACATGGTGGCGCACGCCTTTAATCCCTGCACTTGAGAGGCAGAGGCAGGCGGATCTCTGAGTTCGAGGCCAGCCTGATCTATAGAGTAAGTTCCATGATAGCAAGGACTACACAATGAAATCTTGTCTCAAAAAATGAAAATAAAATAAACCACATATCCAAATACCACGTGTATACAGCCTCACTCCTCATATTACTGCTGGCTGATCCAATGCTCATCTTTTCTCAATAATCCAAGAGATTACAAGATGATATGAGAGAAGGGAAAAGGGACATCCAGGGGCAGCCTAACTTGTTATGGTTGTGTAGCTTGGTGTTCTCTGTGGACTCCCAACAAGGGAAGTGGGGGTGTCTCTTGACTCTTTTGCCTGCACTTGGGACCGTTTTCCTCCTGCTGGGTTGCCACCTTTAGCTATGATAAGGGTTTGTGACCAGTCTTATTGTATCTTGTTAAGCCATGTTCAGTGGATAGCCCCGGGAGGCCTGGTTTTTGTCTTTTTTTTTTTTTTTAAGGGAAACAGGAGTTGATCTGGGGATGAGGGACTAGGCGGAGTGGAGGAGAGGGGAAACTGCAGTCAGGATGCAATGTATGAGAGAAGAATAAAAGTTAAAAAAAAAAAAAAAAGAATGGAATCAGTACTTCAGCTTTCTAAAATCCTCTCCTAATAAAGCTAGGCAGAGTGGCACAGACATGTACTTCTGGTACTTGGGAGGTTGAGGCAGTGGGGTTCAGAGTCAGCACTGACTACATAATGAGACCCTGTCCAAAAAAAAAAAAAAAGGGAGGCGCTGAAGGAAAAAAGAACAAAAATAAAACAAAATGTCTATCTATACCAGAGCCTGCTTCACAGGGCTAAAGCAAAGGAACCCAAGATTATTTGAGTGTGCAAACTTCTCAGGGAAAACTCATACCTCCACAGACTCCACCCAAAACCCTTGTTTGACTTGTCCCAGTGTGTTCCTAGGCTTGTCCCAGTCTGGACCTAGGCTTGTCCGGGACATGAGAAGAGTAGAGTCAGCCTACCTCTACTTTAATAAGACTAGACTTCCAGAACACTTCTCATTCTTGGCACTAAGCTCTATGCAGGTTTTCCTATGCAAGCATGTGGAAGCATATTTGTTTCACATGTCTGTCAAGTGAGTCCAGGTTTCCATGGGAACAAATCCAGTAAATAGCTAGGAGTCTACACTCATGTAAGAGTGAGGTGCAAAGAGACTTTCAGGGTCTAGATATTCAACATACAGATAGGCAGAAAAGCCTGGCCCTAGAGACTACTCCAGCTTCTATTCCATCATAATTTAGATGAGAGTGAGGGTTACCAGGTACCCTTTTTGTACTTGTACAACTTGGCACTAGTGTGTCTGATGTGGCTTTATTCAGTGTGTCTGGATACACTAGACAAACTCCCCAGTGGCTTGTTCTGGGAAAATGTGCTACAATCAGTCACAGTCCCAGAACACCTCTTGCCTAGAACAGCTGTCCCAGCACCTGAATCAGGGACACACAGTTTAGGAAGAAGAAAGCTCTTTTCTTCATTCAGTAGCCAGCTCCAATTATCACTATGAGCCTGTTTTTGCTAAGTTAATTAAAACCCCTATCTCTTTTAATGCAAAAGCAAAATTGTGAAATAACTGCAGCAAACTCCCTGAGGACAGATGGCTAAATTCCTGGCTTGCTTGGCCACAAAACCCAAGACCATTCCTTACCTTTCCTCTAAATCTAACTCCCATCTCACATTCCTCTAGAAAACCTGCCAAGCACCTCATCCGCTAGAATTGTATGTAAAGACAGCAATGAACAAAATCAATAAGGGTATGGATCATTTCCTCAGAACAAAACAGTGTGATGTGGCAGAATGGAAATAAGACAGACTTAAGATCAGAAATCTCATAGTCAAGAGACCTGAATTCACCAGCTAGCTGTACCTCAGCATTCTCTGACCTTCTGTTCTTTCCAAAAGCCTCACTGACCTTCTGTTAAGTATTACACTAAACAATACAAAACTCTTCAATAAAATATAAGGGCTTCAGCCAGACATATGGCTCAGTGGTTAAAGACACGTGTCACCAAGCCTGATGACCTGATTTTGACCCCCAAAACCCACATGATAGAGAGAACAAACTATGACAAGTTGTCTCTGACCTTTACACACATGCATTCATATGCACACACAAATAATAAAAGGATGGGCCAGAGTATGATAAAATTGGGCCAGATTCTTGAGAAAGATTAGGAGATAATTTATACACAGTCTCAAAAACAAAAAGAGAGAAAAGTAACAGCAAAAAATCCTTTGTGTCTCTGATTCCACACCTTTGACCCCAGCACTCAGGAGGCAAGGGCAGACGGATCTCAGTGAATTTGAGGCCAGCCTGGTCTCAAAGCAAGTTCCAGGACAGCCAGGACTATTACACAGAGAAACCCTATCTTGAAAAAAAAAAAAAAAATCCTTTGTGTCTGAGAAAGGGACAGGAAATTCTGGTCAAAACCACTCAGAAGTACAATATCTGTGCCCGGCAAAATAACCCAGAAAGATCAATCCCACCCAGACACAAGGAACCAGAACAAAAAGAGCGCCTCTCTGCACCCCGACTAGGAGTCTGTACCCAGAAAAAGCAACAGCAGTATGACAACCAGAGTGTAGCAAACGATACACCGAGAAGGGCTGAAGCTGAGAGTAGAGCAGAAACTGAGAAAAAGTCTTCCCTATAGCAAAGCAAACCAACCCTAGGCACAAAGAAACACCAGAGGAATTTGAAGGCAAGGGTACCTAAAGCACCATAGCAACAACAAAACCCCTATGCAATTCTTCTGTATAATTGGCTCAAACTCTTCTACCAACAACCTTGCAAAAGTCATGCCTATTTTTCAGAATAAAAATTATACACCCCAAATTTCTCCTGTTCTACAAACTATGGCAATCATTAACAAATTATAAATTAAAAAAAAAAAAAAAACCTACTATCAAGAGGCAAGGTATTCAACATGACCAGACTTAGAAAGGAACCATATATTAGAAACATCAAATAGACTGTTTAAAATAACTATGATGGGAGGGCGGGGGTCAGATGCAACCAGTTGCTTGTGGTCCTGGCTGCTTAGGGCCCTGAGACAAGGAGGATCACTTAAGCCCAGAAGTTCAAGACTAGTCTGTACAACACTGCAATACTTCATCTCAAAAAAAAAAAAAAAAAAAAAAGAGCAAGAGCAAAAAATAAAGGGTTAGTGGGGGCTGAGGAGACAGCTCTATGCTTCCTGTATAATCATGAGAGACACTTTCTCAAAAACATAAGGTGGCTAGACATAGTGGCTAGTAGCCTTTAGTCCTGGCACTCAGGTGGCAGATTAAGTACCAGGCCAGCCAGTACTTACACAGTCTCTTTCTCAAAAAACAAAACAAAACCCACAAAATGACTACTGACTTCTACACAAACACACATATGTATATGCTCAAAAAACAAAACATATAACTACAATGAGTCTAGGACTATAGCTCAGTATTTGGGTGCTTGCAGAGTCTGTATGAGACCCTGGGTTCAATCCTAGACCTGCCAAAAAGTAACAATAAAATAACTGTGATTAATATATTAAAGGCTCTAATGAAAAAGCTCAACAGTAAGAGGAACAAAGGTAGAAAACGATGAGAAATATATCAAAGCTATAGGACATCAGTATCAAATGATCTGAAGTAAGCAGAGGGAGGGAGACTATTTTAAATTTATTTAGACTATAAATGAAGCCTGAAGCAAAAATTGCAGAAATGTAGTGTGGGTTTATAGCACAAAGGAAAAAAATGCCTGACAATACTATCATAAAGAAACAAGCCGGGCAGTAGTGATGCACGCCTTTAATCTCAGCAGAGCCAGGCAGATCTTTGTGAATTTGAGGCCAACCTGGTCTAGAGAGAGTTCCAGGACAGGCACCAAAACTACACAGAGAAACCCTGTCTCGAGAAAAAAAAAAAGAGTGACAAAAATTGGGAGAATATTGTTATAAAGTTCTTACACTATAGTGAAGGAATATATTATTTAAGGGTAGACTGTAATTAAAGACTCATAAGGCTAAAGTATAGCTCAGTGGTAGAGAACTTGCCAAACGTATAATTATGGCCCTATATCCTGGAGGCCAGTAAAAGTATTTACACTGTAAAATTAGAGCAACAATAAAAAATATTAAAGAGGTATAAGTAATAAGCCAACAGTAGAGAGCTGGGTGTGATTACACATGTCTATATACCAGGCTGGCCCCAAACTTGCAGCAATCTTCCTGCCTCTGCAGGAGTCCTGAGACTGGGACTACAGGTATTCATCAAGTCTATCTAAAACACCAGATTTTAATCAAGTTATATAACTATTTAATATAAAAGATCTAAATACACTAAGTAAAATATACCGTTAATAGTGTTAGATTGACTACAAAGCAAATCCCAATATGCAAACTATAGGAAATCTCTTTATTTATTTATTTATTTATTTATTTATTTATTTATTTATTTAATTTATTTATTTATTGGAGCTGAGGACCGAACCCAGGGTAACTGTAACTCCAGTTCCAGGGGAACTAACACCTTCACACCAAAGAACATAAAATAAAGTTAAATAAATTATTTTTTAAAAGTCTTCCTTTTAAAAAATAACAAACATAAGCATAAATCGAAAGAAAGCTGGGAGCCCAGCACAGCTGTACATCCCTATAATCCTAAAAGCGAGAGAGACTAAGGTAGGAAGATAACAAACTAAAGGATTCCCTTAACCACATAGAGAGACCGTGTCTCAAAAAAAGAGGCCAGAAAAATGGCTCAGCACTTCACAAGTCTGATGACCAAGTTCAATCCCCAGAATCCATGAAAAGGCCAGATGCTCGTCTGTAACCCCAGCACTGGATGGCCAGATGGGAGGCTGAGATAGGTGAACCAGCAGGAAGGTTGTGGGCTAGAGAGCCTTGGAGTATGCTAACAGGAACAATCAGCAAGAGAGATTTTACCTCAACAAGGTGGAAGGTGAGAACCAACTCCCTAAAGTTGTCCTCTGACCTCCACATGCATCCATGGCTCTAATATGCCCACACTCACATACACATAAAAAAATAAATAAATGGAGGGACTGGAGAGATGGCTCAGCAGTTAAGAGCACTGGCTGCTAAAACCCAGGTTCAATTCCCAGCATCCACATGGCAGCTCACAACTGTAATTCCAGTTCCAGGGGATCTGGCACCCTCACAGAGACATACATACAAGCAAAACACCAATACACATAAAAATAAATCTTTAAAAAATGGAATTTTAAAAGTATATATAAATAAAACAAAGAAAAAAGATGCTTTTGTTAACAGCCGTTCCAAAAAAAAAAAAAATACACACACATAAACATACATATATGGGTTTTGTTTTCCCCTTTTGAGAAAATGTCTCACTCTGAATCAGAAGGCAAGCTGTCCTAGAACACATTATTCAGACCAGACATTCTCTGTCATTGTGCTTGTTTTTCAGGTAAAAGCTGATGAAAGAAGATAATGACAAAAAAGTTACCGTGACTACAGTAATAGTTTTTAATTCATTTGCATTATCTGTCCCATCCCCAGAGACCTGCAGGCCTTCTGAAACAGTGAGATGAAAACTGCTGGTTTAAGGGGCCCATCTTAAGCCAATATTAAGCCTGGTATTAGAAGTGGGTTATCAAAAAAAAAAAAAAAAAAGAAGTGGGTTATCAAAATTCTACCAGATCACCTACTGAGTTGACTGCCTTCAATTTTTGTACAATCATTAAAAATCATACAAAGCGACTAGTCTCAGCCTCTAACATGCTGACACCTCTAAAATCACTGTTTTCAAAATTTTCTATAAATCATTCAGTGTATCCCCAAAAGATCTACCTTGAAAAGAAAGAATGTTACACCCTACATGGGCAGACACACCCCTGGGGCTGAGAGTGTGACTGAATAGGTAGAGTGCATATTTAGCAGAGCTGAGGCTTGAGACCCTGGGCTGAAACCCCGGCACTAATAAAAAAAGAAAAAACACAGCAGTTTTTGTTTTTGTTTTCTTTTTTTTGGCTTTTCAAGACAAGGTTTCTCTGTGTATCCTTAGCTGTCCTGGAACTCACTCTGTAGACCAGGCTGGCCTGGAACTCACAGAGTGGCCTGCTTCTGCCTCCAAAGTGCTGGGATTAAAGGCGTGAACTACTGCCCTGCAGCTAAACACAGCAGTTTCTAACAGGATTTCATCCTATTTTCCAGAATCCTGCAGCAGGTAGTAAAGTTTATCAGACCCCTAAAATTTCTTCAAGAAAATTTAACAAGGAAACTATCATATGCAATTTTTAAGAAAAAAGTAAATTAATATAAAAAACAATCACAAATAAAGTTATAAATACATTTATTGTAACTTCTTTTTTTCAATTAACAAAAATTATGTTTATCTTATGGAGAATATCAAGTAACTGAGATACAATTTACCTCTCAATCGCAATGGATAAGATACTCTGGCATGGTGGTCCATGCCATTAATCCCAGGACTAGAAGCGGGTGTGTGAGTTTGGGGCCAGCCTGATCTACAGAGTGAGTTCCAGGACAGCCAGGGCTACACAGAGAAACCTTGTCTTGAAAAACAAAAACAAAACAAACAAAAAAAAACACACATAAAATAGAGCTAGGCATCATAGCTCAGGTTTATAATCCCAGCACTTGAGAAGTTAAAAGTCATCCTCATCTACAAAGAGTTTGAGGCCAGCCTGAGCTACATTGAAATCCAGTCTTGAAAAAAAATTAAAGACATAAATACATAATTTATTTACAAACAAACTATATGTGTTATGATATTTCATAACACTATGATTTTGTTTGTTTGTTCTCTTTTCTTTTATTGAGACAGGGTTTGTCTGTGTAATCCTGGCTGTCCAGGAACACTCTCTGGAGACCAAGTTGGCCTTTTAAGCCTTTTTATTAGCATCATATTCACAAAGTATGCAAATAACAGATTCCTTTTTTATAAGTCACCAAAAACAATAAATAAATAAATAGGAAAAAAATGAAGAACAGAGTGGTAACACCTGTCACGAAATAAGTGAAAATTCACAGGTTTTTTAAGTTGTTTCATCACAAATGAATCAGGTACCAAGAAGAAAATAAATGCTTACAGTAAGGGTTAATTCCACTTCTCTGTTTTGGCCATTCAATCTCTGTAACAAAGAATAAGTTCTTAGTTACTGATCAAAAAAAAAAAAATTAACTTATAGAAAGCATCAGGATGATATTTCCTCCTGCAAAATCTAAATTTTACAAACCCATTAAAGGCAGCCTTCAATTGAACTCTACCACATAGAGGGTATGACAGACAAGATGAGCCCAAATTTGGTGTCCGAAAACTACCCTCAAGTCACTAGGGAGCTACTGCTCCAGCGTCCCAGGTTCTAAGAGCATCATTTACATCTCCACATTGTAGACATTACAGCAAGAATGCATAAAAATCAGGAAATTTCCTCTATCGAGATACTCCAAGATCAGTCACATAACTGGTACATACATTTGGTCAAAAAAAAAAAAAAAAATAGTCCACAGCCAAATGAAGGGGATGAAGGGGGGAGGGAAATCAAGCTTAAGGTTTTCTTTCTGTCTTTGTCTGCCTTCCTGCCTTTTCCTCTCTTGTTTAAGTAACTAGAGATGAGACTCAGAGCTTTCCCCCAAAGTAAGGAGGAAAGTACTGTCCGAGGCACTCCGTCCCCATCACGATTGTGATTTTTCTTTACATTTGCCAAGAAAGGAAAACCAAATATAACTCAATATAAACAGCCTAAGACCAAAGTCGGAGAGCAAAAGCCATCTCTTAACCCAGCAGGAAGCCTGGGCAGCTTCCTGACTGGCCTCACCAGGTAAAGAAGTAAAAATGACCCCAGGAAGCGACTGCAGGCTTCAGATCGGCTCCCGCTAAGTCTTCAAATCGCACAGCAGCTCTCAAAAACAAGGCGCCCACCAGCTGAGCATCCCGCTACACAGCCTGTAAGATTAGCTGCCCAAAACTGAGCAGTCCCCCATACACACACCAACAGCAGAGACTGAATTCTTTCCCACCCACAGCCCCCTGTTCACGATTGGTCCCCCACGACTTGTTAAATTAGATGTTGATTTCTATTTATACTGACCCATTACACAACACGGTGAGCAGCCTTTGGGCTTTAGCGCTCAGTGCAGAATTTTCAGAATGTTTCACAAACATGTCTTGACATTTGTGACACGAGATGGTCAAACGAGATGAGAAAATATGGAGACACTCCAAAGCGCCACACCAAGAGCACCGTGTTCCCTCCCATACGCCAATACCTCGGCCCTCTAGGTCCCCACACGAGCCAGAGGTTTCAACAGCCCCTGCATTCCTGCGTTCACACACCCGCCCGGCAATCTCGGCCCTCCGCGCTGGCGGTCTCTCTCCCAACAGCTTCCAGCTCGCCGTCTCTAGGCTCCCGGGGATCACTCGGGCTCAAGCGGTCACGGGCTGCGCAGGACCCCGTCTTTCCGTCTCTCCACCCTCCGTTTCCCTCACACTCAACCCTCCTTCACCGTCTCCGTCTCTCTCAGGGTCGCACACACTCTATAGAGTTACCCTCCCACCCACAGTTCTTCTCACACTCTGGGTTTTTTCCGTCTCTCTCTCACACACACACACACGCAGGGTCTCCCTCACACTCGCTGTCTCGCAGTTTTCTCTTTCACACACACACTTAGGGTCTTGCACACTCACAAAACCACCCAGGGTCTTTCACACACGAGCGAGCGAGCGAGCGAGCGCGGGAGCGCGCGCGCACGCCCCCCTCACACCGCGGTCGGCTCCCGGCTCCACGCTCCCGGCGTCCTCCTCTCGGCCGCCGCGTCCCTCCCGCGCCCTCCGCCCCACGCGGTTTCCGGCCCGCATCCAGCCCGCGGCGACGGCGGCCGAGCAGAGCGTTCGGTGGCACCCCGGACGGCCCGGACCGAACCGCAACCGGCCCCGGACGGAACCAGAGGCAGCCCCTCACCTCCTGGCTCCCACCAGTGAGCTCCCCGGGTCGCCGCGCCGCCAGGATGCTCGGTCGCGCTGCCGCCGCGGCAGCCGCTCAAGCCCCGCCCACGCCACGTCACTCGCACCGGATCGCGACAGCGCGCGCCGCCTGGGGACCCGGCTCGGAGCGGGGGCCTCCGGCGGCGTGGCTTCCGGGCACCAGAGCACGCCGGGGCCCGAGGCGATCTGCGTGCCGTTAGGAGCAGCCTCCAAGCGCGGACTGTGACTGGGGTCCGGTGACCCACCCCCTGGGATGGCCACTCCCGGACTCTGCACGCAGTCACTTTTGAAGCCCGTGGGGATGCCGCCGCGTGGAGCTCTAGAGGGTCCCCAGGCTCCGTTTCTTTCTTGGCTGTAGGTGGGGGCTCCACATCCAATGGGACCTCCGCCAGTTCACACAAAGACCGCTGGACCGCCTCCCCGTGGGGCTGCCAGCCTTCAGCCTATGGAATCGAGGGAGAAATGCACACCCAGGACCTGTGCTCTGCCATTCAGTTGACTCACTTCGACCCTGGAAGGCACAGCCACTTCTAGCTCCCTTAGCCACCCAGGGCTTTGTCCTGGTCTCGCCCAACCCTGCTGACACCCCTCTCGGGGAAGCGGCAGCCTCCTGCCCTCTTCTCTCGCTCTGGTTGCTCCTCCTCTATCTCCCTTTGGGTTATCTTCTTCTTTGCTAGCGCGGGCGCTCAGGCTTAGACCTCCTGCTTTTATATTCCACTGGACCCTCTAACCGACCTGTCTGGTAGGAATAAATATGTTCCAAAGAGACAGTTGTGCTCTCCTCCTAGGCTATCAGACTTTTTTTAAAAAATGGACCCTAAGAAACCACTATTTCCTTCAGGAATTTCCTGCTAGGAGAGGAAGTGTCTGAAGCATCCAAAGGAGGGACTTACCTCTTGCAGAAAGATTTACAACTGATCCGATGGACCTTCAAAGAGAGACTTGGAATTCACAAGCGACTACATCTGGTTTCTGAACTTCTTGTTTAAGATTTAAACCCTATCCTGGGAGCAGAAGAGATGACTCAGTAGTTAAGATCACTGGCAGAGGGAGGGAATTTTAATTCCCAGCACCCACGTGATGTAAAACCACCCGTAACCCTAATTCTTGGGGATCCAAGCACGCATGTGTTACATATGCACCCAGGAAAGCAAAAACATACATAAAGTAAAATAAATCTTAAAAAAAAAAATTAGCATGGCTTAGTGACACCTGGCTTTAATCTGAGCCCCCCCAGGCAGAGGCAGGTGGATCTCTAAATTCAAGGTCAGCCAAGGTTACACAGACATCCCCACCCACCCACCCCCATCTCAAAACAAAAGCAAAGAATAAAAAAATTTAACACCACCCCCACCCCACCCCCCCCCGGGAAGTGGAGCAAGTCTTTAATCTCAGCGTTTGGGGGGTAAAGACCTCTGTGTATTCCAGGCCAGCCTGATCTACTGAGTTCCAATTACACAGAGAAAACCTATCCTGAAAAATGTAAATAAATAAATCCTATCTTCATATCAGGATCCCCAAAAAACAGGCTTGGGGGAGTCACTGAATCTCTTTGTCCCTCTTCCCAAAGTGAATTTATTCACATTGAATAAATCTCCTTCTTCTGCTTTTCACTATTAATTTGGCTCCATTTATCAGTTTATTGAGTATGTGTGGCTAAACTAGTTGGTTGGGGAACCTACTGTACCCCAAAATGTGGTACCATGATCTTGTCCAAGATTCACCACACTCTGACTGCTTCCCAGGCATTTTTAGCCAGGTGTCCTGGTTCAGGCACTCAAACCCTTACTCCCATTCACTCCGTGGGGAATCTAGAAATGAACAGCATCTGAACATCTCTCTTCCCCAATCTACATGCCAATCCCCAGCCAGCTGTCCAACACGCAGCACCTACCACACACACTCCATGTCCCACCCAAAATTACTTAAAATATTATGATCTTGGTGGGGGGGTTTACATGTTTGTTTTGTAAACTGATTTTGAAATTCTACCAAGTGTGCACTTTTGTAACGTGATTGGGTTGTTCTAAGTGCAAAATTTGCAGTGACTGGGCTGGAGAGATGGCTGAAAGGTTAAAAGCGCTGGCTGCTCTTCTGGAGGTCCTGAGTTCAATTCCCAGCAACCACAAGGCGGCTCGCAACCATCTGTAATGAGATCGGATGCCTTCCCTCTTCTGGTGTGCAGGGATACATGCAGATAGAGCACTCATATATATAAAATACATAAATAAATCTTAAAAAAAAAACTCTCCTAAAACCTTCCTTTCTGCTCCCTGATAAATGAAAATGAAGACATGACCACTCCTAGGTATGGCTGAAGAGGTTTTTATTGTAGATACAAGGGAGGGCACAGCCAGAGGCATCTGGAAGACTCTGGACTGAACATGGCCAGCAGAATAGACCCGGCCATGAGAGGAGAGGGAGTGGGGGAGAGCAAGAGAGAGAGGGAAACAGAGCAAGACAGATGGGCAAAGAGACGAGCTGAGGACTAAGAGGCCAAGAGAGCATATAGCCAAAATGGCTGAGTTTATATATAAAGAGAAGCTGAGGGGAGGAAAGCAGCTCAGGGGCTGGAGGGGTTCAGGGCAGGGGACAAGGAGGGTGGTGAGAAGTGCTGAGGTGCCAGGACTCCTGATTGGGAGGAACAGGTTCTGGGAGAGCCTGGCAGTCAGTGTCTGATTGGATATGTCAAAAGGCATCTCAGTTAGCCATTTGTCCTGAGCTGAGACTTAACACCTATAGACCTATAGGATGACAGTCCTTGAGGAACCCTTGTTGGTGCCATCCCTTTTTGTATCCTCTGCTTAGAACCCTAGAAAGGCCTCTGATGCAGGCTCAAGAGGGCCCTGAGATGGATTGTTGGGTGTATGGAGTTTATTAAAAGTCACTGGGTTGGGGATTTAGCTCAGTGGTAGAGCGCTTGCCTAGCAAGTGCAAGGCCCTGGATTTGGTCCTCAGCTCCGACAAAAAAAAAAAAGAGTCATTAACACATGGACAACACAGACAGACAGACAACAGCATGGCAGGGACTCTGAGGAGAATTCAGGCTCCAGCATCAAGGAAGAGCATGGTAGAATGTCTAAAGAAATCAACAGGTGATCTCTTGCACCACTCTGAGGATGAGGGAGGTTTCCCAGCACAAGCCTGCAGCCAGACCCTCGGATACCCAGGCAAGAGGCAGGGTCGAGGGTGGGGAGCAGGATATGAGGGCACCATTACTCCTTTGATGTAAACTCCCCGCCCCATGTTACCTAGAGCTCCACAGACAAGGTGTCAGGACAATGCCTGTTGGCGTTGGGGTATGTGTACTATAGGTATTGAAGCCTGGGCAGCAGCTGGATTCCCTTACATCCTTACACACCTCTGGAAGTGTTTAAGTGAATCTACATATATTTAGGTCAGTTGAGCTTGATCCAACACTCCCTCCATTCAGGGACAGCCACCCATTTGTCCTTGCAGTAGCTGCCCAGAGAAACCTGCTGGCTTTCATCCAGATCTCTGGCTTTGCTGTCTCACATTCACATATAAAGCTCATCAGCTGAGAGCTCACAATGTATAAGACACAGGATCAGATGTTTTCCAACATCAGCATGCATTCTTGTCCTACAGGAATATCCCTGCAGGATATATTTATTTATCCTCATTAATCAGATAAGGAAGCTGAGGCTCTGGGGCTGGAGAGATGGTTCCGAGGTTAAGAGCCCTGGCTGCTCTTCCAGAGGTCCTGAGTTCAATTCCCAGCAACCACATGATGGCTCAAAACCATCTGTAATGAGATCTGGTGCCCTCTTCTGGCCTGCAGTCATACATGCAGGCAGAACACTATACATAATGAAGGAAAGGAAAGAGGGAGGGAGGGGGGGAAGGAGGGAGGGAGGGAGGGAGGAAGGGAAGTAAGGAAGTTAGGAAGGAAGCTGAGGCTCAGGAAAATTGGCTGATGCTGGTGGAGGGCCTTCTCTGCATCTCTGAAAATGAGGTCCCAGATGACACTTGGGCTGGTGCCACAGCTGGGCCTGTATGTCCTCAGCTCATTCCCCCTTCTTGACCATCCCTTCCTTCCAGGTCTGGCTAACCCTGCCGTCTGTACCTGGTACAGCGAGGCTTAGATCGCCCTCTAGTGGCCCCAGAGTATATCAACACCTGGAGTCTAGTCTGACCAACTCAACTGGGAAACTGGTATTGGAACTAACCATCTTCAGTGGCCCCAGGTTCCACACCACAAAGTTCAGGCTGGGGCCCAATCCCTCTGCATGCTTCCCCATCTCAGACACTCCCTTCATCTGTCCATCTCCACGTGCTCCCATTTCTTAGTCATCATCCCTACTCATCCCTCTTTGCCCTAGTCTTAACCTAGTCTCTCTCCCCTACTAGGATCCTTGAGAACAGGAAAGCTCACAGGGGTCCACAGACTTCCCTGTCTTTCTCCTGGGTTTTCAGGGCTAGCAATCGTTTCCTACCATCTGAAGCCAAGTTCTAAGCCGTCTTGTGGTGACGCTGAGCTGGCCGGTGCCTGATCCCTTACTGTGACCTCCTGTCCAGACTCAGGAGGCAGGGAGACAAGATGCTGAATCTAAGGAAGGCCACTTCCTGAAATGATCTTTAAGTTCAAAGGACTCACCAGGAGCTGAGGGAAGACAGAGGCTGGAGAGTCCAACCAGGCTCATCTGCAGGACCTCCCTTTATCCCCACCATCAGCTCTGGGACATCATTTGGGGACCGCTGATCGGGCAGAAGCAGGGTGAGGACAAGAGCCCAACTCCGAGAGCTACAGCTCTGGGTCTGTTTCTTGGTCCCAGTGGAGAAATGGATTCCAGAGAAGCCAGGAGGGCAAAGCAAAGGCAGAGCATAAGGCTGAGACCCCGGCAAGTCCTCAGCAAAGCCGCAGCCCAACTGCCCACCTCTACTAGCGCCCTCATACTTCACACCTCCCTCCTCTCACGCACAGCGCAGAACGGGGCACCTTACAGCATCCAGAATACTTTTATTGCCAAAATCGAGGTACAGCTGGGTCAGCGCCCCAGGCGAGGGCCACACCACCCAGGTGAGGGATAGATGATGGGAATGTGCTTAACAAGGGAAGTCCAGTGCCAGGATCATCATGGGAAGGCAGTGTATGTAGTCCAGCCTGAAAGTGGTTTGGGGACCCCAACCTAAAAGCTGACCCAAGTCTCAGCCTATAGTCAGGCTCACTGTCCCTAAGACAGGCCCAGATTCACCATCCCTGCTGTCACAGAGATCGTGCAGCATCCATGGGGCAAACATAAAAACCCCTCGCTGGGACCGTCTGCTCCTAGCTCTCTCGGGGGACCCTTTCAAGTCTCTGGACAAAATTCCTGCAAACTAAAACCCATTCAGCTGCCTGGTGGGAGCACGTGTTGGGCAGGAACTCTACCACCTCTCAACCCTTGTGCCAGCCCAAGTGGGTGGCAGAAAGACCCTACAGCAGGGTGCAATATGGTGGTGGAGTTCTCAAGAAGGAGGCTCAAGGAAGCTCGAAGTAACCACGGTTGCTCCCTTGAGCTCCCTTCTTCCTAGGTACCCAGCTAGAAGGTCATGACTTGAGGCCCTGCTCTCCTTAAACTACAGTTCCCAGAAGCAAGAGAGCCCAGCTGCAGCGCTGGGCTCCACATCACAACCAAGGAGATCAGGAATCCCAGGACATGGCCGCCGGAATTGAGGGGTCCTCTGCTGCCCAATCCAGTACTAGGACTAGGATGCCGCCAGAGGTGAGAGGTAGGAGCGGAGTCTGAATATCCCAGGAGGAATTATGGAGAACACAACAAACCGCCCTGCCCGCAGGGGTGCTGGACTGCCTCCAGGAGGCCACACTCAGGACATCCACAAGCGAGGTCACAGGGAAGCTAGCAACCCCAGCCAGTAGGCCACCTGAAGCCAGTGTGTGGGAAGGTCACCTGAGGGTCACTGTGGAACCTTCCAGGGCAGGACCTCAGCTCAGTAACATCCCTCACAGTAAGGTTAGGGCCCAGTGGGCTAGAAGAGAAAGGCCAGAGAACGAGGAGGACTGCATGGCCCGAGCTGAGGACTGGGGTGAGGACCTACTCAAGCCAGCCTACAGAGCCAGTCCGAGGTCTCGAGTCCATCAGTAGCAGCAATCTTTCCATCAAATGTCCTTTGAATCCACACTTCTCTTCCTTCTTCACTGCCAGGCTACACAGGAAGGCTGAGAAACAGTATCCCCCTGAGGCAGACGCCTCACAGCCTAGGACCTAGGACCTTAAATATTGGTCACGAACTTCACCAAGCTTCTAGGCCATGAGACAGTCAGAGCCCAAGAGCAGCCCCATGGTCCAGCCACCCAGCAGCCCTGCTTGGCACAGGACTCAAGGCTCAAAAAGCACGCGTTTCAGATAAGCCAAGGTGGAGGCATTGGCTAACATCTCAATGTGTTCACTTCCTGGCAGCTCCTGCAATGATACTCGGTGCTCCTGGTGGTTCTGCCAGGCCCGGCACTGCAGGACATTCTCCACGTTCACGGTGCCGTCACCATCACCGAAGCAGATCTTGGGGTCGCGATCAGGAAAGCTCTCGTAGTAGAAAGAGTCCGGCGTGGGGACGCCCGTCCCATAGAGGCAGTGCAGCTCCACACCGGGTGGCGTCATGGCTTCCACCAGCCCTTCTGTGTCCTGCCGCATGAACCAGCCATCCTCAAATCCGATGTCCCGGAAGAACTGGTGATAGTCACGGAGTGTGTAGTTAGTTGTGGGTGTGTGCACAAATACCTTCTCATGTGACCAGGTGTGGTTGTATGGCAGTAGCCAGCTGGTGGAGACAGCGGACCGCTGCTGCTCCCGGATCTTCAGTGGTCCAATAACAGGGATTCGGTTGTTGTCTCCTGAAAGGGAAGGGCTCAGATCAACCTGCGCCAAGGGAAGCAAACTATATGGACAGCAGGTTCACCAACCCACCAGTGGTCAATACTCCAGATTCTTGGACTGTTAGCCGCCATCACGATCCCCATCTCTGCACCACTGGCTTTTAGTTCTTTTTCTTTCTTTTTTTTTTCTTTCCTACTTTTTTTTCTGTATGTGGAAAGCATACAATCATATCTTCATGTTCCTTATGTATTTCCACACCAGAGATTCAGCCAGCACTTGCCTCCCCCGCCCCTTAAGCTATTTATTATGTTTGCTTATCTATAAAGGGCACCCTGCTAAGTGTTTATCACCCGTGGGCACTAGTCTTATCTAAGGTGAAGCAGCAGGTCAACAGGCCTGGTGGGGATTTGTTTGTTTGTTTGTTTGTTTGCTTGCTTGCTTTGTTTGATCACACTGAACTGCATACTTGCCTTTCTTTTCCTAGGTCCAGACCAGCATTCAGCCAGTCTGGTTTTATCCCTCCCATCTAAAAGCCTGGGCACTGGCCCAGGAGCCAGACTTGCTGGAAGCAAGGCAATGGGGTGGAAATCTGCAGCTGGAGTCAGCTCTTCCCATTAGCCAATGAGACTTGCAGGGCCTGAGGCAACTTAGGAAGGAGTTACTACTTGTTCAAGTACTATCATCGCCCATTATCCAATACTCTGAAAGCAGCAGCCCTTTTCCGCTGACCCCAGGGTCTCAGCTTTGCCTGCTACCTCTAGAATCCTCGGGGGAAGGGGAACCCTCAGGAGTCTATGGACTTCTCTCTCTCCCACTCCTGGTTTTCTAGGGTTGACAGTAGTTTCCTAACATCTGCGGTAAAGATTTAAGGGGGTTTACAGGAAAGCTTTGAGATGGTCCATGCCTGAAATCTTACCATGACTCCCCATCAAATTCTGAAGGTACCCACATGGCTCCTGTAGGCCCAGGAATGGCAGAGCATAGGACTGTGATGAACCCTTACTGTATCGAAAGGTCTGAGCCATGAGCTCATTGTCCACTCAATTCAGGGTCACTACTGGGAGAAATGTTGAACCTGACCTGATTGTAACGTTCATATGAGCAAGCAGGTCAGGCGGTACCAGTGACGGCAGGAAGGGAAAAGTTAGGAACCCTGAGATGGTCCTGGCTCACAGTCCCCAAGTGAGGGGGCCCCCGGGCTACCACTCAGTCATGGTGGAAGGAGGTAGCCTCTTCCTGCACCAGGAGGCCCTGCCCCATGGCTGCAGATGGTGGGTCCTACAGTCATAAAAATAACTGGAGAAGGACCAAGGGAGGGTTGACTTTCCCAACTGCCAGGCAAGCAGACCCAGCCAGACCCACACCTGCCTCCTCCCTGTACTGCAGGCCCACAGAGGCAGATGAAACTCATAAACAGGACATGGTAAGTCAGCCTGCCTCCTGTGTGGAAAGTGGGGATGGGGTAAGAAAGACTTGAGGGGCTGGAGAGATGGCTCAGAGGTTAAGAGCACTGGCTGCTCTTCTAAAGGTTCTGAGTTCAATTCCTAGCAACCACATTGTGTTTCACAACCATCTGTAATGAGATCTGGTGCCCTCTTCTGGCCTGCAGGCATTCATGCAAGCAGAATACTGTATACATAAAAACAAAAATCTTTTTTTCTTTTTTTTTTTTGGTTTTTTGAGACAGGGTTTCTCTGTGTAGCTTTGCGCCTTTCCTGGAGCTCACTTGGTAGCCCAGGCTGGCCTCGAACTCACAGAGATCCGCCTGGCTCTGCCTCCCGAGTGCTGGGATTAAAGGAGTGCTGGGATTAAAGGCGTGCGCCAACACCACCCGGCAATAAACAAAAATCTTAAAAAAAAAAAAAAAAAAGACTTGAAAAGGGATCTCAAAGAACTGTGAGTCAAACCCTTCTGCCAGGCACTCAGCACTGTGTGTATGTGCACATAAGCAAATACTGTGTGACCAATAGTTACGCCGCTCTACATACAGTATTACAACAGATTACAGAGATTACAAGGACTATCAACTGGAGAGGAGAGACTATTAGATTTTCTTTCATTGCTTTCTTTGGGAGAGGGGTGTTTCAAGACAGGGTTTCTCTGTGTGTGTGGCCCTGGCTGTCCTGGAACTGGCTCTATAAACCAAGCTGGCCTAGAACTCACAGGGATCTGCCTGCCTCTGCCTCCCAAGTGCTGGGAACAGAGGCGTGCGCCGCCGCCACCACCGCCCCACAATTGCTTTTTTTTTTCTTAAGTGTGTGTGTGTGTGTGTGTGTGTGTGTGTGTGTGTGTGTGCGTGTGCGCGCGCTACAGCGTGCATGTGGGAGTCAGAAGGCAACTCGTGGGGGCTGGTTTTCTCCTTCTATCACGTGGGTTCTGGGGACTGGATTCAGGTCCTCAGACTTGGCAACAAGAGCCTTAGCCTGCTGAGGCTCCTCACCAGCCACAGCATTAGATTTTCTTTTGGAGGAAAAATACTTGTTTCTCTTTTTAATTGATTACTGTGTGCACACGGTATGTGTGAGCACACGTGTCATGCCTGTATGTTGAGGTCAGATGACAAATTTGTGGAACTGTCCCGTCCTTACACCTTTATTCTGTTCTGGGGATTGAACGCAGATCGCTGGGTTTACATTACACAGTGAGTTCCTTTAACCACTGAGCCATCCCACTGGGTCCCCCAAAATGAAATAGAAAGAAAGGCACTCTGGGGAAAGAAGGATATTAGTCCAGGGAGGAGACATGAAGGATGTTGGCATAGCATAGACCACATTAAAAAAAATAAAGGAGGAGGCATTCCTGGGAACAGCAGCCATCCATGAGGGACCAGGGAGGTCTTACCTGAGGCCAGGACACGCAGGGTCTTGGCCACGCCCCCCCAGGGCGCACCCAGTGAAACGAAGGCATGGATATACTTGTCCTTCCAGGCCTGTGGTTGCCGCTGCAGAAAGTAGAGCGTGTACATGTTGCCCATGCTGTGGGCGACCAGCACCACGGGGCCCCCATACATCTGGTACATCTCCTCGATCATCTCTCGGAGGGCCAAGAAGTAGGGCCCGTTTTCATCTGCAGGCCAGAGCCAAGCAGGGGGTCAGGCTAGAAGTGTCCTGGGACCTGGACCACTGGCCAATCCACAGGCCAGACCCAGGACTAGGGGTGCAGAGAATGTCGGAACCTAAGTAGGAGCAGACTAGTTCCCCCAAAGGTTCATGAAGAGAGGACCAAGAGACTCATTTTGCCCCTCTGTCTTATCCTCTACCCCTACCAAGCCTCAGAGGGTCCTGGAATGAATGATAACAAAGGAGAAGGCAGGACCAGGCAGAGCTGGTGGCCGTGGCCGCTGCACTGGATGCCAGAGGCCCAGATGGAGGGAGAGCCCAAGGCCTATTAGTGGCTGAGACTACCTTATCCCTGCCTCCTAAGCCCCTCAGGGACAGAACAGGGGTGGGGGTGGAGCGGGGTTCTTACTTGGAGCTCGGCGCCAATCATAGGGAGCCCCTCGGAGATCTTCGCCCCGTGTATAGCCCCAGCCCACAAGGCTCTCTACCATAGTGTAGAAATAGGAACCTACAGACAGACATGCATAGAATTACATAAAATATAGCCAGTGTTAGCCACCCACAGCACACCCACAGAGACAGTAACTTCTGTCTCCCTAAGAAGTGGTAAAGGGATTGGTGTCCACTAATCAAAGACAGCTCACAGGCTAATCCTTGAAAGCAAGGTAGTACTTCCCACATTCTAGAAACCCAGCAGAGCCCAGAGCCCCCAGCTACATGCCTGGAGACCCTGAGCAAGAGCTACATACCCACATTCCTTTTGCTGGGGTCTAAGAACTCCAAAGAGAATGTTTCCCCAAAGCCAGGGACACGCACATCCACACCATCAGGAAACTGGGTGGCCCGAGTTGTTCTGTTGTAAACCAGCCTGCCAGGAGAAGATAACCAGTTAGTAACTCAAAGGCACCACCAGGCTCACTATGTCTCAATACCACCCATGACCTTAGCTACACTGCAGTCTCACTCCCTGGTTTGGTCGGAGGTATAAAAGGGATGAAAAAGTAACAAAGCAGGCTTAGAAAACAGATCTAGCAGGACAGCGGCAGTGGCCCACGTCTTTGATCCCGGCATTCAGGAAGCAGAGGCAGGCGGATCTCTGCAGTTCGAGGCCAGCCTGGTCTACAGAGCGAGTTCCAGGACAGCCAAGACTGTTACACAAAGAAACCCTGTCTCAAAAAAAAACAAAAAGAAAAAAAAAAAAAAAAAACCGAAACAAATAGACTTGGAAGGTAGAGTTAGGAAGATAAGACAGTCAAGGTTATCCTCATTTACATCTAAGTTTGAGGCCAGCCTGGGCTCAGACAATCAAGCGAACAAAAACCCCAACAGAATAACAAATCTAAATGAGAACTGCACCGAGCCTTACTCCAGAGACTAATCACAGGGGCCCCTGCCAGAGCAATCCCTTCTCCCGGGTCCCCTCACCTAGAACGGGGGTCTTGGACTAGGCAGAAGCAGTACCAGTCCTAGCTATGCCAACACCATACTTGATCTCAGGGGGCAGCCTGCTCTTATTGGGGCCCATCCCTATGGGTTCAGTGCCTGCCACCCCTCCTACCACATCGGCGCAAAGCCGGTGGCGAGTAGCGCACACAGCAGACAGACACAGCCACCTCAGGGCCTGGGCACTGTGGCTGCTGTATAAACAGGGTGGGAACCAGGGTGGACAAAGCCCAGAGGAATGATGGGGGCAGGTGAGAAGAAGCAGGAGAAAAGCTGTGCTGCAGATCCAGATGGGTCCAGGTGGATCCCGGGTGCCTCCCCCAAGCCATGCCATCCGAAGAGGAAGGGAATGAACCATACCACATGACCTGCTCAGGACTCCAGGAGCAGATGACCTGCCAGCAGCCACACCATCCAGGGTGTGCCCACCAATTCCTAAATGCAGTGGTGAGGACTGCCAGCTTAGGCAGCCCTTTGTTAATGTTCTGTTGCTGTGTTACAAACGACCACAGATTCAGCAGCTTCTAACTCAAGACATTATCATCTCGTTGCTTCTATGGCTCCAATGAAAAACAGAACCAAACTCGGGACTGCTATGTTTGCCTTGCTCAAGTCAGGGGCCTGAAGAAGTAATAGGAAACCCCAGAGGCACATATGCCCTAGAAAAGCAGAATTTGCTGGTGGTCCCAAGTCCTACTCTCAAAGGTACTGCATACACTAGGTACACAGATACTCAGGCAGACAGAAAATCCATGCACATAAAAAATATTTTAGACCAGGCAGTGGTGGTGCACACCTTTTATCCCAGCACTCAGGAGGCAGAGGCAGGTGGATCTCTGTGAGTTCGAGGCTAGCCTGGTCTACAAAAGTGAATTCCAGGACAGCCAGGACTGTTACACAGAGAAACCAAAAAAGTTGAAAAAAAATTTTTAAATAGTTAAAAAAAAAAAAAAAAAAAAACCACAGCAGTCACAGAAAGCTGACAGGATCCCAACACTGATCTAAATGACAGGGCCCGGGGCCGCCCTCACCAGTGGATAATCTGCAAAGTACAGAAAATGGTTGTGGAAAGTCAAGGCAGCTTTGTGCAATATGAAAATCTAAACAGGTCAGAGGAATAACCAAGACAAAAAAGCTCCTTTCAACATCAACCTGTGCCTCCTTGGCAGCACCTGAGGCCATGTGTCTCCAGGACAAAAATAGAAATGCAGACCAACAGCCCAGGAATAGCTGCAGTCACACACACGAAAAGAAAGTCAACGAAGAGGCGGCATGAGCATGCAGGGCAGGGCTGGGTCGCTGGGCGTCAGCTAGCGGGTCTCTGGGAAAAGCTGTTAACTGACGGAGTTCTAATCAGCACCAACGTTTACCGGGCCCAGCTATGTTCTTTCATTGAGCTGAGCTTTTCTTTTTTTTTAAATACGTTTTTTTTAAATTTTATTTTTGGTTTTTTTTGAGACAGGGTTTCTCTGTGTAGCTTTGGAGACTTTCCTGGAAGTCACTCTGTAGACCAAGGGGCCTGTCTCTGCCTCCCGAGTGCTGGGATTAAAGGTGTGTGCCACCAATGCCCAGCAATTTAGCTGAGCTTTTAAGACCCTTGTTGTGGAGCAGGCAGTGGGGATGGGTGGGTGGCACACGCCCTTGATCCCAGCACTCGGGAGGCAGAGGCAATTGGATCTGAGTTCGAGGCCAGCCTGGTCTACAGAGTGAGTTCCAGGACAGCCAGGAATATCAAGAGACCCTGGGCGGGGGGGCACTTGGTGCTCTTGCAGAGGACCTAGGTTCAATTCCCAGCACCCACATGGCAGCTCATAACCATCTGTAACTCCCAGTCCTAGGGAATCTGATGTCCTCTTCTGACTTTCACAGCACCCAGCATACACTACACTTACATATATGCAAGCAAAATACTCACACACATAATATAATTAAATAAATCTAGAAAAAAAAACAGAAATAGTCTCTGCCTTTAGAGATTTCTGTCTGGGAGGGGACCTTAGAATAATACAATTCTGAGTTTGAATCATCTCTGTGATTTATCAGCTGAATGAAATAGCTGTAGTCAATTTTATATATAAAGTCTTTGAGCTTTCAGATTTCCTTATCTATAAAGTACATTTGTGGGGCTGGAGAGATGGCTCAGAGGTTAAGAGCACTGACTGGGGGCTGGAGAGATGGCTCAGAGGTTAAGAGCACTGACTGCTGAGTTCAATTCCCAGCAACCACATGGTGGCTCACAACCATCTGTAATGAGATCTGGTGCCCTCTTCTGGCATGCAGGCATGCATGCAGATAGAACACTGTACACATAAATAAAGAAATCTTAACAATAAAGTAATTTGTTTATTTGTGGTTCTGGGGATCAAATTCTAAGCCTTGTTATGATAAACTGAGTGACACCCTCATCTCCTGTGAAACAGGTTTCAAGATAATACCGGTTCCAAGGACTGCCTCAAGACTAAATTAAATTCATCATTCGGCAATTTTCTTACGGTGCAGCCCTCAAGAGTGCTCTAGTAGAAATCTAGATAGTGTAAGACACTCATTCAAGTGTGCTCTTGACGCAATATGCAATCAAGAGACATACACACATGAGAAGACAGGACTGATAAAACACACCTCTGTGATCCCAGCATTCAGGAGGCAGAGCCAGGCCTGTCGGTTCCAGCCTGGGCTACACAGTGGACCCTGTCTCATAACCCTTTTTTTATTTATTTGTCTGAGTGTAACTTTTTTGCCTACATGAACATCTGTGCACCACACGCATGCCTGGTGCCTGCAGAGGTCAAAGATGGCATCAGATTTCCTTGGAACTGAAGTTATGATGGTTGTGAACCACTATGTGAGTTCTGGGACTCGAACTTGGGTTCTCTGCAAGAACAGGGATGGTTTCATCTACTGGGCCATCTTACCATCCCCTTTTGTGTTGGTCTTTGTTGTTGTTACAACAGGACCTTACCTGGAACTCCCTATGGACACCAGGCTGGCCTTGAACTCGGAGCTCCACCTGCTTTTACCTCCTGAGCATTGGGAATAAAGGCGTGCACCACTCCCACAGGCTCAAAAACTTTTTATTTTATTTTTTTCCTTTAAATTGAAAGAAGGATAGAGACTTCTGGTATAATACATAGCAAATAGAGTAAACTTTGTATTTTGCTTTAGTTTTGAGACAGGTTCTTGCTAGTCCAGGCTAGCCTCTAACTCAAAACCTACCTTTCTCAGCCCCAATCTACTGTCTTTAACCGACAGGGTTATAAGCAACCTCAGGTAATGGAGGTGTTGGGGTTTTTGTTGTCATTGTTGTTTTTGTAAGTAGAACATTCCAAAATAATAACAATATGGAGCCAGGAGGTGGTGGCGCACGCCTTTAATCCCAGCACTCAGGGAGGCTGAGGCAGGTGGATCTCTGTGAGTTCGAGGCCAGCCTGGTCTACAGAACAAGTTCCAGGACAGGCACCAAAGCTACAGAGAAACCCTGTCTTGAAAAAAAAAAAATTCACTTAGGGCTGGAGAGATGGCTCAGCAGTTAAGAGCACTGGCTGCTCTTCCAGAGGACCTGAGTTCAATTCCCAGCAACTACATGGTGGCTCACAACCATCTGTAATGAGTGAGATCTAGTGCCCTCTTCTGGCATGTAGGCAGAACACTGTATACATAATAGATAAATAAATCTTAAAAAAAATTAAAATTAAAAAAATATGGTATATAAAATTTGGCGTGGCAGCGGCGGCACACACCTTTAATCCCAGCACTCAGGAGATAGAGAGGTAGGTGGGTCTCTGTGAGTTCAAGACCGCTTGGTCTACAAAGGCAGTTCCTGGACACCCAGGGCTACACAGAGAAACCCTGTCTCAACAGCCACACCCCAAAATAAAAAATAAAATAAAATAAAAATAAGAATTGTAAAGTCAGGTATTGTAGCACATACCTTTAGTTCCAGGCCAGCCAGGTCTACACAATAAAATCCTATCTTAAAGCCGGGCGGTGGTGGCGCACGCCTTTAATCCCAGCACTCGGGAGGCAGAGCCAGGCGGATCTCTGTGAGTTCGAGGCCAGCCTGGGCTACCAAGTGAGTCCCAGGAAAGGCGCAAAGCTACACAGAGAAACCCTGCCTCGAAAAACCAAAAAAAAAAAAAAAAAAAAAATCCTATCTTAAAAAAATGAATGTAAATACATAAACCAGCAACTTGTTCACTTATTATTAGCATCAAGTATCATAATATACCCAGCATGGAGGTGCACACATTTAATCCAGCACTCCATGGCAGGTCGATGGATCTCCATGAGTTTGAGGCCAGCCTGATCTACATTGTGAGTTCCAGCACAGACAGGGCTGCCTAGTAAGACCCTAAATGTATCATAATTCACTGGGCTGACAGCATCTGAGTAACACTTGCTACAAAGGTTAGAAGGCTACAACAATACAAGGCCATAGGAAATGTTCGGCTGCATTATCTTTTTGTGGGGGCTAAGGATCAAAACTCCCTGTCCTTTTTAAAATCTACGTGCAATGTCTGTATGTTTATATAAGTATACATTCTATGACATGTGTTCAGGTGCCCATGGAATCCAGCAAACATCAGATCTCCTGGAGCTGAGGTTATAGGCAGTTGTGAGACATTCAACATTGGTGCTTTGTAGACCAGTAGCAACCTGGGCCCTCTGAAAGAGCCATTACCTCAGCCCCCCACTCTATACATGCTAAGCAAGAGCTACATGCCAAGCCCTTCCCCTATACTGAAGGGAGCACCTCCACCTTCACGTAAACTGTTCCTTTTTTTCTTTTTGTTATTTTTGTTTGTTTGTTTTTAGATAGGTTCTCACAATGCAGCCCTAGGAATTTGCTCTGTATACCAGGCTAGCCTTGAACTCTCAGTGATCTCCTTCTGCCTCCAAAACACTGGAATCCCAGGTATGTGCCACAAAGTCTGACTAATCTGCCCTTGAAATCCTAGCTGTTCCAGACGCTGATGAAGAATTGAAAGTTCAAGGCCAGCCTGGTAATTTATAGAGATCCATCTCAAAAAAAAAAAAAAAATATATATATATATTTTTTTTTTTTTTTGCTTTTTGAGACGGGGTCTTTTTATGTAGTCCTGGCCACCTTGGAACTCACTCTGTAGACCAGGCTGGCCTCGAACTCACAGAGATCCAGCCATCTACCCTCTGACTCTTAAAAGTATGCACCACCACAACTCTAACTGGCTCTCTCTCAAAACACAAGAAAAGTTTTGTTTTTGTTTATAATTTGTGTGCATTGGGGTTTTGCCTACATGTATATTTATGTGAGTGTGCCAGATCCCCTGAAACTGGAGTTACAGACAGTTGTGAGCTGCCATGTAGGTGCTGAGAACTGAACCCAGGTCCTATGAAGAGCAGTCAGTGCTCTTAATCTCTGAGGCATCTCTCCAGCTCCACAAAAAAATGTTTTAAGTTTAATTTTTTTTAATCAAATGTATGTATTTGTTCAATTGTGTGTGGATGTGTATCACAACATACATGTGGAATTTGTTTGTTAAGGATATGGGTCTGACTTAACGGCAGCCCAAATTTGGGGCTGGAGAGCAAGTTCCAGGACAGCCAAGCCTACACAGAGAAACCCTGTCCCCCCCCCCCAAAAAAAAAAAAAAAAAAAAAAAGTAAGAAAAATACTTTGTATAGGCCAAATGCAGTGGTCCAAGCCTTTAGTCCCAGCACTTGGGAGGCAGAGGCAGGTGGATTTCTGTGAGTTCCAGACCACCTGTTCTACATAGTGAGTTCCAGGACAGCCAGAAATACAGTGAGACCCTGTTTTGAAAAAAAGAAACAAACAAGATACATTATATAGTAATTCCAGTCCTAGGGGATCTGACACCGTCTTCTGTGGGCATTACACACTGTCATACCTGCAGGCAAAACACCCATAAACATAAAATAAAGAGAAAAAGCTAACTTCAGTTCCGGTAGATTAATGCCTTCCTCTGACTTCTGCAGGCATGAATGCACTGCATTTATACACATGCAGGCAAAACAATCATACACATAAAGTAAATAAAAGATACATTGTAGCTGGGCAGTGGTAGCACACGCCTTTAATCCCAGCACTCAGGAGGCAGAGCCAGGTGGATCTCTCTGAGTTCAAAGCCAGCCTGGTCTACAGAGTGAGTTACAGAACAGCCAAAGTTACACAGGGAAACCTTGTTTCAAGAAAGAAAAAAAGATACATTGTATGTGTATATATAGATATATAAATATGAAACTGTCAAAAATAAAAGATTAAAAAAAAATCATCAGGACCACCAGTCCATCCAGCTAAAATGTTTACTTTGTAGCCCCTTAACTTTATCCTGGGAGCCACTGATGTGTTCGCACATGTAGGAAGTCAGTCTCTTCTGTCTATGTTTGTTTGGGGTCTTGAGACAGTGTTTTGCTACTTAACCCTGGCTGGTACCCATTCTGTAGCCCAAGCTGGCAACTGTGACAATTCTCCTGCCTCAGCCCCCTCCCAAATGCTGGGATTATAGATACACCACCATACCCACCTTCTTTCTTGTTTACAAACATGCCTGTGGTTAGTAACTGAAGAGGTTTGGGTTGGTTATATCATAATATGAAAAGTGAGATGGGCTCAGCCTAGAAGAGACGGGTACTTCTCCATCTACTGAGGCATGAGAAGGCCTCTGTAGGCACCCCCAGTGCCCCCCCACCTGTGTGCGCCAGCCCCCACCTGATATTGTCAATCCAGCAGTCAATGATAACAGGCAGAAGCAGCTCAAGGTTCAGCCAGAGTGTAAAGTAGCTGTCCGTCCTCTTGGAGCAAAGGTAGTGTACGACCTTTGGCTTGTCCAGCTTTGCTTCCAGCTGATTACCCAAATCACCAGGCACTGAAGGAAAAAAAAATAAAAATAAAAAGACAGGCATAGGTCCGAGCCCTGGCAGGCTGGAGACCCCCAAGAACCTTGGGGTCTGCAAAAGAGCCACCCAGAGTAATGGACACATCTTTGTAATTCACTCCCAAAGTTGAGACACAATTCCAGGGCTGGAAAAAAAATCAAAAATAGGGCAATGTGACGGAGAAGCCAGGACACCACCTTCATATAGAAAAAGCTGCTACTAGCCAGGCATGGCAGGTGAATAACTGTCATTCCAGGACTTAGGAGCCTGAGGCCAGAGGATCAAGTGAGTGCTAGCACAATCTGGGCTGTACACTGAGATCCTGTTTCCAAACAAACAAAAACAAGAGCCACATTAACTGGAAAGAAGCCTGCCAGCAGATACCCTGTGAGGCTTAAAGAGAGGCCTGATATGCTTGTGGGAAGGCCTGTAGCACTCTCTGCAGTGATGTGTAATTAATAACCTCCCTAGATCTTCATTGGAACTTCCTCGAAGGCCATTCAGAAAGGAGTTCAAGCCAGTCACTTCCTTGAGAAGCCGTGGTTCCCTTCCCCTGAGTGATGTAAGACGTTAGACCCAAGCTGCGCATGTACAGAATCCTAACACTGAGACCTCAGCCTGGATTGCCCTTACATATACAGAAGGTTAATGGACCCAGATCATACTCTACCTAGAAGGGATTTTGAGACTTATGGAAATTTTCCAGAACCTCCAAAATTTGGCCAATGCTACAGACCTGATTAGATATGTACCCTCCAGGCTTAAACCAAGCTAAAAAGAAAATCAAGCAGGGTCTTTTCTACCCCCAAGCAGTAGGACACAAGACAGAGTGCTGGGCCAAAAGTTAAATCTAGCAGCAGTATTCTTCCGTTTTTGTTTGTTTTTCAACAAGGTCTTGCTGGCATCAAAAGCATGCTTCCCCTGCCTCCAACCTCCCAGATGCTGGGATTACAGGCTTTTGGGAGGGAGGCCGTGATAACACAGATGGGAGAAGCTTACAATGGTACCAGCAGGACCCACCAAAGCCCTTAGGCTTTGCTAAAGGCAGGAATGTTCCAGAGGGTGGATTTTGTGGAAGGCCTTAGCATGCTGGAGAGGTGTGTTACAGATGGCTAAAGTGCAACAACATGCCATAGCAGCCACAGGCCGGGGTGTGACCAAGTTCCAAGCATGGCTGGATACCACCCTTGTCAATCTCATTGGTCCACACAGACCCTCGGGCTCTGGTAACACCAAACCCACACTCATTCCTTTAATTCCCAGTATTTAAAGCCCCACAATCTATTTACTCCCATTAATGTTACAAGCCGCATGTACCTCCTATAGGCTACACTCTGGACACTTCAGAGAAACAACTCCTTTTAAAGACCCATAGTCAGCTGGGCAGTAGTGGCACAAACCTTTAATCCCAGAACTCAGGAGGCAGAGGCAGGCAGATCTCTGTGAGTTCGATCGAGGCCAGCCTGGTTTACGGAGCAAGTTCCAGGACAGCCAAGAACAGCTACGGCTACACAGAGAAACCCTGTCTCAAAAAAACAAAAACAAAAGAAAAAGCCGGGTAGTGGTGGCACACCCCTTTGATCCCAGCACTTGGGAGGCAGAGGCAGGTGAATCTCTGTGAATTTGAGGCTAGCCTAGTCTACAAACAGCCAGGACTGTTTGCTGTGGATGATTGATTCATAGATTGGCCAGTGGCCAGGCAGGAAGTATAGGCGGGACAAGGAGAAAGGAGAATTCTGGGAAGTGGAAGGCTGAGGCAGAGAGATACTGCCAGCCGCCGCCGCCATGAAAAGCGAGATGAGATGTAAAGTACTGGTAAGCCACGAGTTCCGTGGCAACTTATTTACACAGAGAAACCCTGTTTCAAAATAAATAAATATAAATAAATAAACCAAAAACAAACAACAAAAAAAAACCCCAAGCCCACAGTCACTATGAAGGCCACTTGGCCTTCCTCCCCAGTGACTTTGAACTCAGCACAGCACACATCCTTGCCTGAGTGTCTCCCCAATGTCTTCACAAGATCGTGGGGAGCAGGTGAGACACCTGCTTCATGATGTGGGCGCAAAAGCAGGGCATTCCTGGTATGGGGACCTCTGCATGACATGCCTGTGAGCTGGACATGTGGACTGGTCACTGACTCCATCCACCAAAGGGGAAATGAGTGAAAGAGGAAGCCACCAGATACCCCTTGCCCTGGTCAGGCTGTGGCTTCTAAAAATAGCCGATGGCCCCTTCCTGAGAGACTTGGTGCCTGAAACCAAGACAAGAGCTGCACACGGAACTTTTACTTCAAATAACACTGGGAAGGGTCATCTTCATATAAATTTTAAAATCATGTTTACTTAGTGTGTATGTATGTATGTGTATGTGTAAACAGAAGTAAGATGAGCGCACACCACAGCATGTGTGGAGGCTGAGGACAACTTGCCAGAACTGGTTTCATCTGGGGATGGAACTCGGTCTTCAGGCTTGGTGGCAATCCCCTTCGCCCACTGAGCCCTCTTGCACGCCCTCTTTACTCATTTAACAGATGAGAAGACTGAGGCTGAGAAGAACACAATAGTTTGCCTAAGGTCCCATCTCCCTGCCCCGGGGTCAATTTTCTGACTTCTGATGCTTCTGCCACTAACTCAGGACCCACACTTTGTGCCTAGGAACAGGAATGGCTGGCTCTCTGCAGTCTCTGAGTTACCAGCAGCAGCCCCAATCCTTGGAAAGATGAGCAGGTTGAGGGTGCAGATGTTCAGATCCCTGTGGAGTCTGAGGCTTCTCTGCTCTGATGGATTAATGAGTACAGTTAGTACCAATCCATCCAGGCAAAAATACATGGCAAAGAAGCCAGGCTACTGCATGCCTTTAATCCCAGTGCTAGGGAGGCAGAGGCAGGTGGATCTCTGTGAGATCAAAGCCAGCCTGTGATCTACAAAGAGAGGACAGAGCTACAGAGTGAGACTCTGCCTCAAAAAAAAGTGGCTGGGCGGCGGCGGTGGTGGTGGTGGTGGTGGTGGTGGTGGTGGTGGTGGTTCACGCCTTTAATTCCAACACTCGGGAGGCAGAGGCAGGCGGATCTCTGTGAGTTCAAGGCGAACCTGGGCTACAGAGTGAGTTCCATCCAGGACAGGCTCCAAAACTACACAGAAACCCTGTCTAGAAAAACCAAAAAAAAAAAAAAAAAAAAAGGCAAACATGTATGTGGTCAGATAATGCATACATCCCAATGCCAAGGCCCTCATTCTTAGAATTCCTTAGGCTCACTCGTGACTTCACACTGGTCCCCAGGGTAAAGTCAGATGACCCAATAAGTCACAAGTTCTACATCATACATGCCTGCCCCCAATTCCATTCCAACCAGCATTGAACCATCTTTCAACCAACCCTAGTTCCAGGATGCTCCCAGAGGGCTTCCCAGGTACCCATTCACCCAGGCTGACTCTGTGATTCTCTGTGCTGTTCACCCAACACAGACCTCCTCCCTGAGAGCTATCCTGGAAGCTTGGGAAAAGCAGGGCCAAGTATGTACAAATCTCAAAGTGAACCTAGAATTCCCCAGACCATTTCCTGACCTAGGATGCCTATTTTGTGTTGTTGTTTTGGTTTTTGAGACAGAATTTCTCTGTGTAGCCCTAGCTGTCCTGGAACTTGTGTTGTAGACCAGGCTGGCCTTGACTCAGAGACAGGCCTACCTGGGATTTAAGTCATGTGCTGCCATGCATACTTTACAATGCCTATTGAGGTTTCCCTGCTACGACTTTGACAATCAACACTATCCTTCTATGATCTGCAGTATCCCTATTAAAATATTCCCAACAGGCAAACGTGGTGACACACGCCTTTAATCTAAACACTTGGGAGGGAGAGAGTCGGATCTCTGTGAGTTTGAGGCCAGCCTGGTCTACAAAGTAAATTCCAGAACTGTCAGAGCTGTTACACAGAGAAACCCTGTCTTGAAAAGTCAAAAAAAAAAAAAAAAAAAAAAAATCACAGCAGAAAGAGCACGAGAATGCATGTTCCAGCAGAATAAGTATGAAACATATACATGTCTCTGTTCTCAGGAGTCCTGGCTGGCCACTGAAACACTAGCTCTAGATGAGCGGCAAGTCAAGTCCAAGACTTTTCCCAAAGATTTTATTCTGGCCTATTAGCACAAGGAAACACTGTTGATTCTTGTTCAGCTGCCAGGTCTAAGACCAAAGAGTGAATAGGCAGGGAATTATACCCGGCCTCAGCACCACCTGGAGTAACAAGGTCTTGTAGGGGAGTGCGTAGAGCATGCTCTCTGACTCCCTAACACCTGTTCATGGCTGTTGTCCCAACCCTTTCCTCTGTCTTCCCTTCCCTTAGCCGTCCCTTCTCCCTCCCGCCTTCTCCCCCAAAGTCAATGCCATGCATTCCATAAGCTGAGAGCAAAGGGAAATTATCTCAGTGGCCAGCAAAGACAGAACTTGCTACCAGCCATGCCCTGAGAAATACAGAAGGGTGAGAGCCTTCTAGGCAGACTCAGACCAATTTTGAGACTATCTAGGAGCCCTCTGGAGTAGGGTGGAACTGCCTCAGTCTTTCCAGATAAGAAATGGGGGCATGTTGAGGCAAGGTTTGGAGCTGATGCAAATAGGTAGAGTGGGAAATCCGACAGTATCTTTTTTCCCTTGCTCTCATATTTTAGAGGGTGGCTGACCACACCCATGCCCAGTATGAAGGGAGGTGGGTTAACCGACCCGACCCAGGTTAAGAGACCCAAACGCTCTGGGCATCGTACTTAAAGCAGATGCACAATAGGGAAGTCGGCCCATCCGACCCTGACTGCACTGGATCCTGCAGTACCCACCCACCGTCCCGCCGCACGCAAGTCTCACCCAGCACCACCGGGGGGTGACGTTGGGCCGGGAACGCCAGGTCTGCTAGCATCATTAACAGAAGCAGGGGGACCAGGAGGCCACTCCGGAGCTGGGTCGCGCGACAAGTGAGGAGATGGCGATCCATGGCGTGAGACTGGCAGCAGGTCAGACGGACTGCCTTAGTGCTAGGGGATCGTGCCTAGGCCGGGGCCGAAGCGTAGCTCTTAACCCCACCGCTCCCAGCCACTAGCCAATTAGGACCCGCCTCTTGCTAAGGCTCTGCCAATTGGAACTCTCCGCCATGAGCGTCCCTCCCACTCAAGCTCACCACCCGTCCTTGCCCACCCCTGGGCTCGCTGCTAGACTGTGCTGAGCGCCGAACGCATCGATCGACGGATGGGCACCGCCTGGCTCCAAGCTACCCTTCTGCTACTAGACAACCCCACCTCACTGTGTAGCCAACACAGTCCTTGATACTCGAAGTCCACTCATTCCGGACTCCTAGCCCTCCCACACTCGAGGAACCGAAAACAGGTCGAGTCCAAAGAGGTCCATCACTTGCTGTGACTGAGCAACCTCTGTAAAAGCAAGGAAAGAGGAAGTGAGTCCTTGAGAGTTCGTTCGTTTTTGGAACTCAGGTGACCAGCAGCTGACCAGGACCTTGGTACAGCCTTCACCCCGGCATCCCCAGGGGCATCCAGTTTTGGCCGCCCGTGCCCAGAGAACTTCTACTGTCTGCCTTCTGAGTAGAAATGCAGGTGGGACCCAAGAACTAGGTCCGGGAGAAGCTAGCTCAGCCTGTTCCAAATGAAGGGTCTGTCACTCGATTTCTAAGTGCGGCACGTGGATTAGAATTGGAAGTGGTTTTAATCGGAAACTCTGAGCCATCTAACATTGTTTCCCCTGCTAAGAACAGGGCTCGGAGCTTGCCTTGGCACTTTACCCCCTATCCATGCAAACCTGTGGACTCAAGAAGGGCACAAGCCTTGAGCCAGGAGCTGGGGCCAAGGCAGCCTGGGCACAGGCTCAACACTGGTAATAAGCCAACTCTGTGGGGAAGAGTTAACCCGAGCGTTTGAGAAACGAACCTCCACACACTTCCTTCTGGAGGCTAGTTGCACCCTTGGGACATTGCTTAGTCCCAAGATTTCTGTTCCACCCTTCACCTCTTCCTTCCCTCTTCTTGGTAAACAACTGACCTGTGTTAAAGTCGGTCATTCTTAGTTTTTATAGCAAAATGGAAAGTCTTTAAAAAGACCTGTTTTATTTTATGCGTATGAGTTTTTTTTTTGTTGTTGTTTTGTTTTTCGAGACAGGGTTTCTCTGTGTAGCTTTGTGCCTTTCCTGGAACTCACTCTGTAGCCCAGGCTGGCCTCGAACTCACAGAGATCCGCCTGGCTCTGCCTCCCGAGTGCTGGGATTAAAGGCGTGTGGGCACCACCGCCTGGTGCGTATGAGTATTTTTGCCCACATGTGTGTATGTTCATCACACGCATGCCTGGTGCCTGAAGAAGAGGATGTCCAAGAGAGTTGGCCTGGATTAGAGTTACAGGCGGTTGTGAGGCACCACATGGGCGCTGGGAACCGAACTACAGCCCTCTGCAAGAGCAGCAAGGCTCAAAACTACTGAGCCGTTGCTCCAGCCCCAGAGAACAGGACATTTTAAGGCCCACTAACCACAACCTTAGGCCCCACCTCCCTCACCTTAACCTCTGGCACCGGCAGAGGGTTGCTACAGACTAACCTGGTGAAGGTCCAGTAGAGGATTATGGAGACACTCAGCCAAGGCTAGGGACAGTGCAAAGTCCGGAGCCAAGAGGGGGAGGGGACCCGAAAAGGCCTTGGATATTGGCTAGTACAAATATCTTGCCAAACTCGCAGTCTCAGGTGACCACAGGCCCCTGGGAGGGTGTCACTGTTGTCAACTGGGGTTGACTGGTGTCTCACCTCCACAAGCCCTGAAAGGGTTAAGAGTCGGGTTTACTGGGGAAAGGATGGCCCAAGCTTGTTAGCAATGACCCTTACTCATACAAGCATCGGAAGATGAACCCCTCCCCCTTTTTAAGGAAAAGGCTCACTACATAGCCCAGTGTCTTAGCTAGTTTTATGTCAGCTTGGCACAATCAAAAGTCATCTGAGAAGAGGAAACCTCAACTGAAAAAAATGTGCCTCCTTAAGATCTGGCTGTAACCAGCGGTGGTGGTGCCCACCTTTAATCCCAGCACTCAGAAGGCAGAGGCAGGTGGATTTCTGTGTGTTTGAGGCCAACCTGGTCTATGAGTGAGATCCAGGACAGGCAAGGCTGTTACACAGAGAAACCCTGCCTCAAAAAATAATCAAGACAGGAGGCAGAGGCAGGCGGATCTCTGTGATTTCAAGGCCAGCCTGGACTACCAAGTGAGTTCCAGGAAAGGCACAAAGCTACACAGAGAAACCCTGTCTCGGGAAAAACAAACAAACAAACAAAACCCCCCCAAAAAAAATAAAAATAAAAAATAATAAAGAGCTGAATGGACAATAGCTAGACAGGAGAGGACAGACAGGATTTCTGGGCAGAGAGAGAGGAGAAGAGATGAATCTAGGCATGGGAGAGACACCAGAGCACACGGAGAGGAAAGAGGAGGTGCAAGATCGAAGAGAGGTAAAAAGCCACGAGGCAATATAGATTAATATAAATGGGTTCAGTTATAAGAGCTAGTGGGACCAGCCTAAGTTACAGGCTAAGCGTTCATAATTAATAATAAGTCTGTGTCATTTTTTGTGAGCTGGTGGCCCAAAGAAAAATCCATCTACGTATGGTGCCCAATGTGGGGCTCAAATATCCAAACATGGGGCCTGAGAAAGCTGTCAGGACAAGGAGCCAGATGTGGCTTTCTAGTCCTGTGGTTTCTCATGTGGGCCAGTACTCTGCATACAGAGATGCTGCTTCCTGCTGCTGCCTGTGGGCTGCAGCTTGCAAGCTGGTTGCTAGGACCATGGGCCAGCACCCTGTGCTAAGCTGAGCCTCAGGGCAGATGACGTGACAGTTTAAGATTTGTCTCACATGGTCAGAGAATGCTGCAGGTGCTCAGTGAAGACAGATCCAGGTGGGGGAAAAACTCTAAACAGGTTACAGTGTGTTTAAAAAATGTGTATAGGCTTAAAAAAGAAAAGAAAATGGGTAGACAGTCATAGAAAAAATAGTTTAGAACTAATAGGATAAAGTCTTTAAAGAGAGAATAAAAATAATATAAAGGATAAGCCAAGTAAAGATAGAAAATACATAGAGACTCTGGATCCTATATGGTGTTTTGTTGACTTTGAATTTTTTGATTGCTGATGAGTGAATGACAGCTGCTAAGAGCCACAGGATTGTAAGAGGGACTGCTGAGTTAAACCAGCCTAGATACTTTAGGAATGCCTTAACTTTAAAATGGAAGTCATAAAATGTATTGCATTGGGGAAGAGGTTATGCTTTTGTTTCCACAGAAAATGAAGGGCTGTGGATCCATTCAAGGTTAAAGAGAATCAGGTTTAATCAGGGGAGACTGACTGAAAATCTTTTTATTTTATTTTATTTACTTATATTTTATGTATTGAGTGTTCTGCATGTCTACCTGAATGCCAGAGAAACCATCAGATCCTATTTTAGATGGTTGTGAGCCATCATGTGGTTGCTAGGAATAGAACTCACGACCTCTGGAAGAGCAGCCAGTGTTCTTAACCCTCAAGCCATCTTTCCAGCCCATACTTGAAAATCTTTTTTTTTTTTCCCCAAGACAGGGTTTCTCTATGGTGTTTTGATGCCTGTCCTGGATCTTGCTTTGCAGACCAGGAGGCTGGCCTCAAACTCACAGAGATCCACCTGGCTCTGCCTCCCATGTGCTGGGATTAAAGGCATGCACCACCACTACCCGGCTTGAGAATCTTGATTACAGATATAAAGAAATAAATCTAGAAAAACTATAAGACAGGCAATGTATATTTTACCTGCTCAAACATAAAAAAATATTATTTTTGGCTAGCTTATGTACAATGCACAGTCCATACTTGTATTAATACAGATATATATGTTACTTTTAAAAGTTTATGTGTTGGGCTGGAGAGATGGCCAGAGGTTAAGAGCACCGACTGCTCTTCCAAAGGTCCTGAGTTCAATTCCCAGCAACCACATGGTGGCTCACAACCATCTGTAATGAGATCTGGCGCCCTCTTCTGTATACATAATAAATAAATAAATTAAAAAAAAAAAGTTTATGTGTTTTCAGAGCAAGGGGACCAGACACCAGTAAAAATGAGTGGCCCAGGTGATCAGCCTGTTAGAGTGCCTCTGTTACAGTTTCCTCAGAGTTCTACATCTGTAGCTAGAGTTTTCCTGCCTGGCCCACAGTCAGGACAAATCTTTGTCACCCGCCAGTCCCACAGCCCCTCAGACCCAACCAAGTAAACAGAGACTTATATTGCTTACAAACTGTATGGCCGTGGCAGGCTTCTTGCTAACTGTTCTTATAGCTTAAATTAATCTATTTCCATAAATCTATACCTTGCCACATGGCTCGTGGCTCACTGGCATCTTCACATGCTGCTTGTCCTGGCAGCGGCTGGCAGTGACTCCTTCCGCCTTCCTGTTCTTTCTTTTCTCCTCTCTGTTAGTCCCGCCTATACTTCCTGCCTAGCCACTGGCCAATCAGTGTTTTACTTATTGACCAATCAGAGCAATTTAACATACAGACCATTCCACAGCATACATCCAGAACAACTTCAAGGCTGCTGGCTGAGATGGTCCAACCTCACAAACTATCCAGCCAGAACTTTAGAAAAGTCTTACACTTCCTCATCACACCAAGACTGGAAAACAGTTAGCTCCCCCAGGACTTGACAATTATCTCAATTTTCTCACAGTTCCCTAAAGATGCCATATTGCCCTCAGATAACAGGAAGTAATTTTAAGAACACAAGAGGGGGGTTATGGATGTTTTTCATCATTTAAGGGGGTTGATTAAATGTTGTTATTGGTCATGATCATTGAGGGAACTAAGCAAGGGAGATTGGATTCAAGGATCTCTTTCTGAAAAGAAAAAGAGGAGGGGGCATAGGAATGATAGGATAAAAGACAGATTATTGAATCTACTTTAAACTAAAAAGGGACTATTAATCTCAAATATTTTACATCAGTGTGGATTTTTGTATATTGATACAAATTTAAGGTTATTTTTGTTAGAACATACTCTATATATGTTTCTACTCTTGTTTAAGATATTTTTGTGAAGCCAGGTGGTGGTGGCACACACCTTTAATCCCAGCACTCGGGAGGTGGAGGCAGGTGGATCTCCGTGAGTTCCAGGCCAGCCTGGTCTCCAAAGCGAGTTCCAGGAAAGGCGCGAAGCTACACAGAGAAACCCTGTCTCGAAAACCAAAAAAAAAAAAAAAAAAAAAAAAAAAAAAAAAAAAAAAAAGATATTTTTGTGTAGGCTGGAGAGATGGCTCAGTGGTTAAGAGCACTGGCTGCTCTTCCAGAGGTCCTGAGTTCAGTTCCCAGCAACCACATGATGGCTCATGACCATGTGTAATGAGATCTGGTGCCCTCTTCTGGCATGCAGGCATATGTGCAGACAGAACACTGTATACACAATAAATAAATAAATTTTTTTTAAAAAGATATTTTTGTGTGGGGTCCTGCCCCACTGGGAACTTAGGTCACCTCTGAAGAGGTGGCCTGGAACTGAGGAAAGGTAAGTGCACACCTCTCGACCATTCCCCAGCCTCCCTCGTACCCAGAGACAATCAGACACAGCAACAGGGAGTCAAGTCAAGCAAGAACTCCTTTACTGTTAGGCAGTAAGCCTCTTTTATAGCAAAAACCTCAGAACCCTAGGAGGGGTGAAGGAACCGACCAATCGTTTTAAAGATCACTTATATTCTTTTTTTTTTTTTTTTTTTTTTTGTTTAGGAGTTGTGTATGTCCTGACATCTCCAGATCTTAGTATCTTATCTCAGCATAAACAACTTGAGCTAACTTCCTTAGCACCGTTTGTATCTAATCTCCATACAAACCACCCAAGCTAACTTCCTCTCCACACTATCCTCTGTATCTACTCTGTGTAAACAGCTTAGCTCTATTTGTCTAACTTCCCCATGGTACCCTCTTTGTAGCCTATGTATGCCCCACATTTTTGTATATTGATGCAAATTTAAGGCAATTTTTATCATACTATATTATATGTTTATATTTCTTATTTAAGGTATTGTACCTATGCAGCTCATTTAAAAATGTAATGTAAAGTTCCAGTCCTTGAAAGCTATTTAGGATAATAAAGAAATACATGTTAGTGGTTAGTCATCCAAAACAATCAAACTTATAATCATGTTATGTATATCTTCAAGGTCAATCAGAGAAATATTTTAAATAGATGTCTTCAAACACTTCAGAGACCTACAGAATATGGCATTTTAATGTTTTAATAACAGAGCTTTTCATGACAGTGAGGCACATCTGCTCCTTGCAGCACCAATTTATTCCAAAAGAGGATTGTGGGCATTGAAAAACCTCCATATGGAGTTTACTTTCATTTGTGGCAAGTTAGCCTCTGAGCTAAGGAACTGTCCTTTGCCTCAGCTGCTGACAGAATGCATCCAATTTGGACAATCAAGACACAAAAGAAAACAACTGCTAAACTTTGCCAAGACTTTGAAGGTAATACAGTCCTTCAAAATTCCTGCTTCATAGAAAAGTCTGTCAGATATTTTTTGTTCGTTGGTTTTTTGTTTTTTTTGTTTTTTGTTTTTTTGTTTTTTTCAAGACAGGGTTTCTCTGTGTAGCTTTGTGCCTTTCCTGGGACTCACTTGGTAGCCCAGGCTAGCCTCGAACTCACAGAGATCTGCCTGCCTCTGCATCCTGAGTGCTGGGCTCAAAGGCATGTGCCACCACCACCTAAGAAAACGTTTTGAGGTCTAAAAAAAAAAATAGTTTTGGGTTGGTAATATAAATTAGGATAGAAAATGAATTAAGTACAAAACTTTGGACTCACCAAGATGTGATAGGAAATGGAGTATTTTCTCTAAATTTGCCAAACATAAATGGACTGGACATTGTAAATTTAATTCTTACTTAATAATTGTTCTTCTTTTTTTTTTTTTTCTTTCGAGACAGGGTTTCTCTGTGTAGTTTTTGGTGCCTGTCTACCAGGCTGACCTTGAACTCACAGAGATCCGCCTGCCTCTGCCTCCTGAGTGCTGGGATTAAAGGCATGCACCACCACTGCCAGGCCCTGATAATTGTTCTTACTGAATCTAGTTTTACTGTCTTGGAATTAAAATCTATCTTTTTAATTTAGACAAAAAGGGAGACATGTTGTGAAATAATCTTTTTTTGTACACTGTGAAGATGTGTCTTTGCCAAGGCACCTTCTGACTGGCTTAATAAAGAGCTGAATGGTCAGTAGCTAGGCAGGGAGAGGTTAGGCACGACTTCCAGGCAGAGGGAGAGGAGAAGAGATGAATCTAAGTGTGCAGGAGAGATGCCAGAGGACACAGAGAGGAGACAGGAGTTGCAAGATGAAAGAGAAGTAAAAAGCCACAAGGTAGTGGGACAGCCTAAGCTATAGGCTCAGCTTTCATGATTAATAGTAAGTCTCTGTGTCATTTTTTTGTGAGCTGGTGGCCCAAAGAAAAATCTGTTCACACAGGGTGGCCTCCGGCTGACTATTCTTCTGCTCAGCCAACCCAGAGTTGGGTTAATATGGGCAACTAGGACCAATAATCCCCTCCTTTTGCAATAAATGACCCTGCTATCACTTCAGGTTTTGGTTGTTGTTGTTGTTTTGGTTTTTCAAGACAGCAAGACAGGGTTTCTCTGTGTAGCCCTGGCTGTCCTGGAACTCATTCTGTAGACCAGGATGATCTTGAACTCCCAGAGATCCACCTGCTTCTGAGTGCTGGGATTAAATGTGCCCAGTTCTCTTCAGTTCCTATCTATAGATTTGACACTATCCTGAACTCTGGATGACTACCTGATTCCTTTTTTATGATTTATTTTGGTATATATATAATATACTAAATGTTATTTATATTAACTATATAAGTATATTATAATATAAAATTATATATAATATAAAATAATATATACATATATGATCTATAATAAAATATATTTATTTATATGTGAATATAGAATATATAGATGTTATAGAATAATCTTTTTGTACACTGTGAAGATGTGTCTTTGCCAAGGCACCTTCTTATTGGATTAATAAAGAGCTAATGGTCAATAGCTAGGCAAAAAGAGGTTAGGTAGGAGAACCAAATTGAGAGGATACTGGGAAGAAGATGAGCAGGGTCAGGAGAGTTGCCAGCAGGAACAGAGGAAGCAGGAGATGAATTATGTTATGCTGAAAAAAGGTACCACCACATGGTAGAGCATAGATAAGAAATATGAGTTAATTTAAGATGTAAGAACTAGTTAATAACAAGTCTAAGCTATCAGTCAAGCATTTATAATTAATAATAAGTCTCTGTGTAGTTATTTGGGAGCCAGCTGGCAGAACAGAGAAACAACACCTACATATATACAATATGTAAATATAATATTTTTATAAATTATATTTATATGTCATGTATAGTGTATGTGTATATGTGTGGTTTTATGAGACAGGGTCTCTTTATGTAGTAGTGGCTATCCTGGATCTCTCTATGTAGACCAGGCTGGCCTGGAACTCACAGAGATCCACCTGTTTTCTGCCTCCCCAATGCTGAGATTAAAGGCATGCACCACCACTCCCAGCTTGTTTTTATTATTTTAAATTACATGGGGGGGGGAGCAGATGTGTGCCCATGAATATAGGTGCTCTTGGAGGCCAGAGGCATAGGATTCCCTGGAGATGAGTTATAGGCAGTTGCAAGATACCCATAATGGATGCTGGGAAGCAAATTTGTCCTTTGCAAAAACATCATATTCTTACCTGCTGAACTACCCTCCAGCCCCACCTCCCTGCTCTTCTAACCTACAACCTAGGTAGGCAACAAAGTCTTTCCAGTTTACTCTTGTGAAGCCAAACTACCCTAACTACACTAGCTTCACTGCTGGTGTTCCAATTTATGGTCTTATTCTGGAGGAATATTCTCTGTATGCCAGGTAGACATCATGAAGTTAGGTGCCACCACTCACTGTCCCTCTAACTCACCACCACTCTGTGATTTCTCTCCCATTTCCAGTGAGTGAAGAAGACCATGACTGGTAGTCCACTCTGTTTCCCTAGTTAATCTAGCCTTCTCGTCTCCAGCCTGTGACTTCCTCACTGGCTAGAACAGGATCCTGTGAGACTTCTGAGCTTGCTGCAGTAACAACACCCTGCATTCCCTGTGGGAGGCCAGTTCCCACCTTTTCCAGGGTTCCTATGAGGAGAGAGGGATAAGAAAATATTAGCTAGAAAGACAGAAACACAGGACAGCTTCGGGAGGACCTGGGTTAATACCCAACGGCCTTTTCCATTAATTCAAAAGGGCTTTTTATAACAATGCCAATGGGTGGCGCAAAAGACCTCCCTCTTGCTAGATCAAAGTACACTGCACAGCCAAGTGTCCACCCTTCCAAACACCTAGTAACCATGCCCATGGTCAGATCATCCCCTTATGCAGCCCTGCTGGGTAAAGCAAGCTCAGATTCCCAGACCCTGAGTAATTTCTTACTAGGACACCTCTGTTGCTCTCTACAACTCCCCATTTGGGGGGGGGGGTCTCTGCTGAACTCTTCATTTAGGCTTCAGTCAGGAAATGACTACTGCACCTGAAGCACCCCTGCCTGGCTCCCACCAGGCCATAGTCACTGCAAAATCAAGCTCCTAGCACACAACAGATGTGTATGTATAGGTGCTAAATACATCAGTGATGTGCCTTCCACACAGCTTCCAAGAAAGGCTGAGTTCCTGTCTGGCTCAGAGGAGGAGAAAAAAGACTGAGAGGTGAAGCAGTCCAGCTGGCGCTCTGAGAAAGAGAGAGTATCCTTGTGGGCAGGCACACCCTGGGCAAAGGGAGTAGGAATCAACTCAGAAGCAGATGCCAGGCCAGTTTTGCTCTCTTCCTTGGACGAGAATACAGCCAACAGCCTCCACAGTTCCCCCACTTCCTCACACAGACCCGTGCTTCTAGATCCCCTATGGAGACCAAATGGATAACAATGGGGCTTCCAAAACCAGGACTTCTAAAGCATTTAGTGATCATAATGAAGCCCATTTGGATGTCAATCACTTTTCCCTAAAACCTAGACTCTGCAGGCCACTATTCTTCTGCTTCCAGAGATTTCCTGGAGTCACTTGAGGGGGACAAACTCTAATCCAATTAGTCATTCAACCCAGAACACAGAAGGCAAAGGCCCGGAACAGAGCATCCAATCTGGACTAGGCATCAAGGAAGGTTGTTATACTTGAAGAGAAGTAGTTTTCCAAGACAACAAAGGGTGGGTTGGTGCTCCAGCAGCCCAGAAAGCTAAAGAATTACAGCAGAGGGTTCAGAGTGCAAGGTGGGGTAGGGTAGGTGAGGGTGGGACAGAGACTGAGAGTCTGAAAAGTAAGTTTTAAAAACTCACTGGTGCCAGGTGGTGATGGTGCATGTCTTTAATTCCAGCACTCAGGGAGGCAAAGGCAGGAGGATCTCTGTGAGTTTGAGGCCAGCCTGGTCTATAGAGTGAGATCCAGGAGGGCCAGGAATTTAAAAAAAAAAACAAAAAACAAATAAACAACAAACCGCTCAGTGGCTAAGAGCACTGGCAACTCTTCTAGAGGACCTGGGCTCAGTTCCCATCACCCACTTGGCAGTTCATAATTGCCTATAACTCCAGTTTTAGGTGACTTAAGGCTTTAAGACTTAAGACTTCTGTGGGTACCAGGTAAACACATGGTGCACAGATATGCATGCAGACAAAACATCAATACACACAAAATAAAATAATAGAAAAAAAGTATCTAAAAGCTAAAAATACCCTTGAACAACATAAGATTAGAGATTTTGAGATCTCCCAGGATCAATATCACCCCCCCCGCACCACCAGAGCTGAGGACTGAACCCAGGGCCTTATGCTTGCTAGGAAAGTGCTCTACCACTGAGCTAAATCCCCAACCCCAAAATTCTTTTATTTATTTATTTATTTATTTATTTATTTATTTATTTATTTTAAGATCAAATTCTTGATGAGTGCCACTTTGATGATATAAATGCACAATCTACCTTTGATAAGCATACATTATCCATATGCCATACAGCAGCCTTAAATGCTTGGGAAAAAATTCCAGACTCAGAAAGACCAACTGAGCTATATACAAAGGTCTTCCGGGGGTCAAAAGAACCATTTACTGATTTTTTACAAAGACTGACCAAGGCTATAAACAAGACAGTATCAGAACATGAATTAAGACAAATATTAATTCAATCTTTGGCTTTTGATAATACTAATATAGAATGTAAAAGGAATCTTATACCTTTAAAGGTTAAATCAACATCCATAAAGGAATGGATTCAACACACAAACCATATTGAGTCTCTTAAGTATGATGAAGAGGCTTGGATAGGAGAGACGATTCCAAAGGTAGAAGGAGACATCAAAATACCAAATGTTTTAACTGTAATAAACCAGGTCATCTAAGAAGGAATTGTACACAGGGCATTCCTAGAAACAATGCTTCTTCTAGAAATAACCCAAACAGGAGACCCCAACCTTATGCAGAAGATGCGGTAAAGGTCAACAATGGACCAATGAATACAGATCAACAAGGCAACCCTTTTCTGATGGGAAACACCTTGAGGGGGGCCTCTCCCAGCACTCTGGAGGCAGAACCAGCCAGATCTCTGTGAGTTCAATTCCAGTCTGGTCTACAAATCGAGTTCCAGGACAGGCACCAAAACTACACAGAGAAACCCTGTCTCAAAAAAAAAAAAAAAAAAATAATAAATAAAATAAAATTATTCTAGAAGGCTTAGTGGACACAGATGCAGATATGACTATAATTACACCAAAATCATAGCATCCGAAATTGGCCTCTTCAAGAGGTAGATTTCCTAGGTTGAGGATTCAGCTCAGTGATAGAGCACTTGCCTAGCAAGCACAAGGCCCTGGGTTCAGTCCTCAGCTCCGCAAAAAAAAAAAAAAAAAATAAATAAAAAATAAAAATAAATAAATAAATAAATAAATGTAAATTTCCAGTTTCTAGGTATTGAAACCCATCTCAGATAAAACAAAATATGAGATGGGTTAAATACATAGGGCCAGAAAAACAGAGAGTAAGGCTGAAGCCAAATATGACTAATATAGCAACAAATCTTTGGGGCTGAGATCCATTACAACAATGGAATACCAAGATAAACATTCCTCCAGTCTCAGAAATGGAATATAGAATAATTCATGTTTCTGAAAATAATATTATAAGACACTACTTTAAAAAAAAAAAAAAAAAAAAAAAAAAAAAAGCCTTCCAGGAAAGGCACAAAGCTACACAGAGAAACGCTGTCTCGGAAAAAAAAAAAATAATAAAAATAAAAAAACCAGCCACCAACCATTCAGGCTGTACATAAACAGAACACGACTGCCATTGAACTCTCAGAAGTACCAACGGCCCCACCTTTAAAATGACTAACTGATAAATCTTTCTGGGTTGGACAATTGCTGTGGGATGTCCTGTGTGTTGTGAATATATGTTGCTATGATTGATTGATAAATAAAACACTGGCCAGTATCCAGGCAGGAAGTATAGGATTGGTGGGACAAACAGAGAAGAGGGGCTGGGAGGTGGGGGCTGGAGGAGACACCAGCCTGCCGTCGAGGGAGCAGCATGTAAAGACAACAGGTAAAGCCACGGAACATGTGGCGACACATAGATTAACAGAAATGGGCTGAGTTTAAGTGTAAGAGCTAGACAATGATAGGCCCGAGCTAATGGCCGAGCAGTTTAAATAATATAAGCGTCTGTGTGTTTATTTTATAAGTGGGCTACAGGACTGCCAGGGCTTGGTGGGACCCAGAGAGAAACTCTCTAGCTACAGACAATGGCCTATGACACAAGAGAAACTACAAGCCTAAAAATAGCTGGTGCACGAACAGTTAAATCCTCAACATACTGAAGAATCTACCAGCCCTTGGAATTCTTCTGTATTTGTTACTAAAAAGAAATCTGGTAAATGGAGAATGCTGACAGATCTTAGAGCCATTAATAAAGTAATTCAGCCTATGGGCTCCCTATAGAATGAGATGCCCTTGCCCTCTCTGTTACCCAAAGAATGGCCTATTATAGTTATTGACTTAAAAAAACGCCTTTAATCCCAGCACATAGGAGGCAGAGCCAGGCGGATCTCTGTGAGTTAGGGGTCAGCCTGGGCTACCAAGTGAGTTCCAGGAAAGGCGAAAAGCTACACAGAGAAACCCTGTCTCGAAAAACCAAAAAAAAAAAAAACAAAACAAAAAAAAAAAAAACAAACTGTTTCTTTTCCATACCTCTTCATGAAAAGGATAGAGAAAAATTTGTCCTCACAATACCTACTTATACTAATTCCCAGCCAGCCAAGAGATATCAATGGAAGGTTTTCCCCCAGGGAATGATAAATATCCCCGCCCTATGCCAATATTTTATGCAAAAACCATTGGAAAGAATTCATGCACAATTTCCACAATCTATAATTTACCATTATATGGATGATATCTTATTAGCTGATCTTAAGTTAAATATTTTAGAAAACATATTCAGAGAAATAAAGCTTACTAGGGATTACAAATTGCTCCCCAAAAAATACAAAGAAGAGATTCTGTTAATTACTTAGGATATAAGATAGATATACAAAAAATTAGACCCCAAAAGTTACAACTCAGGGGAGATCAATTGTGGACCTTAAAGATTTTCAAAAATTGTTAGGAAGCATTTCCTACTTACAGACTATCATTGGAATACCTAAAAATGAACTAGTAAATTTAGCCAATACCCTAAAATGGGACAAGGACTTAAACAGTCCAAGAGAATTATCAACTGAAGCAGAGAAGGAATTGGCTCTAGTAGAAAGGAAAATACAAGAGGCACATATGGATCATGGG